>NW_025767711.1:0-361322 GCF_003918875.1 Haliotis rubra | reverse complement strand
CATCCTACAGTTCATAATTTAAATAATGTTAAAATCACTAGTGCCAAGGCTCGACGTGCTTTTAAACAGAATAAGCGTCAGTCTTGGCGACATTATGTTTCCAAGATTAACTCACGGACACCAATTTCAAAGGTGTGGAACATGATACAAAGGATAAAAGGTAAAGGTTCCAAATCTACTGTACATCATCTGAAGGATGGTGATACTTTGTTAACTGTTCAGACTGACATTGCAAATAAGCTTGGTGAAACTCTCGCCAAACATTCGTCTTCCTCCACTATGTCCCTGAGTTTCAAAACATCAGAAACAACAGGAGAAGAAAATAATAAATTTTACATCAGACAATGGAGAAGACTACAATGAATTATTTTCAATGCATGAGTTACGTACTGCCCTTGAGCAAGCTCATGATATAGCAACAGGAGCTGATAATATACACTATCAGCTCTTGAAGCATTTACCGGAATCATGTTTGGAAACTCTTCTAAATATTTTTGACACAATATGGACTTCAGGGAATTTCCCACCTTCGTGGCGTAATGCCATTGTAGTCCCTATACCAAAGCCTGGCCGGGATCATACTGATCCGTCTAATTACAGACCAATCTCTTTAACGAGTTGCGTCTGCAAAACCATGGAACGAATAATAAATAATCGATTAACATGGTATCTTGAAACCAATAATCTCATAACAAATATTCAATGTGGCTTCAGGAAAAATCGTAGTACCCTTTGATCATTTGGTACGATTAGAATCCTTTGTAAAAAATGCAATAGTCAATAAACAACATGCAGTATCGCTATTCTTTGATCTCGAGAAAGCGTACGATACCACCTGGAAGCATGGCATTTTAAAGGATTTACATGATTTTGGTTTAAGGGGTCGTTTACCTCTTTTTATATCACGGTTTTTGAAAGACAGGCAATTTCAAGTCCGAGTGGGTTCAACCCTGTCTGACCATTACAATCAGGATCAGGGTGTCCCACAAGGCAGTATTTTGTCTGTCACTTTATTTAGCATTAAGATCAACAGTTTATCCAAGGTTTTAAACGATTCAATTGATGGATCACTTTTTGTGGATGATTTTGTGGTAAGAATATGCATACCATTGAACGGCAACTACAGTTGTGTTTAAACAAAATAAATAAATGGTGTCTTGAAAACGGCTTTAAATTTTCTAAATCAAAAACTAATTGCAAACATTTCTGCCGTAAATATAAACCACATAAAGACCCAGAACTGTTTTTAAGTGGCACTCCCATCAAGGTTGTAAAAGAGGCCAAGTTCTTAGGTCTCATTTTCGACTCCCATTTAACTTTTCTTCCGCATATCAAATCCCTGAAAACTAAATGCCTGAAAGCACTCGATTTATTGAAAATCGTGTCTAATTCAAGGTGGGGAGGGGATCAAGCTACACTCCTACACCTTTACAGATCACTTGTCCGCTCGAAGCTTGATTACGGCTCTATCGTATATGGTGGGGCCTGTAAAGCAACCTCAAACTACTTGATTCTATCCATCACCAGGGTCTAAGACTTTGTCTTGGGTCTTTCAGAACCTCTCCCATTGACAGTCTCTACGTTGAGGCCGATGAGCCATCTTTAAAACTTCGCCGTATCAAATTGTCCCTACAATATATCACAAAGTTATATTCTAATGAATCCAATCCTGCTCACACTTTGCGTTTTTAATCCTCTTTATGAGGATTTGTATAATAAAAACCTTCACTTGTCCCACCTCTTGGGATAAGAATCCACCAATATATTTCTGCTGCTGGCATTGAGTTGGAGAATATATCTCCTTCCCGTCTTCTTTCTTCTCCTCCTTGGCAATTGGTTAGGCCACAAGTCGACCTCACACTCACTAAATTTAAAAATCAGAAACTAATGACTTACAATATAAACAAGAATATAATCAATTAAAAGTAAATATAATACATATAAATCCGTATTTACAGATGGGTCCAAGGATGGTGGCGCGGTTGCTTGTGCCACTGTCATTGGGTCCAAAACAATATCTTCCAGATTACCCAATGACAGTTCCATTTTCACAGCTGAAGCAAAACGCAATCCTAACAGCTCTTAAATATATAAATAGACACCCTAAATATAAACAATACATAATCTTTCTGACTCTCTGTCTTGCCTTCAGGCGATTAAAAATATTTCTTGTAAACATCCACTTTTAATAGAAATTATAGAATTATATAATGATCTTGCAACTGGCCAATGCGACATCGTCCTCTGTTGGTTACCCAGTCACGTTGGTATTTCTGGGAATACCATGGCCGATCTTGCTGCAAAGGCAGCACTCAACAAATCTGTGACACCACTTCTTATTCCTTACTCTGATTATAAAGCAAGCATTAGAACCTACATCCGTGATCTGATGCAGAAGAAGTGGGACACCCAAGTAGGTATAAATAAATTACATGAAATAAACCCCTATATTGGTTACACCTACTTGGGTTGTCAGTCCAGATTTGAAGAGGTCATCATACGACGATGTCGTATTGGCCACACACGATATACTCATGAGTACCTATTAAAAGGTGAGGATCCTCCGTTTTGTATCCCTTGTGATGAAAGAATCACGGTCAAGCATGTCCTGCTTGACTGTGTTGAATATTCCATCACAAGGGATATTTATTTCAAAGTAAAAACTATGAAGGATCTTTTCAATCATATAAGTTCTCATTTAATTATTGCCTTTTAAAAAAATTAGACTTGCTAACTGATTTGTAAATAGATATATATTTTATTATTGGTAGTTTAAATTAGTAACTGAGATTGTTAGTGGCTGTACCCTCAAAGGGGTTGAAGTAGCGTAAAATTATTGTCCTCCCGAGAGGGTACGTAAGTCCCAAAGCATTCAAACTAAATTTAAATATACCATTAGTTTTAATCGTAGAATATGTGTTATTTTAACTTATGGCTAATTTGTCAAAACTTGCTCACGGCTGAAGGGATGGTGTAAATCCAGCTAGGGTCCATGCAGGAAGCAAATGTACTGTAAGTCCCCATGGTCCCTAGTATGGTGATCTACCTTCAGTTGTTAGCGATCTATAGCCCATTTTTATATTGTGTTGTCCCCCCATAGTTATAGTGTTTTAGATTCAATTACTAGTTTTACATATATATCTGTGATAATCTAGTTATTTTACTGTCCTTCGTTGGCAGAATTTTATAATTTCACTTAAATTGTTGATATATTTATAACTTGCTTTAGTCACGATATGGCTGAAATATTGCCGATGTGACTTAAAATCTTAACTCACTCACTCACTCATTTCAAACTAGTGCAGTTTCCGACGGCTGGTGCTACTGGACAGAAATAAGTAACGTCCAGTATTGCTTCATCGAATACAACCAAATGAGTGAGAGTGAGACACAGTCGCTGGCTCCATGATTTTACGTACAGTGCAATAAATGAATATACTATACAGACATTCAGATATATTCGTGTTGTATATGAATAAAGACGTTGAGATTGGTTTCAGAAAATCTAATTTTCAACACGAATATCTCTGATCTTCCGTCGGCCTGGTGATTGATGTCATGTTTGATTATTCGCTGTTTATCGTCCCAATCAGCAGCTTGTCGTAAGAGGCGACTAGCGGGATCTGGTGATCAGGCTCGCTGACGTGGTTGACACATCGTATCTCAGCTGAATTATTGCTAAAAGCGGCGTAAAACCAAACTCAGTCAGTCAGTCACGCTGTTCTATTATGTTTTGAGACTGTAGTGGACAGTGGTTCTACATTCAAAAATCAGTACATTCAACCCCTATGTATACACTTTACAAGAATACATTGTCGTAAAGGCGACTATGCTTGCCGTAAGAGGCGACTAACGGGATCGGTTGGTCAGGCTCGCTGACTTGGTTGACACATGTCATCGGTTCCCAATTGCGCAGATCGATGCTCATGCTGTTGATCACTGGTCTGGTCCACACTCGAGTATTACCAGACCGCTGCCATATAGCTGGAATATTGCTGAGTGCGGCGTTAAACAACCAACCAACCAACCAACCAAATCATTCAACAGTGTGCCTTCAAGCACTTCAAAATGTTACTTCAAGTCACCCCATCATTCTGGACATTTTGGAACTTTACAACGACCTCTCTACTGGCCAATGCGACATCGTCCTCTGCTGGTTGCCGGGTCACGTCGGCATAGCAGGTAACACAAAAGCCGATGCTGCAGCAAAAGCAGCTCTTGACAAGCCCTTATCTCCACTGCTGATCCCGTACAGTGATTTCAAACGCACTATCAAAAGATATACTCGGGACCTCATGCAAAAACGATGTGACACTCAAGTAGGAAGAAATAAACTGAATGAATTGAAACCAACAATTGGTTATACCTACTTGGGTTGTCATTCAAGACGTGATGAGGTAATTTTACGACGATGTCGTATTGGCCACAGCCGATTTACTCATGACTATCTGCTGAAAACGGATGGGGATGGACCCCCCATGTGTGTCTCTTGCGATGAGGTTTTCACCATCAAGCATATTCTGCTTGAATGCGTGGACTTATCGTCTGCAAGGGACTCACATTATGATGCAACAAACCTAAAAGATCTGTTCTCCCGCGTGAGCGCTCATCTGAAAGTGAACTACCTGAGGGAAGTTGATCTGTATCATAAATTGTAACTGTGAAATGTAACTATCATAAATTGTAACTGTGAAATGTCACTAACAAATTGCCTGCCTTTAAATTTGATGCTATGACTTTTTCTGCTTTTAAATGACAATGTAATGAATATATGTTTTTGAAATAATACTCATTCCGAGTATGTACTTTATTATGTTTATTAATGCAAACTTGTTCTCGTCACTATATGGCTGCAATAATGCCGATGTGACGCAAAACCCAACTCAGCTCAACATTCAACAGTATCCAATGTGGCGACGGCCTGTAAATAGCGGATCCAAACTCGGGCTAGTAACAGGTATTGTGAAACTTGCCACTTGCCACTGCGTAGACACTGCACATGTGACAAATTGTTATTTCAATAAATAACATTCAGAGCAAGATCATAATTCGATTATACTTGATTATATTGTGTTTCGTAATGTGCAGTCCCCCTTTGGAGTTCGTTTATTGGAACAAGGCGCCATACTTGATCTAATCAGTTTCAGAGACTGTTGATATTTCAATTTGCAAAGAACCGACAGTTGACAGACGACTGCATGAATAATAAATGATCATTGAGGGGATGGCAATGATACATTAGTCTGATCCTTAATGACTGATCAGCTGCTGCCATCATAGTCACACTAATTGCACTATCTACAGTGCTAGGTATTGGGCGAGGTGTTATCCTATTAATCTCATACCTATAAATGTTCTCACAACGACCAGAAGCACCATTATGAATATTACTAAATGCGTTCAGAGAATAGCCTTGTCGTATAGGTTTTTGCAAAGGATGTCGACGCTGGCCCGATCTCTCACACTGACGAATTCCAGATGAAGTTGCAGTGTAAGAAGCAGTTTCCCTTATTCCTGATGGCATGCGTTTGTGTAAACACTGTCGAGTCAGTTTCCTCCCAACCTGGTGCATTTGTGATGAGATAATGTTGATTGTACGGCCTCAGTGTTTCAATGTTCCAAAAGTCATGTTTTACTTCATGTTTGGCAATAGTCCAGTGATTCCAGCCTTTGGTATACTTTTGAGGTATACTTCTACACGCTTTCAAAATGTTGAATCAGTCATATGATTCTTTATCTTAAACATCGTTTGGGTTAGGGTTACAATATTAACGACCTTGACAGAGATTTGAGGGTAGTGTTGTGGACATCTACAAGTTCGACATGCTTCTGTGTTTGTTCAGGTGAACACGTGCCATGCCTGGGCTTGTGTTTGTTGCGGATGCAACGGTAAGGTAAGCAAACGCACACATTTCGTTTAACACCTGGTGCTACACAACACTTCACAGTGCTTCAGAAACACATGGCTGGTGCTGCTGCATTGGCCAAGCCCGTGACGCCACTTTTGATGCCAGTACAATCCCAATATTAGATGTTACAGAGATCAGAGATCTGAAACTAAAGAAAGAAAATAGAAAGAACTGTTGGTGGTTGTACCGTCAAAGGGGGGTTGAAGAAGTGTAAAATTATGTGCCCCAGAGAGGGCACATAGCGCCATATCATTCCAGGTGTTTATAACATTGCCAGGGATTAAATCGTAGAAGTTATATTTCAGTTGTGGCTAATATTTTCTGATAATCGCCAGCAGATAGCGGGACAGTGTAAACCCCGCAGGTAACAAAGGGACTGTAAGTCTAAATGTCCCCTAGTCAGGTGATTTACCTTTTCTACCGTTTCTATATTGTATTACTAAGTATGAAGATATGTTTAAATGGTACTATAATAGTTTTAAACATTATCTGTGATAGATATTTTACTGTCCTTTGATGAGAGGATCTTACATAAACTTCATGTACTTGTTACGCATACATAACGTTTCCAGTTACGATATGACTCACAAATACTGCCGGTATGACTTAAAATAAACTCACTCACTAATAATTCAGTTCATCATTTATAGTAAAAATTATAATTATCGTTCTGTATGTGCTGCGTACGAAGGCAGTTCCATTGATTCTATTCTATAGACACACCTACAGCTAAATTTAACCAAAAACGTGTTTTTCAAAAGGCTGATGCTAAACACATGCTTCAAAACAAAATTCACCATGGAAACCAATTTTTCATGGAAGCCAATCTTTCATAAATACGACTCCGATCTTTACCCTTACGCCATTGACATTTCGATTTTCACTGACGGTATTAATTGCCTGAGACATCTCCCAAAACAACTGCTCTATTATATATGCACTTACCATTTGAATGTACACACCCTGTACACATATTTTGGTCGAGGCGTATAATTTCAAGGGCCTTGTATTTTAGTATTGTTTTCAACATACAGCAGTAGGAATGACAAGTGTTTATGAATGACCAATTTCTTCATTGTACAATAGCGACGTTTCGGTAGAGATACTTATATCGTTTCCAAGCATAAGGAAAACGGCACAGGTATCTATACAGAAACGTCGCTATTGTACAATAAAGAAGTTGACACTTGTCATTCCTATTACTTACAACTTCTAAAATGCATCTTAAACAGTTAACACACAGCAGGAAATGGAAACTGACCCTTACGGTTATAAGTGCAAAAAAAACTCGAAGAAGAGAATTTCGACGTCAACAAAGTTACTTATTTGACTGAACCCGTGAAGATCAGGATCAGAATTGATCTTCAGCAACCCATGCTTGTCGCTGGCGTGGTTGACACATGTCATCGTATTCCAATTGCGTAGATCGATGTTCATGCTGTTGATCCCTGGATTGTCTGGTCCAGACTCGATTATTTACAGACCGCCGCCATATAGCTGGAATATTGCCGAGTGCGACGTAAACCTAACTTCTTTGACTGCATAAGAATTTAGAAAACGTACACGCGGAGCCAGATTGCTTTGCTAGTCAGTCAAATGACACGAAATTATTTGATGATGTATTTGAACCAGAACCAATTCGGTACTTAGGAAAATCAACGTCAAAGTTGACTTCTGTCCTCAAAACGTTGTACACATTTCCTGAAAGCGATTGTCAATTTAACATGAAGTGATATATCAGCTGCCACAATATGCGCTACCTTTTACATGGAGCCATGCATACAATCAATTGTTCTTGTGTCCTTTTCAAAGGAACTGTCATTCTAGCTCTCTCACAGGACCCTTTGAATTTTCGAGCATTTGTTCTTGGCATTATGTATCACTACAAGCGAGTGTTTAATTCTTCTTAGTGACTCTTGCTGTCACCTGATTTGGACAAGCTTGTGAGAAAATGTTGCGTGTGAAGACATTTAATCGTTAAAGATGATTATACAACACTACGATCTTGTTATCTTATAAATAAAGAACATTTCTAAAGAATCATTGTCTTTAGGACGTTCAAATGGTTCTTTCATTTGGATATCTTGCATGATATATGTAATGCATATTGAATATCAATCACAACTGGTTTGAAATATCAGATAATGCAACGAAAAACAAACCAAGTCACTTCACTGGCGTTGACACAAATGACAGTTAATTGCATATATTTCACTGACTTTAGGTTTGACAATTATCATAGTTGTCATACGTGTATACAATGAAATTATCTTTCACTTTGCACAAAAGTAGATTAATGTTTCACGATTATTATATGGGTTTTCACGTCGGAGACCCGTGATGATCCGGGGTAGAATAGGTCTTCAGCAACCCATGTGCTTGCCATAAAAGGCGACTATGCTTGTCGTAAGAGGCGACTAACGGGATTGTGTGGTCAGTTTCGCTGACTTGGTTAACACATGTCATCGGTTCGCAATTGCGCAGATCGATGCTCATGCTGTTGATCACTGGATTGTCTGGTCCAGACTGGATTATTTACAGACCGCCGCCATATAGCTAGGATATTCCTGAGTGCGGCGTAAAACTCAACTCACTCACTCACTCACGTCGGTTGGTTGGTCATGAGCATCATTCCACTCAATTGGGCTACGATGACATGAGTCAACCAAGACAGCGAGCCTGCCCACCCGATCCCGTTAGTCGTCTCGTGTCACGACTTGACAAGCATGGATACTGTAGACCAATTCTAACCCGGATCTTCACGGGTGGGTTCTTACGTCAGTATTCGCCATTTTCAGTGTTTCAACACATGAACTGGGTGTTTGTCATGTTGCTGTCAGTGAGTTAAAATGTTACATCGACATTGGTTCAGCCATATAGTTCAGCCAGTACTCCATCCGGTTAAACAGATCTTTCAGGGTTACAGCTTGATAATGTAAACCCCTTGCAATTCTAAATTCTATACAGTGGAACGAAATATGCTTGGCGGTGATCCTTTAATTATGAGGTGTAAACTTGGGATGCTCGTCCTGATCTGTTGCAGACATATGTTCGTGGGTAAACTGGCCAATACAATATCGTCGCAAAATGACCATGGTATGTCTTGACTGACAATCCCAGCAGGTGTGGCCGATTGTTGGGCTTGCATCATGAAATCTGTTAATTCCTACCTCGATGTATGTCCTACCTTGATAGCCCTCTCCGGGATAAGCTGTAAATATATAACCATTTGTCAACCTCCGACTTATCTGCTGCGTCGGCTTTGGTTAATCATTAAATGCTATGTCGACATGACAAAGACGATTTCACAATGGCCAGTAAAAGGATTGTTGTAAAGTTCTAAAATGTCGAGAATGATGAGATAACGCGAAGCGACACTTTGAAGTGCCTGAAGGCAAGACAGTGAATCTGTAAACGATAATGAAGGTAATGACATGACTAATGGGACATTCAGCATTAGCGATATTTTACGACATGCACTGTCCGGGAGAAGTATTAATTGCCAATATAAATACCAAGAATAGGGTATAATTGGACGCTTTGATAAGAAATTATTTGATGCTTTCCGATAGAAAGGGAAACATCTGAGACTTTATCACTTAATGTATCTAATCATTTTCCTTCACTAACTGTTTCCCTTTGAAATCCATGTACGTGAGACTGAATAAATCAAAATGATTTAAGGTATTAGTATTCTATTGACGTATCTTCGATATCATTATGCCTTTAATGTTCATAGTTTCTTATGGTTATGTCGCTTTTGTGTCTACATATGTCCACCTGTTATGAAGTTTTTGCAGCAAATAAAATGAACAGCACATTCCTGAAATTTAGAGGCATTGCAATATTCTTGGTAAACACACAGATATGCACATGCATGGAGGATTGAAATATTCCTGTGTGGGTACTGATAGTATAAGGAGTCGTTGATTTTCACTGTCAACAGGATAGAGACAGTAACCCAATAACATTTAGTTATTTCTCTTTTCCATAACGACCCGTGAAGGTCCGGGTTAGAATATTGATCATCAGTAACCCATGCTTGTCGTAAGAGGCGACAAACGGGATCGGGTGGTCACCCTCGCTGACTTGGTTGACACATGTCATCGGTTCCGCAGATCGATCCTCAAGCTGTTGATCACTGGATTGTCTGGTCCACATTCGATTCTTTACAGACCGCCGCCATATAGCTGGCATATTGCAGTGTGCGGCGTAAAACAAAACTCAATCACTCTTTTCCATAACCGGGGTGTCATACCATTTACAAGCCAGTAATTTAAATCGCTACTGATGGTTTCTCTTGAAGCACTCAGCACAACAATGCAAAACGTCCTCGCAAGACATTTTTCAGTTTGCTTAAACATATTCCATTTAGTTCAAACGGCAGACTAGTGATGACAATTTTATAAACGGATGACTGAAACTCAGGAGGTCTTGCTCTATCTACAAGTGCCATCCATGCATTCACCCAATCCCAATAGTACTTGATGTCAAGAATCTCGCCAACAGAGGTGGTAAACAATAACAAATCAGCCGAAAATGCTGAAGCTAGGCCATTATGTATGCAATCAGATAGCATAAATGGCCACACTGTCTCTTACGCTTAAAAACAGATACCGAAATATAATACAAAGAAACAAATAAAAAACGATTTACAGGTAAAATGCCGTTTTCGGTTTCCATGGCATCTGATGATCACATCAAGAGTGCTCTGCACTTACTGAGAAATATCCATATCATCATTAGGTCTGAAATTACATTCAATAAAGGAAGAAATTACATTCTGTCAAGTAAACCCAACAGAGAAGGTACATCAAATGGAGAAAAATATCGAAATTTGTATCATACTTCTCGTTCATGTTTGGCATATATGTACATTTATACGTATTAGGACACGAGGCGTCCGGTAATTCTGTCACAAGTTCGATATTACGTAAATAAGCCTTTGCAAAAAAGTCCATTCCTTTAGCCCTTTTCTAGATACAGAATGGGCCACTGCATTACTTATTTTGCCTGTAATTCTTTACAACTTCTTAATGCAGGGGTATGCATGTCTGTGCTTATGACTATCCAACATACTAATCTATGAATTTGATATGTACAAGGTTGCAGACAGATCACAAATATTTATCTTTGATAGCAATTTGAAATCTGTCTTGTCAGGGTCTAGATTGAGACACTGATACACTTTTAGTGTGCCTCAGTGTAAAAGGATAGAGGTCAAGCATTTATCATTCATATAAATTGAACATCTGTTATGTCATGTCATGTATGGGGATTGACACATTGATCAGTGTGAAAGGATAGAACACAACAGTCGATGGGATCACCAATAACTCAGTGAGATTTGTTCACGGTAACCCAAGTACAGGCCTCGCGTAGGATGCCATAAGTGCGTGCGGATCTAGAAAACCGAGAATGATTGAAATAGATAAGATGTCGACATTATCTTGACATTTTCGAGTCCCTGTCAGACGTCTCAGTTATGTCTGTCACATTAAGCTGCAATTCCTAGACGGGCACAATAGCTGTACGTCCACATGACAGTATATCTGGATATCTCATCGTTTTATATGTATATAAGTACTCAATAATTTCCAAATTTGATGCCCCTGTGACCCAAAACTGCCCTATATTACCAACTGTGACTAGAACCATTTGTCCGTAAGTGAAGAAATAGGTGTTTGTATGCCATTACGTCACGTGTAACAGCAGTATTTAATAGTGATTCTGCAGCGCATGATCAGGATGTAGAAGCTGTGGTGCATTTGGTTTTGTTCTTAGTCGTGGTAATAATCAAAACACAGCCTTCAGGTGATTACTGCTTTCAGAGCAAGAAAGGTTTTGATTATTCAAAACTTCTGAAAAAACCCGAAATAACCCTGGAGGCGAAAATCCGTAAATATTTCAAAACCAATTCATCTCCACGACTGTTTTGTTACTTTTGCTGTTAAATAATTGAATAGCATGATAAATGTCCTGTTAAAATGAAATGCGATGGAGCGCTACATTGTAAAATGTAATTCTTTATCATTAAACCTTATCTGATAAATTCGAGCATCATTAAATACCATAACATAAATAATATTTATTATAATTTAACCGTGAAATAGGATCTCCTCAATTACCATTGTGAGACTGTTTGACCTGATAGTCATTTATAAGAAAGGAATGCCCTACAGAATCTAATCTGTTTTACAGACTGTTGATATTTCAATTTGCTGCAAACCGACAGTCGACAGATGACTGTGAATAATGTATGAACATGAGACACATCAATGCTATGTTGGTCAGATCCGTAACAAATGACATCTCCGTAACAATGTAGAAATCACACTAAGGCCATTATCAAAACCTTCTTGTTAGATCGGTCCCTAGAATGGTCATCTACCTTCAGTTGTTGGCGATTTCTAGCCATTTTTTAATATTGTATTGTCCAAATAGTGTTATTAGTTTTAACTTTCTAAGCTAGTTTTAATTCAATTTTTGATATTCTAGTTGTTTTACTGTCCTTCGTCGGGCAGGTTTTTAAAATATCTATATATTCTATTTCAATGTCAAATGTTCTCGTCATGATATGGCTGAAATATTGCCGATGTGACGTTAAATAATAACTCACTCACTCACTCACTCACTCACTCACTCACTCACTCACTCACTCACTCACTCACTCACTCACTCACTCACTCACTCACTCACTCACTCACTCACTCACTCACTCACTCACTCACTCGCTCACTCACTCACTCACTCACTCTTGTTAGATCGTGTGCGATGACTCAGTTTCAACAAGATTTTCTGATTGATGTCGATTGGTTAATTGATGAGACATACCATCAGAAGGATAACAAAAATATCTGACAGTAGCTAGACTGTATACATTTGTGCAAAGACTGTCGATGTTGTGGTGAGGTATGTATGGACTTCTATTGCAAGAAGGAACATTGTGGTCTCATCGTCCTTGCAAAATACGCATAATTTAACCAAAGCACGAACTCTCAACAACGCGAAAATAACGGTCGCTTGTCGCAAATTTAAATAGTAATTTTATGTCACCAAGGTCGCATTATAACATTTCTACATTTTAATCAAACATAATCTATATTTCTAAACTGAAAGTGACGAGGGCTGAAATCAGGGTCAGTGGTTCAATTCCGTGGTCGTTTCACAGCGTGTTAAATAAAGGCATTTGTTGTTACCCTGCCCTGTGAGATGAAACCGACTTTAATTGAAGTGAGTGAGTGAGTTGAAATTTAACATCACCTCGGCAATATTCCAGCCATATAGTGACGAGAAATGTTAGGCATACTCTATAAATACAAGTAGGTGAATAACCAGTCATCGACGGACTGTAAAATAACTAGAGTATCACAGATATGGATATAAAACTAAACTAAAACATTTAAATTAAAGCAGACAATACAATATAAAACACGGGCTATCGATCGCTAACAACTGAAGGTAGATCACCATACTAAAAACCATGGGGACTTACATTACAAAATTCATTTAACAAATCTATCCCTTTTAAAAAATCAATGATTAAATGATAATTAACATTATTAAAAAGGTCTTTTTCTGTTTTGATATTGAAATATATATCCCTTATAATGGAGAATTTAACAGTCTTTAATTTAAGTCACAGGGGCAGTATTTCAGTCATATCGTCAACTGTTTAAGTGGGGAATCCATGTTAAAATAAAGCACTGTATCTCGGCTGACATTTTAAAACCGTCACATATATCCAGACTGGATCAGGTCAATGGACACACACAAGCGTGCATGAATGAAAGCAGTTTCAATGTGAATTTAAATTCATTTCGTTTTCTTCAGAGCTGGAATACTGGTATCCAATGACCCCCGTAAGGCTTGTGAGAACGAATCAGGAATTAATACAGGCGGACCACAGCCGTATTTCTTTCATGGGTGAGATACAAATTTCTTGATTGATTGGAAAGCATAAGCAACTTTACACTAGCCTTCCACAGCCTTAAAAAATAATGTAACTTAGAAGTAAATTACAGTAAGCATGCTGTTAGTTTATTGATCACACATTGTAAACGTGTAGTTGTTGATCAGTTTATTAATGATTTAAATAATTAAACAACTGTTTTCGTGTCCCTCCTAATCCGTGCCCAAAAGATAACTCTGCTCATCGATATCGAATAGCTTGGATGGCTGGGCAACTTACGCCCCTGTCCAATATAGAATGGCTCACACATTTGACAGTGATATATTTATGATTTATATTCGCATGAATTGTAATTGTATCACAGAATCACCAGCTACAAATCACAAACAATCTGACCTGTATTGCTGATAATTCCGTAATGATAGTGTTCTGGATGGATGTCTCCATTATAACTGGATGGAGCTGAATGTTTCATTCTGTGCTTCTCTGCGTACGTCTGATTTCGAGAATTACAGTTACCGACACCATGTTGGCTTATTGCTGAACTATAACGTAGATACTTTGGAATTTTGATAGTCTATGGCGATGCGTGTGTCATTTTGTAATATTATGATAAATATTATCACCATTTCGGAACGAAATAATGCACATGTGCGATTTTTAAAGTTTTAAATTGGCATGGAACTGCCTTAGAAATATACATTTAAAACTAAAAACAGGATGGCAGCCTTGTTACATGCATCACAGATGAATACTAGAAACGCGACATGTTTTCCAGGAGCGTATTTCAGCCCAGGATATCAAATTATGAGCTGTTTACAAAACCTTGCCAAGTGTGTCTACAGATTCGTGATATGCATTATGCATTATTAGTTTGATACCCGCCTCCAGCTTTATGAATAATGTCCTCTTTCATGAACAGCAGATGCGTTGTAAACAACAAAGAAGGACATACGCTCGTTCCCAGCACTTGTATTGACTAGTACCTCTAACTCGAAATTCATTTGCATTGGTACTGTCAATGATGTCAGATATCACTGCGTCCTCTCGTTTAAGTCTGTCGCAGCGGTAACACACGGCATACACGGATAGAATAGTTTGTGCATTTACCACACTTTAATGCCATGCTCATGAATGGGACATAAATGTGTTTCTAAACCTGTCAAATGCCACAGAATGTCTGCTTTTAAACTGCCAAGGCTATGTTGTCCATCCATCCGCCATTTCAAACATGTGACTGCTCATGCCTGAATGCAGGAAGAGATGCTATTTGGACATATCTTTTATCACTGTTGTGACACATGTTTAAATGTGGTCCTCACGTCTACGCTTAAACCAGTAAAAACTTAAACAGGGTATTTTATTGTGAAAAGTTGATATGACAACTTTAAGCATGCTCGATTTTACCTCAAGTTGTTAAATATACATATTAAAGATTGAAACCACTGGAGTAATGGTCAACGAAAAGGATAAGTTGATTGGAAAGTTCAAGGCATCCCACTTGTCATACGGTCTTGTGGAATACTTTCAATCAATCAGTTTCATACATAAATGAAACATGAAACAGCAGAGGTGGCCTCACTGGTTTCTACTATTTCTAGTTCACGTGTGTACATCACTCAAAGTGAAAGGTACCTCAGGTTGGATCCCACAATATCTGGTTTACACCCATTACAGACGCCACTACAGAGGTAATTTCGCTGCCTCGGACGACTGGTCATCTCACTGGATTCGGCTTCAAAGCAAATTTACAATGCATGCGCATTTTTATGAAGTGATATCCCAATGCTTGAACGTTTTGGGTTTGCCTTTAGCATTTCATTTTGATGAGAAATAAAAAATGGCAGTGATAAAAGAAGAAAAAAATATGTTGATCCACAAGTTTTATCAAAAATGGTTATTAAGGGTTGATACATGGTAGGATACAATCTTGTCACAATGAAAGTAACATGGCCATATTAATGCACCTGATATGCTTGCCTGACTGATGTAATTACATCATTCCCAAATTACATCAATATGTTCCGAACATTAACAGCTTAAGGAAATGCATCTTTTAGGCAATCTTACTGATGCCTCATCAGCCTTGCTCATTGTTAATGAAAATCCGCACTCTTTACACACTTCTAAGGGTACGCTACCATAATCTGCAAACAAAATGAACATAAGGGACTATTAACAGATTACGGTGACCCCAATAAGGTGAGCCATTAAAATATTATGCTGATCGGAATATTTTAAGAACGTATGCTGATGCCATTAACAGCTACAATAGTACACAGGGCAGACGGAAGACTGATTACTCCTGTGCTAAGGCGTTTTAACCTTCAGTTTGCCCTTCAATTTTTATTGTTTAGGCTTCTTTTATGGCGAAAATTACATGTCAGAGTTTCCTCCATGTATGGGATTAAATTTAGCGGGATTAACATGGGGTGAAAAGGTACTTTCCATTTGTATTCTTGTGAATGAGTGAGTGAGTGAGTTTAGTTTCATGCCGCATTCAGCAATATTCCAGCTATATGGCGGCGGTCTGTAAAGAATCGAGACTGGACCAGACAATTCAGTGATCAACAGCATGAGCATCGATCTGCGCAACTGGGAACCGATGACATGTGTCAACCAAGTCAGCGAGCCTGACCAACCGATCCCGTTAGTCGCCTCTTACGACAAGCATAGTCGCCTTTTACGACAATGTATTCTTGTAAAGTGTATACATAGGGGTTGAGTGCACTGATCTTTGAATGTAGAACCACAGTCGACTACAGTCTCAAAACATAATTAGAACAGTGTGACTGACTGACTTGTTTTACGCCGCTTTTAGCAATATTCCAGCAACATCACGGCGGGGGACACCAGAAATGGGCTTCACAAATTGTACCCATGTGGGGATTCGAACCCGGGTCTTCGGCGTGACGAGCCTACGCTTTAACCACTAGGCGACCCCACCGCCCCAGAACAGTGTGAAGTCATTTGAAGTTACCAAAGTGCCATATCTCGATCTTGTTAATATTTGTTAGAATCAATCTGCCTTGATTGACAAGTTAAAGTGCGTGTACGTGATCTAGACTACCAGTTGTCAGACTTCCATTATCTGAAAGCTGTGGGGGCTTAGTGGTTCCGATATCTGAGTTTGAGTGTTGGCGATAGGCGCCCGACTCACGGATAAGACTAAACCCCTTATAGAAGTAAAATCTGTACTTTACTTTAAAAAAAATAAAATAAAAGATTTATCAATACCATATCACCGTTCCCCTCATGGGGTAAAGGTGGATTGCCATAATTAATTACTGGCAGCCTTCGAACCACTGCGCGTTGAACAACAAATCTATAAACACAGCTCTATATGTTTGATTTGTGCAGCGGTAAGGTGCACTCGGTGAGAATGACCTTTACAAATTTGTAACTCCCTCATTCCACAAACATGCGTAATATTATCAAAGTTAAAATTGCCCTTCATTACGTTATTCAGACTGAGTGAGTGAAAATTGTTTAATGCTGCATCAGCAATTTTGCAGCACTTCGCGGCGGAACGTTCTTCTGCCAAACAGACGCAGGTGCACTTGGATGTATATATAGTTTTATATGGTGATGAAAAACCAATTCCCGGAACTGAACCATCACTTCAGTGTAGATAAATGATGAAGCAATCACATTTAAAAGATTAAACAGACTATTTATAGCTGAAGAATGAGGAGAGATACAAAGAACCGTTACAAACGACGTTTTATAAAGAATTTAAGTGGCAAATGTTTTGCATCCATAATGATTATAACCGCTAATTGTTTGCCTTGCTTCCTATCAAGATGAATGCATGATATTTCCAAGAGAACAATCGTTCAGCCTGATAGACAATCCAAAAATAGAACGAACGGTCACGTTCACCCCCCAGCTGCGAAGCAGATGCTTCAGTCAACATCTTTGATATATAACTGTTATTCAGTAGGAGGCGAGAATGTTTCAATAGTTGTGGTAAAAAGAGTTTCCCAGAACAGTATCATTCTGTTCCTGAAAGAATTAATTATTTCATGCACACTGTTTAGACAATCTAACATCAAACACCGACTACACATTTTAACAAGGAGTGAGTGAGTGAGTGAGTGAGTGAGTGGAGAAACAAGTTAAACATTCATAATAAATATAGTTTCAGTGTAACTTCATATCTGGATTTGCACCATTCCTGCAGCCGTGAGCGACTATACTCAGATCTAGCCATCACTTAAAATACAAAATACACTACGATTAAAAACACTATGCATCAAAACTTTTACGGCTGTTTTATCCTTAGCGCCGGGAGTCTGTGACGTTTGCGTTTGCGTTTGCGTTTGCGTTTTGAGATATGCATACACAATTTACTGTGGCATACCCTCAGCTAATATAAATGGCAGAACCTTTACACGGGATATTTACAAATATATACACCATGCAGATGTACTTTATATTTTACCCAATGGTGGAAATACCTCTATATTCTCCATTGCACCCTCGAGAAGTTATTGAAGTGCAACGATCTGCACAATACACGCGGTGTTAGTCCAGTTCACAACACTATCCATGTAGTACTCATGCAGATGGATAGCCTTCTGGGCCCCGTTCCTCACAGCGATCGTAGCGCTAAGATGATCGTAACTCCCACACTTTAACATAGACTTACGACTGTCGTGGCGCTACGATCGCTTTGAGGAACGGGGCCCTGGACAGGTTCATTGAATTTCGAAATCTGGCAGAGTACAGAATATTGATTTTGTTTCCAAAATGCTGACCACATTAAATGAATTGTTTTATGAAGGTTTGTTTCACCACATAAATGACAGTTTGAGAAGAAGAATATGATGCACAATATGTTAATGGTGCATACAGACTATAAACTAATGGTATGTGGTCAGAATATTGTGGATGTTAATATACAATCCATCAATGGAAACTGATACTGTTGAAACCGTCTGTGAAAATCACTCATTCTCAAATTGTCAGTTCTTTTGTCAGATATTTTATCATGATTATGGGAACGGTTTTGAAGCTTTTATCTCATCGTTTTCACATGCGTTTCTTTGCGGAATATTGAATTGTTACTGCAAGAACCAAATCATTTCCAGAAAGAACAGTATCGGATACACTTTTTTCCAAACTAACAGTTCTCTCACCAATGTTCTAAAAGGAGTCGACCGAGGGTCTGTCTGGTTTGAATGTATTGGACACAATGACCTCTCAACCATCTGAATCAGAGGACCGCCTCAGTGGTGCAGTGGTTAGAGCGTCATACCAAAAGACGTTAAAATATGGTACTTGTTGGTCCCTGCCTGGCGCTCGGCATTAATGGGTACAACAAGGACTGGTCGGCTCGGAGTCAGTATAATGTGTCTGAGTGGGGTATTCATGCTTCACTGCGGCATGGTATCTCAGTGGGCTAGCACTATAACACTAGCTTCAGTCTGCGTTAGTACAAGCAGCCGCACATACACATACACACGCATGCACGTCGTCATATGAGCGAAATATTCTCAAGTACGATGTTAAACCCAATTTCACCTCACCTCACCTCATCTAAAAGGAGTGTGTCAGTTTTAAGGTGTGTGATGTAGTACCTGCCTTATGCACTGAACTATGCATGTAATAACCTGTTCTCGTGTCTGTCAACCCAGCTCTCTCATGGGAGCCTTTGTGATAACGAGCATTTTTCATCACAAGTGGATGTTTACTTTCTCCTTCGTGACTACATGTATCACCATGTTTTGACATGATTGGTAAGAAAGTGTTCTTCATGTAGAATTTAATGTCTGTAATGATAACTGTTTTACAATTCCAGCACGAATATGCTCTAATATTAGAATGAATTTGTTCTTGTGGAATTCTGAAAAAGGCATTTGATCTTGAGTGATTCCAGTTTTCTTCCCAAAACGATTTACCTCAAATGATATGGATACTATATACTGTTCTACATTATATGTTGAGGAACACGGGGTTAATCCCTAATAGCCCAAAAACCCAACAATAAAAGCCCCCAACACACACACACACACACACACACACACACACTGAGTTTGGTTTTTCGCCGCTTTTAGCAATATTCCAGCAACATCACGGCGGGGACACCAGAAATGGGCTTAACACATCGTACCCATGTGGGGATTCGAACCCGGGTCTTCGGCGTGACGAGCCAACGCTTTGACAATTAGGCTACCCCACCGCCCCTACACACACAGGCACCCATGAAGGGCCACCTCCTGGTGGGTGCTGGGTCACGCTAAGCGCCCTTCAACCCCCCGTTGTGGACCCGGGGGGAGATTTGGTCCACCAACCCGTTTGCCGTGGGTTGCGCCCCTGTGTCGGTGGAGGACGGGAGTCTGGTGGTTGAGGGCAGTAGGAGCCTGGAACCGTGTTCCTATTGCCCAACACACCACTTCGGCTCTTACTTCACCTAGACGGGTGGTAGAATCGGCCCGATTCTATCAATCGGCTGGTCACGCCATGCCCTGTGCGTAGAAAGTATTTTTTGCACTTTTGAATTATTGGGTATTAGTCATTTTGACGTCTAGTGTACAAAATTATTGATATATTTACTTGCCTAGAGTCCTATGCCAGAAGGCGGTGGCTCATGGGCCAATCTGGCGATGTTGACCGCTGAATAATGTATGTCTCTAAGTTATTGTTATGGGCAGAACCACCCTACCAATTAACTTAGTAGACAAATATAGCTATTCAAGTCATATTTGCTTGAGTATAACATCCCTGTATCCCTGGTGTTTGCATGCTGGAGACCCGATGCAGTTAGGCACCGTCCTCGTTGACACTCCATGGTGGGTGGGGACCAGGGCTGTCGAATCAATTTTATATCACCATGGCTCACAATCATTCTGGTTCTAGTCGCAGTGAAAAGAAGAGACGTTTGGAAGCTGAGATATTGTCCTCTGATGATGATATTTCTCTTCCTCAAAATTCAAATTCCTGGCCACGATTTATTGTCGTTGACTCAAAAGATGGACTCCTTTGAAAATCAACCCTTTGCTATTAGCAAAGCAATTGAAGGCATTTGTGGCGAAGTAACAAATGTTTCACGTCTCCGAGGCGGCTCTCTTTGGTAGAATGTGCCCGACGACCACAGGCTGTTAATCTTTTGAAATGTACCACTTTTGTCAATACTGAAGTCACTGTCTCAGTACACCGAACTCTAAATTCCAGTCGAGGGATCATCCGCGACAGAGCCCGTTGTCTCGCGGAAATGACTGAGGAAGAAATACTGAAAGAACTTTCTGGGCAACATGTGACCTCAGTGAAACGTTTCATGAGAAAAGATGGAGATGTACTTATCCCAACAAATACTTATTTGTTAACTTTTTTCGCTGACTGCTATCCCCAAATCCATTAAGGCAGGCTATTTTAACATCGGAGTGGAGGTGTATGTCCCTCAATCCGCTCCGGTGTTACAATTGTCAGAAATTTGGACATGGTTCCAAATTCTGCAATCGTCCATCTCTATGCCATCGTTGTGGAGGGAACCATGAAAGCTCTGGTTGCAAAGCAGAACTGCACTGTGTTAATTGTAAGGGTCAACACGACGCATCTTCCAAATCTTGTCCTTCCTTGATATATGAAAAGGATGTTTTGACTGTAAAATGTCAAAACAATATTTCTTTTCAAGATGCTAAAAGGTTGTCGCTAGCCGGTTACCACCCTCAACACAAACCCATGCTGCTGCTGTTTCCGCACTTCCTCTACTAGATCAATTGAATGTCAAACTGACTTGACATGGGCGAAAACGGAACACCCTGAGCCTATTACCAAAGCCTCTAACACTCAGACGAATCATTCAAACAGTCAACAATGTGCCACTTCTCCAACGTCTCAGTCTACACCAGCTACTGCAACAACAACTCCAATACAAGTATCAAGCGAAGTGTCAAAACATCAAAAGAAAAAACAAAATAAGAAAATTAAAACTAAGATTGCCACTCCTACTGAAACGTCAGTGGATCTACACAACTTTTTTGACCCTCTCGAGATGGATTTTACTCCATCTTCAGAACGTATGAGTAGTAATCACTACTCTTCACGTTCACGTGAGCGATCACCTATAGACCCACCATGAGCCATTCCAGTCTTCTTCAATGGAACTGCAGAGGACTTAGACATAATTTCCATGAACTGCAGTTATTAACAACAGATATAAACCCATCAGCTATTTGTTTACAGGAAACGTACCTTAAAACATACCGATAATTGTGATGTAAGACGCTTTAATTCTTTTCATTCTTTTCTCCACCGGGTGCTAAGGCTACCGGGGTGCTTCTGTTCTGGTGCGATAGGGTGTTATTCACAGTCCTGTTCCCCTGACCACAAACCTCCAAGCTGTAGCAGTTCGTCTTACACTGCAAATTACGTTCACACTTTGTTCCTTATACCTTCCACCTTCTTCAAATATTCAGAAGCTTGAACTCCAAAATTGTGCGACCAGCTCCCTAAACCCTTTATCATCATGGTTGACCTAAATGGACATAATCCGTTATGGGGAAGTTCAAATATTAATCAAAAAGGAAAAGTGGTCGAAGATTTCATATCTGATAACGACCTTTGCATCTTTAATGATGACTCAAAACGTACTTACATCCTGGTACAGGTGCATATTCATCACTAGATCTGTCACTTGCAGATTCAACTTTGTTGAGTGAATTCACATGGTCAGTCCACGATGACATGTGGAAGTGACCACTTTCCAACTATTTTGAAACCTGTGTCCCCATCTGATGTTCCTCCGTCATCACGATGGAATTTTAAAAAGCTGACTGGCATTTATATGACACTCTTTGCACTAACAAATTGAAACCGGAGCTTTTCATGGACACCCCTGATCCTATAAAATGTTTCTCCGATGAACTAAATATAATTGCTGATGAATGTATTCCCAAGTCCTCTGCTGCTGCTCACATACGAAAACCATGGTTTGATGACAACTGCAAACAAGCAAGGAAGGCACGGAAAAAGCTGAACACTATTTCCGTCGCCATCCTATGGTCCATAATCTCAATAAATTTAAGATCTTAAATGCCAAAGCTAGGCGTACTTTTAAACAAAGTAAACGTCAATCCTGGAGAATTATGTATCAAACATCAATTCACGTACGCCCATGTCCAAGGTATGGAATATGGTACAAAAAATCAAAGGTAAAGGCTCTAAAACTGGCATCCGCCATCTTAAAATGGAAATCAATTATTAACAGATACTTCAGATATTGCAAATAAACTAGGTGAAACTTTGGCTAAGCTCTCTTCCTCCTCTAACTATGTACCCAAATTTCCAAAACTATCAACAGCAACAAGAAAAGAAACCTATTAATTTCAACAGGATAATGGGAAGACTATAATGAGTTATTTTCTATTCATGAGCTTCATAAAGCTCTTGACCAAGCTCACGATACAGCTGCAGGAGCTGATAACATACATTATCAACTCCTGAAGCACTTACCAGAATCCTGTTTAGAGACACTTTTACATATCTTTGATAATATTTGGACGTCCGGTGAATTTCCTTTCTTCATGGCGTGATGCAGTAATAGTTCCAATTCTAAAACCTGGACGTGATCATACTGATCCGTCAAATTATCGACCAATTTCACTCACTAGCTGCGTTTGCAAAACCATGGAACGCATGATCAATAATCGATTAGTTTGGTACTTGGAAACCAATAACCTATTAACTGATATACAATGTGGTTTCCGTAAAACAGAAGTACAATTGATCATTTAGTGCGTTTGGAATCTTTGTTAAAAATGCCATAATTAATAAACAACATGCAGTGTCGATCTTTTCGATCAAGAAAAAGCATACGATACTACATATGGAAATATGGTATTTTGAGAGATTTACATGATTTTGGATTACGGGGCCGTTTGCCTCAATTTATATCCAAGTTTTTTAAATGATAGACAATTTCAAGTCCGAGTGGGCTCAACCCTGTCTGACCATTATAATCAGGATCAGGGTGTCCCTCAAGGCAGTATTTTGTCTGTCACACTGTTTTTAGCATTAAGATAAACAGTTTATCCAAGGTTTTAAATGATTCCATTGATGGATCACTTTTTGTGGATGATTTTAATATTTCTTGTCATGTAAAAATATGCATACTATTGAACGGCAACTGCAGTTGTGTTTAAACAAGATAGATAAATGGTGTCTCGAAATGGCTTTAAATTTTCTAAATCCAAAACTACTTGTATACATTTCTGCCGTAAATACAAAACCGCATAAGGACCCGGAACTATTTCTAAATGGCACACCCATCAAAGTTATGAAAGAAGCCAAGTTCTTGGGTATTATTTTTGACTCACACTTAACGTTTCTACCACATATTAAAACACTTAAAACTAAATGCCTGGAAGGCACTTGACTTGTTGAAAGTCGTTTCCAATTCTAAGTGGGAGGGGACTGCTACCCTCCTACATCTATATCTCGATCACTGGTACGTTCCAAACTTGATTATGCTTCCATCGTTTATGGTGGAGCCTGCAAAAGCAACCTTAAACTACTTGATTCTGTCCACCATCAAGGCCTTAGACTTTGTCTTGGGTCTTTAGAACCTCTCCTATTGATAGTCTCTATGTTGAGGCTGATGAGCCATCCCTTACCCAACGTCGTATCAAACTATCTTTGCAGTATATAACAAAACTCTATTCTAACGAGTCTAATCCTGCATTTAACTGTGTCTTTAATGCCCTCTATGAGGATTTATACAACAAAAAACCTTCTCTTGTTCCGCCTCTTGGGCACAGAATTCAACCATTCCTTTCTGCTGCCGGCATTGAGCTGGAGAATATATCTCCTTCTCGTCTTCTTTCTTCTCCTCCTTGGCAATTGGTGAGGCCAGACGTTGACTTAACATTAACCACATTTAAAAAACCAGAAACTAATGATTTACAGTATAAACAGGAATTTAGTCAATTAAGAAATAAATATAATACCTATAAATCCTTATATACAGATGGATCCAAGGATGGTGGCGCGGTTGCTTGTGCCACTGTCATTGGGTCCAAAACAATATCTTCCCGACTACCCAATGACAGTTCAATTTTCACAGCAGAAGCAAACGCAATACTAACAGCTCTTAAATATATTAATAAACACCGTAAATATAAACAATATATCATCTTTTCAGATTCGCTTTCGTGTATTCAGGCTATAAAAATTCTTTCTTGCAAACATCCACTTTTATTAGAAATTATTGAATTGTATAATGAGCTTGCTACTGGCCAATGCGACATCGTCTTTTGTTGGTTACCCAGCCATGTTGGCATTTCTGGGAACACGATGGCTGATATTGCTGCTAAGGCAGCACTCAACAAATCTGTGACACCACTTCTTCTCCCATACTCTGATTACAAAGCTTGCATTAGATCTTACATCCGTGATCTGATGCAGAAGAAGTGGGACACTCAAGTAGGTATTAATAAACTACATGAAATAAAACCTTATATTGGTTACACTCACTTGGGTTGTCAGTCCAGATTTGAAGAGGTCATTATGCGACGATGTCGCATTGGCCATACAAGGTATACTCACAACTACTTGTTGAAAGGTGAAGATCCTCCGTTTTGTATCCCTTGTGATGAGAAAGTCACAGTCAAGCATCTCCTGTTTGACTGTGTCGAATTTTCCATCATAAGGGATAAATATTTTAATGTTAAAATTGTTAAGGATCTTTTTAACACTGTTAATGTTCATTTAATTCTTGGTTTTTTAAAAGAAATTGATTTGGTCACTGATTTTTGATTAATATGCTCTGTAAGTAGATGTATTTTAATGATTGGTAGTTTAGATTGTTAACTTAGATTGTTAGTGGCTGTGCCCTCAAAGGGGGTTGACGTAGCGTAAAATTATTGTCCTCCTGAGAGGGTACGTAAGTCCCAAAAGATTTCAAGTAAATTTCAGCCTACCAGGTTTTTAATCGTAGTATTTTTGTCATTTTAATGTATGGTTAAATCTCAGTATAAACGCCAATGGCTGAAGGGATGGTGTAAATCCAGCTAGGGTCCATGCAGGTAGCAAAAGTAATGTAAGCCCCCATGGGCCTTAGTATGGTGATCTACCTTCAGTTGTTGGCGATCTATAGCCCATTTGTACATTGTATTGTCTTCTTTAATTGGAATATTTTAGCTTTGTTCGCTAGTTTTATATCTTTATCTGTGGTAATCTAGTTATTTTACTGTCCTTCGTCGGCAGAATTTTATAATTTCACTTAAATTGTTGATATATTTATAACTTGCTTTAGTCACGATATGGCTGAAATATTGCCGATGTGACTTAAAATCTTAACTCACTCACTCACTCACTCACTACACACACAGAGAGAGACCGATGATAATTGAAGATATACACGGAGAACTAAAATCTATACTTTTTATAAACAGCTGAGGTCTGCAATAACAAGGGGTGCATAAACGCTGCTCTCCACATCTACATAAGCAGTATGATGAAGCATAATATACAGTGTACACAGTCTATTATAGCTATACGTTTGTTGTTGTAGCGGACCAATAAGGCATTACAATCCGACCTGTGCAGATCAGGGTTAGAATTGGTCTTCAGTAACCCATGCTTTTCGTAAGAGACGACTAACGGGATCGGATGGTCAGGCTCGTTGACTCGGTTAACACATGTCACCGAATCCCAGTTGAGTAGATCAATTCTCGTGCTGTTGATGACTGGATTGTCTGGTCCAAACTCCAGAAAGACTGCTGTTATATAACCGAATATTGCTGAGTGCGGCGTTAAACAACAAACAAACCAAACCAAGGCACCACAATCCCATGCACTAAATGAGGTTCTGCCAAGTTTGTGGAACGTTGTAAAGTGCCTTCTTTGAGAGATTGCTCTTTTGGAATGGGTTTCGATGCCAATCAGGATATGGGGGCAGGATCAACTAAATGATAAAAAGACATGAATTTACAATATGTTGAAAAGGAAATTAATGATTCAAATTTAAGTAACCATGGCACATCAAAAATAAATTCCGAAACTGTCCCACAATATTTCAACCAACAGCACTCCCGTTTCCTTTCCGGGCATCATTTCATCGAGGTTTTTCAATTAAAAGAACGTGGCAGGTCATGATGCATATTGCATTACTCGTGGCTGCTTAGACACGTCGTGCTGCTGCCAATCTGAAGGTCATATAAGGTGACCATAATGACTCTATTGCTGACAATAACAACCTTCATTAGTATTTAAAATACTGACACAAATATCGTCCGTAGCCTCTTACCATTCTGAATCACAACATTAAAACCATTACGGATACTGTCAAAGCATTTGCCGACATATAGTCCAAAAAGTGAGGACGGACCTGAATTATTTTCAGAGTGGTTTAAGACAGTGCGTGATGTCTTTGTGTGTTGATTGAACAGAATGAAAAAGAGGAAATCTAAATAAAACAAATAAAATGAATTGAAATTTTGTCCACGCTACCTGTCATATAAAATCTGGCTACCCTTTGTAATACTGTGTAGTTGTTCCCTCTGACATGGCATATAAGACATAGATATTATCATCACCAACAATAAATATTATGGTCAGCACCGTTACATTAATTGTTCAACAGATAAGCTTGGTACAGATGGCATATCAAATAATGTCTCATGTAAAGCAAGTGTGTTAATTGAGGATGAACTCTGCTTCAGGACTACCAACTTTTGACTTCACTCAAACGCACGATGATGTATAGATTTCTCTTTTGGATCATAATCTCCATAGGCAGAAATAGAAATAGAAATCCAGATATTATAAGAGATATATTTCTGGGATCAACAGATGTACCACCAAATCCATGTCTCAAATGATTGCCCACAATTCTTCACGCGATCAAGGAAGTACCTTTCGGATACTCACAGAACATTACATAGGATCAAGTGGAATTCTCTCAAAACATTTGCTTTTTTCTAATATTACTATCCCACGTAACAAACTTGTGAAAAAACGTGATGATCAGTAATATATATTTAAATAACTATCTTCAGAGGCTCGGATCAATTCAAAAAATTGAAAATGTTGGACATCTTCGATGATAATGTGTAAGGTGTTTAGAAGTCGGCAGCAGTTTTTGTTTATCTGTTTCTGTACAGATAGAAATCGGAATTTCCACTTGCATTGGCAAAAACAATCCAAGATATGTCGATATATCTGATAACGTTTAATAAACATTAAGCAGCGAATTACCAGCACTGATTTATCCATCCGAACACTAAATAATAGAAACCAGTGAAGCAGCCTCATCTGGTTCATACTTTAAGTCCATGACAAGATTTTCAGAGTTGCAAAACACTCTTCATAAGACGATATGGCAAGCCGGATGTCTTGAGCTTTCCGATTGTCAACCTTTATGGCGAACAATATTCCTGTAGCAACTTTTTAGGATATTTATTTAAGACCTTGTAAGATATAATCGAGTTTTCTATATTTACCAACATTTCAAAAGCGTCACGGGATTCATGTTCAGAGATTGTTTGATGCCGATAACAACATTCTAGGATTTAGCTTTACAGAAGTTTTGGTGAGTGAGTGAGTTTAGTTTAGTTTATTTGACAAGAAATATTTGTGAAAGGATGTATAATTGCAACCACTCCTGTGTAACATTTGATACCCCCAAAATTGATAGAAACTTCGAGACACTATGGCCATGGTAGACTGCACGGATGTATATATACTTTATTTCCTCCATTGTCATGAAGAGCAGTACACAAAATGAACAACAAAAGACAAAACAGTCAGTCAGTCATAAGACTGGGATATACAAGGATATTGCAGAAATATATTTCAGTATATACTTGATACTGATATAATGACTAGTTGGAGTCTGGACATATATATGGTCAACATTTGTGAACGAATTGAGAAAGTTTTAGGATTACTTGAATCCAAATCTGAAAGTCCAAATGATTAAGTTCTTTATGTTCACCAGTTAGTATAAAATTCATGATCTTTTCATCATTCTGGTCACAGAATGTAACAAAATCATGGACTGATAGCATTGATACAAGTGCCTCAAAGACGCTATTTCTGTCTTCATTGAGTGTTGCACAGAATACATGTTTCGCGCAGTTTTGTACATACTTGTCACATAGGGCACACTGTCTCGCGAAGATTTCCATGCTAGCTATTTTCACAACAGATGCTAGTTTTACTTGGAGTTGAGTTGAGTTGAGTTGAAATTGGGTTTTACGTCATGCTTGAGAATATTTCGCTCATATGACGACATGCATGCGTGTGTATGTGTATGTGCGGCTGCTTGTACTAGCCAAGACTTAAGCTGGTGTTATAGTGCTAGCCCACTGAGATACCATGCCGCAGTGAAGCATGAATACCCCACTCAGACACATTATACTGACTCCGAGCCGACCAGTCCTTGTTGTACCCATTAATACCGAGCGCCAGGCAGGGACCAACAAGTCCCATATTTTAACGTCTTTTGGTATGACGCGGTCGGGGATCGAACCCGCGACCTTCCGATCCCCGGGCGGACGCTCTAACCACTACACCACGGAGGCGGTCAATTTTACTTGGAACTGGTGATGAACATAGGTTATTTTCCTATTGTAGTCAGAGTAGATTGATACATATAGTTTTCGTAGGATGAAAGTTTCTGTGTTACTGTCAATCTCCAACGGGTTTTCTCTATGAATTCTCCACACGTCACATAGGTTTTCATCACTTTGTTTAGGTTGTACTTGTGGATAATGTCAAACAGTTCTAAGACAAAGTCATTTGGTTAGTCCTTAATCCTGCAAGATATTGACCAAGTTTCTTTGATATGAATTTTACTTTTTGTCTACACATTCGTCCAGCAAACAACAGTTTACATTTATCGATGTAAGTCCTCATTGACCATGGTCCAAGAGTACCTATGGTAGTAGCACTCGGTGACCTCGGGAAACCCTGTACTAGTCTAGCAAAAGCTCTTTGAACTCGTTCAAGATGAATGTAGTCTGACTTCGAGAGGTTGAGAAAAAGTTCACTTCCATATAGGGCACTTGGGAATATAACACGTTTCCGTATTTTAGTGTTTACAATGGGATTAAGTCCATTTAGGTGAAGGCGAGACGTGCATAGAGAGTTCATGGCTCAGGAAGTTTTTACAGGCTGATTTAGCTCGACAGGTGGAACTTCCATTTGATGTGAACAATACTCCTGCATATTTTGTTTCTTGTACTTGTTTAATAATGCTTTGTCCAAGTTTGAATGTTGGGTTTAAGTGTCTGCTTTGCTTCCTGCTGAATATTATGGAACAGCCTTTGTTGGGATTATAAACGAGGCGCAATTTTTGGGCATATTCGTAGAGTGATTCAATTAGAGATTGCATACCGTGACTGGTAGTGCTTACGAGAATCGTGTCATCAGCTAATAGAAGTCCAGGTATATTCATTTGGCCATGATTATAACATACGTAGTAGTCCGCAATTCTTTCATGAGGTCATCAATAAAAACCAGAAAAAGCCATGCAGACAAAACTCTACCTTGTCCTACACCACTTGAGATATGGAATAAACCTGACGAACAGCCTTGAAACACAACACATGCTTGTGCTGTACTGTACGAGTGACGGATAAGTCGCCAGCACTTTGATTTTATGCCAAGGTCAAATAGTGTGCGAAACAAGCCATGTTGCCATATTCGGTCGAAAGCTGTTTCACTTCTGAAGCTCAGTGTAGCATTGGAACTTGTTTTTCCCTTGAGTCGTCTAATAGTTTTGTAGAATTTAGCCAATATCTAAGTCGGGGCTCATTTCTATATCTTTTAAAATGTGTTCTTTGTATTGATTGTCGCTTTCTCCGTCGAAATGTTCGTTTTCACGACTTGTATTCAGTATAACTATGCGACTTTGGATCATATGGCCTCCCGTCTAATTTCCACTGGCGACGACAATGTCTCATATGATGGTGATCAACATGTAGGCTATCGCTTTTCCAGTATGGTTTTAGGTAGGATCTGTATATTCCACGTGGAATGTACTTTTGTGAGGCCAGTAGCATGCTTTGTACAACCATTGTATCATATTTTTCTATATATTCTTCATCTGTTCCAGTTTTTCCACTGTCTTCAAAATCATGTTCAAAGTCGAGAGTTTTATCTAGTTCCTGTTTGTACATTTTGATGTCATCCTCAGTCGCTTTAGACCATTTGACATTTGTTTTCCTTTCGCTCATATTTGGAAAGCTGAGTCTATTTTGGAGAATATGAATATTGCTCTGGATTGGATAGTGGTCTGATATTTCAAATGTAACGTTCCGATCAGTTCTATGATCCTCCATACAGCCTCGCATATATCTTGGTATAAGTATATAGTCAATTGTAGATTTTATTGAGTTGTCTTGTGATCTGTATGTACAATTTAGGGGGTCTGGTGAAATAGCCGATGTTGGGACAAGTTGCCTTTCTTGGATCAGTTTCTGGTTTTCTTTTGTCTAGATGAATGTATGTCAACATTTAGGTCTCCAGCGATTATACATGCTCCGTCCACAGAATACTGATCGTAAAGTTCGCACACATTGTCAAGTGATATAGTATATTGTACTTATGTTCAAAATAAACATAGCAGAACACTCTCACAGAGAAAGTGAGTGAGTGGGTGATTTAATATTTATCGTCACATTGGCAATAATTCAGCCATATCGTGACGAGAACAATTTATTATCATATTAAAGATCAATAAAATTAGAAAATAAAAAGAACTGTTGACGATAAATTGTAACACTACTAGTGTATCACAGATATAGATGTAAAGCTAGCATATAACTTAAAACTTATACCATAATGCAAGACAACAGAATATAAAAACGGGCTATCCATCACCAGCAACTGAAGGTAGATCACCATACTAGAGACCATGGGGACTTATAGTACATTTGCTACCTGCATGGACCCGAGCCAGATTTACATCATCCCTTCAGCCGTTGGTGATTGTAGTCAAATTTAGCCATAAATTAAAATCACCAAAGTACTGCGTTTTAAAATATTAGGTAAGCTTCATTTACCGTGAATGGTTTGGGACTTACGTACCCCAGCACAGATAGAGGGGGAAGGGGTAACCTTGTGGTTACATCGGTCGACGCCAAAATCTGGTGCCCCTAGTCATTAGTGTCTGAAATATTGCTAAAAGTGTAGCATTCTCACACACACATATGCACACACCTGTAATACCTCACAACGTCAGTGATTTGTCCGCCGGAGCTCTCAGGTATGGATCCAAATGAAACCATTTAGTATACAATCCCTTAACGTCTACATTTTGGCAAAAAAGACAATCCCTGCAGATAATTTGTTCAACACATCATAATGATAATACGTTTACAATTTGGTTTTTTGTATGTTTGTTAAGGCTGTAATATTCAAGCATGCAATACAGTATTGACGGCGGTATGTAAGTAATGGAGCCAGACAATCCAGTAATCAACCTTGTTGACGCACAGCGTTCCCAACATCAAACTGTTTTCAACCAATGTGTGCTTTATATCATTACCATCCAAATACTTATGTTCAATGCATATATCTGAATGTATAAAGCACTGACAAGTTCGTGCAATGGCCAGTTTCACATTGAGGGGAAGCTTTTAGCACACAAATAAAATCTGTTTTATCTTTAGATGGCGACAACGGTTCGGACGTACAATTTGAAATCTCATCAAAGGAGATACATTAAGCAAAAGTATTTTTGGACAAATTACATCTGACAAAACTATGCTTCCATTTGAAATGCAATTTGGATTAAGTACCAAAATCACAAACAGAAATTGCAAAATCTTGTTTTGCAATTATACATTTGATAGGGGTCGTTTTCTCTGTAATCTTCATTATCCGTTACAGAGTGTGGCCTGGTCGTTCCAAGTCTTTGGTGAGAAAAGGATTTAGTGAACGTCATAGAAATTACAAAGTAGGTGCTCTGGCGTCTCTGCATGTATTATTTGAGTTAAAGTCATCATTTTTTGCTTTACGTCCACTTCAGTGGCGTCCAATTTCGTGGGGCAGGTGGGTGTGATGATTAAAAAGAATTAGGAAAACATCTCCTTTTAAACTAATACAGACAACGTTATTGTTGGGATTAGATATGACATTAATACGTTTAACCAGAAGGGACAAACAGTGAGCAGTTATGAAAATTGGCGTGAGCCTCTACAAACTAAAGGTATCTGTGGGAGAGGGAATATATATACAGGCTAATATTAAAATGTTTGTCATTTACATTTTAAAATAGGGTTTGAAAAGCTTGACCCTAGATTGAAGGCCGGGCTTGAGGGAGGGGTTTGTCGAGGTGAGGCAACAATATGGCGGAGGTATGTGTGGCGATGAAAATGAAGGCTGATGTGTGGTAAAATGAATCTGCTGGAACATACATTTTCCCATATTATCGAAACATAGTATTCTTCTTTTGAAGAGGAGAATACATTTTGAAGTGTCGATGGTGGTGGGTTGGTTTGAAGCAGACCTGTGTTTCTTCTTTCCTTTGTTTGGTGTGTGAGGATCGTGTTTTGGTAGACTTTATATATATTTGTCTGGGATAGCTTGTAGCCGTTGTATACCCCATGGGGACTGTGCTTGCCGGGGTGTGGCAAAGGGACTGGCCCTTAGCAGTTTGTTGATTGTGATGCTTTAGGAGATAGTGCTCGAGGGAAATGGATGAGCTAAAGTCGAGGACCATGAATAAAAAACGAATGAATGTGAACGAGAAATGGTCATGATAAATGGAATTCATAAACTATATGACTGAGTCTGACTGAGTTTAGTTTTACGCCGCTTTTTTTAGCAATATTCCAGCAATATCACGGCGGGGGACACCAGAAATGGGCTTCACACATTGTGCCCATGTGGGAAATCGAACCCGGGTCTTCGGCTTGACGAGCCAACGCTTTAACCACTAGGCTACCCCCCCCCCCCGCCATAAACTATATGAACATCATGAACTGCTTTTTGATTCACTCTCCGTTTTTATTCAATGGATATGAAGATGTTAATATCTCACATCTCATGAGTGGATTACATCAGGAACATGAAGAAAGATACGAATCTATACAAATCGTAAATTTGCAGTTCAAAACTTATTTTTTTACTGTATGTGTAAATCAGCTTTACATGGAAAATAATGCGAATTTACAGGGAATTTCCTCGGTCTTGCACATTGTCCCCTCTGAGCTCCACGTGTAAATAAGAATATGCCGGTTTGTACTGAGTGAGTGAATTTGGTTTTACCCCGCTTTAAGCAAAATTCTACTCTCTAGACTAGAAATGGAGTTGACAAGGAGGCCAAGTTCTTGAGTCTAATTTTCGACTCCCATTTAACTTTTCTTCCGCATTTTAAATGTCTAAATAATAAATGCACTGGATTTGTTACAAGTTGATGACTGGTCCGTTTAAAACTGGATTATGGCTCCATCGTATACCTAAAACTATTAACTATATTAGGTTCTGTCCACCATCAATGTCTAAGACTATGTGTTGGATCCTTTCGAACTTCTCCTATTGACAGTCTCTGTGTCGAGGCCGATGAGCCATCCCTTACACAACGGCGTATCAAATTACCTTTACAATACAATGCCAAATTATATTCTAACGAGTCTAACCCTGCTTATAACTGTCTTTTCAATCCCCTCTATGAGGATTTGTACAATAAGAAATCTTTGCTTGTTCCGCCTCTTGGGCTAAGAATAAAACCATTCATGTCTGCTGCTGGCAATGAGCTGCACAATATATATCTTTCTTCTCCTCCTTGGCAGTTAGTGATGCCACAAGTTGACCAAACACTGACAACGTTTAAACAAACAGAAACTAATGAATTACAATATAAACAAGAATATAATCAATTAAAAAAGTAAATATAATACATACAAATCCTTATTTACAGACGGATCTAAGCACGGTGCCGTAACAGCTTGTGCCACTGTCATTGGATCCAGAACAGTATCTCCTCGATTACCAGATTACAGCTCAATTTTCACAGCCGAAGCAAATGGTATATTAATGGCCTTAACATATACTAAAACACATCCTACATACAAGCAATATATCATATTTTCAGATTCTTTTTCGTGCCTTCAGGCCATTAAAAACTTATCTTGTAAACATCCACTTCTAATTGAAATTGTTGAATTATATAATGGTCTTGCAACTGGTCAATACGACATCGTCCTCTGTTGGTTGCCCAGCCATGTTGGAATTTATTGTAACATGATGGCCCATTTTGCTGCTAAGGCAGCACTCAACAAATCTGTGACACCACTTCTGATTCCATACACTGATTACAAAGCTGTCAATAGAACTTATATCCGTGATCTAATGCAGGAGAAGTTGGACGCCCATGCAGGTATTAATAAATTACATGCAATAAAACTCTATATTGGTTACATCTACTTGGGTTGTCAGTACAGATTTGAAGAGGTCACCATGCGACGATGTCGCAATTGTCATACAAGGCATACTCATGAATATTTGTTAAAAGGCGAAGTTCCTTCACTTTGCATCCCTTGTGATGAAAGAATCACGGTCAAGCATGTCCTGCTTGACTGTATTGATTTTTCCACCTCAAGGGATAAATATTTCAGTGTCAAAACATTGAAGGATCTTATATATAATGTGAATTAGCATTTAATTATTGATTTTTAAAAAGAAATAGAATTACTGATTGATTGATATGTTTTGTATATAGATCTATATTTTATTATGGGTAGTGTAAATTCTCAACTTCGATTGTTAGTAGCTGTATCCTCACAGGGGTTGAAGTATTGTAGATTTATTGTCCTCCTTAGAGGGTACGTAAGTCCCAAAACATTTAAGGTAAATTCATACTTACCAGATTTTTTAAAATTAGTATTTTTGTAATTTTAAATTATGCCTAGATTTGACTACAATGGCCAGTGGCTGAAGGGATGGTATAAATCCAGCTCGGGTCCATGTAGGTAGCAAAGGCACTGTAAGTGCCCGTGGCCTCTAGTATAGTGATCTACCTTCAGTTGCTGGCGATCTATTTTTATGTTGTAAAGTCCTAAATAGCATATAATTGTAAGTTACATGCTAGTTTTAAATCTCTAACTGTGATAACCTAGTTGTTTTGCTTTGTCGACAGATTTTATGAAATAACATTATAAAGGATTTACGGTTTTAGTCACGATATGACTGAAATATTGCCAAAGTGACTTTAAATTTTAACTCACTCACTCTAGAAATGGGCTTCACACATTGTACCCATGTGGGTAATCGAACCCGGGTCTCAGAGTTCGTCTGATGTTTTGATAATGATCAGTGTTTCATTGAGAATTATATGTTTAGTAAGATTGCAATTCATCGGTCCGATTTTGAGCCAAACGGACTATAGGCTACCCCAGCCGGTTTTTACTGCTGAATACGATATGGAAAAAGGCATGTCAACCATTTTCGCCTGGGTGTTTGAATAAAACAAATGAATGGCGTCAGATTGTTTCCGTCACTCAATGCGTCATAAACTGATGTGCAAAGGAAAGTACACAGGTTGTGTTTCTTCCAATAAGATAACAATAACAAAACCTTTTGATAAAATGGAAAATGTATGTTGAAGCACACGTCAATACACGTGTTTTATCAGCAAAATGACATTGTAACAATAAACAGCGATGTAGTGATGACCACTGCAGACGGTTCCTTCGATGCTGGAAGGTCAAGGCCATTCCACGCAGCGGTCGGTAGGCCCATACATGCCAGCAGGACGACGTCAACCTGTCACTGTGAATCGGCTTACGCGATGACCCAATGATGTGGCTGCTGATGACGTCACCGTCAACATCCAGTTGCTTAGGTGAATATCCCGCAGATAGCGATCCTCTTGGGGTGTTGTGACTGTGGAACGTCCACTTCTGGGTTGATCACACGTCTGGCCTGTCGTACTGAAACGGTTCAACAACCGAATTATGGTTTGTCTTGTGCAACCCGATGTCCTTGCAATATCGCTGTTGAAAGCACCCATTTGTGTCATCCTTTGGCCCGTGCACGTTGCGCCGACCTCAATCTTGGCAGTTCCTCATGAGATTTCTGTCAAGTGATTGTTCAGTCTTCACGACAAACAGGTTTTATACTCTCTGTCAGAAAAGTGCTGGTGCATGGGACAATAATCACATTTTGCAAAAATTCGTGCAAAACACGTACAAATGTTTTTGGTTGCATTTTGGCAAATGAAACATGATGGTTGCGTTCTATACAATCAATGTTTTTCAATAATTTTATTAGTTAGAACGCATATTTGGGATTGCAACAACAATTACACCTGTGTACTTTCTTTTGCACGTCAGTTTATTTGCCAAAAACTGAAAATGAAGTGTCCATGGCATTAATTTGCATTTTCCATATTCCTCTAGACACATATCCGCCTTGCATTTAGTCATTGTTTCACACAATATTTAGCACATTCATCCTTGGCTAATAGTTTGCGGGGATAATCATATGACGTTCACAGCAGCAGAAAGACAAGGTAGCATGTGTGTATAATCAGTGGTAGAATTTTTTGTCAGTGTATTTTCGTAAATAGTTTGCAAACGTGCAGATGTCCATATCAGCATTTAATGTTGACACACACTTTTCTTTCAGTAAACTCTCCATTTATGAAGGAGGCGAGGTAGCCTAATGGTTAAACCGTTCGCTCGTCGGGTACGATTCCCCATATGGGTATAATGAATGAAGCCAATTCATGATGTCCACATGTTAGTGATGGAATATTGCTACAAGCACTCACTCCATATGGAACACATGACAAATGAGGCAGTTAACGATACCCCCCGAGGAATGGTTTATTGATAGTTTGTCATTTGTAACATCTTGCATTGGTGTCATTTTGACCGATAGTAGATGTTGTCAAGAAGCAATGTAGCATGGTACTGGCAACAGCAATCTGTTCAGGTCCGATTTTCTGCACGCAACTGTTTCAGGCTGTACAAGGTTTAGAGTCTCCTGCGTGAATTTACTGCCTTTCTGCGAAAAGCGTCGTAAAACGTCACCAATCGATGTCGTATGTGTAGAATGAATCGAGATGTTATTTGAATGACCGCCCCTGCATTGTGTTGCTGTAGTTCTTTACATATACCTGCTGCATGACTGACCAAAAGGTGAAAGGTTCTGGCACAAGCTATCTGGATTAGTGGCCAACATTCAAAGCGAGTCATGGGTCGTGTTCTCTGTATTCAGTGTAGTGAGTGAGTTAAAATTTATAGTCATATCGGCAATATTTCAGCCATATCGTGACTAAAACAGTTAATATGTTAACAATAAATAATATAAAATATGTCGACAAAGGACAGTAAAATAGCTCGAAGATCAAAAATTGAGGTATTAAAACTAGCATTTAACTTAAAAATATGACTATTAGGGACAATACAATATAAAAATGGGCTATAGATCGCCAACAACTGAAGGTAGATCACCATACTAGGTACCATGGGAACTTACAGTACATTTGCTACCTGCATGGACCATGGCTGGATTTACACCATCCCTTCAGCCGCTGGTGATTGTAGGAAAATTTAGCCATGATTTAAAGTTACAAAGATACTACGTTTTAAAAAACCTGGTAAATTTAAATTTCTTTTTGAATGTTTCAGGACTTACGTACCCTCTCAGGAGGACAATAATTTTACAATACTTTAACCCCCCTTGAGGATACAGCCACTAACAATCTAAGTTACTAATCTAAAGTACCAATCGTTAAAATGCATCTATCTACAAAACATATTAATCAGAATGCATCAATTAAATCAATTACTTTAAAACCAATGATTAAATGAAAATTAACATTTGTGAAAAGATCCTGAACAGTTTTTACATTGAAATATTCATCCATTATGATGGAAAACTGTATTCGTTGTAGCTTGTGGTATTGTGAGTCTTAATCCTTAGGTGATTTAATGATTTAGTAAACTCATTTCAAATGAAGTTGCTGGGGATCTATAGCCCGTTTTTTGTATAATGTATATTGTATAATGATATCTTTTATATAATAACATGCTAGTTTTGCCTTACTACGTGTGATACTCCAGTCGTTTTACTGTCCATCGCAGACAGGTTGTAAGCTTTAAAATGTATTTATCATCCAAAACCGTGTTCCACAGGAGATATCACTTGTGTGAGATCAAACGATATCTCCTAGGAGATATCGTTTTGACAGTAGATTTTTGTACAATGCCCTGACAATGCTATGACGTCATGTACTTGATGACGTCACAATGCCATGACATCGCTGCACTGCAAATCAAATGGCAGTATCGTGTTCAGAGATGTACATTTTTCATTGAAAATTAATGAAGAGTGATTTTGGATGATAAATATAATCTCACCCTCGTATCTTCTGATATCAAATCTATCAACACTCGTTGATAAAAGTTAAAATATCCTCGGCAAGCCGATAATTGATATCAGAAGACACTGAGGTGAGATTCTCTATTTATCTTTAATCTATATATTGCTCTCGTCACGATATCTTCAGTTGCTGGTAATCTCCAGCCAGTTTTTATACTGTGTTGCCCATAATAGAGGTTTAATTATGAAGCTCCATGCTTGTTTTAATTGTCTATCTGTGATTATCTAGTCAGTTTGCCTTTGTCAACAGATGTTGTAACATAACTTGATCTATTATCAATCAATGAACTGTTGGAGTCACGATATGGCTGAAATATTGACTATGTGACTATAATGTCAACTCACTCACTCATTCCAAATGACAAACCAAAGTGCCTGAGAAAGCACTTTGTCTATGGAATCATCATATTGTTTGAAACCAAAATGGTAACAAGAAATATATTTTTCTTCTTGGTAAAGAGATGGATTTTCGTTAACCTAAGTGTGGTAAAGAAACACATATTCTGTCATTGTATGCCGTGGGTTACCGCTGCGAGCGGACATATGGACAGATTGGAAAAGAGCGCACGCAGTAAATTCTGACATCGTTGATAGTACCAATGCAAATGAATTTCCAGTTTGAAGGAATGGTCAATACAGATTTCACAAGTGCGAGGAACGAGCATATATATCTGCCCCTTGTGCTTACAGCGTATCTGCTATTTATGACAGAGGACAATATTTACAAAGCTGGAGACAAGTATTTAACTAATGCATGTATATTTGCAATTCCCAACCGCTGTGTTCTACGTCCATTATGAAGCATCTGCAGACATGCTTGACAACCACAAGTTCTTGTAACCAGTGTACATGTGGATATCCTGGACTGAAATACAACGCTCCTGGAGTGAGTGAGTTATTATTTAACGTCACATCGGCAATATTGCAGCCATATCGTGATGAGAACATATTTGATTTTGAAGTGGAATATATGTATATTATAAACACCTGTCGACGAAGGACAGTAAAACAACTAGAATATCACAATTAGAATTAAAACTATCGTGGAAAGTTTAAAACAAATAGCACTATTGGGACAATACAATATAAAAACAGGCTAGAGATCGCCAACAATACAACGCTCCTGGAAAACATGTCACCATTCTGGTATTCATGGTTGAAGGCGGCAATCCTCTGTTACAGTTTTAAATGTATATTTATAAGTCTCTACCCATGGAGTGAGTGAGCGAGTGAGACGCAAAAGTCTTTTTGAATGACAATCGGGCAAGCGAATGAGTGGGTAAAGATGATTTTACGCCGCTTTTAGAAATAATCCAGTAATACCACGGTAGGGGACACCTGAAATGGGCTTCACACATTGTATCCATGTGGGGATTCTAACCCGGGTCTTTAATAAACATGTGCTAAGTCTTGTCAACTGTTCACCTGAAATAATTCGGGAACGTATATATGTCAAAATAGGGAATTGCATCGGACATAATTTTTGTCGCTGATGCATCAGATTTTTAAATTTTGCATCTGCTTTCATTGTTGACAAATTGTCCTGAACCTCTGAATATAGATATGTAGGCATATGTTGGTCACCACATTTCTTTACAAACGCCTTCTGAAGAAGCATACATATTATGGAATAACGCAGTGTCCTATTATGAATTGAAGGAATGGACTTGTTTGTGTAATCTCTAACTTGTGATAGACATACAGGACAGTTCACATCATAATACATATACATGTACATCTATACCAAACATGAAAGATAGGGACCGTTTATGGGATGGTTTTTAAACTATGTTTTTCTCCACGAATGTTTAATGATATAACCCTTTTATGTACATGCAACGTATTACATAAAAGTGTTCTGTGTGCTTTGCGTTTACATAATAAGGTAATATAAGTTGCTTAGTAATTCCAGTGCACGTTCAATTTAATCAACACATTTTATCTGTAAATACTTTTCTCTTGTTTCTTTGTAATATATTTCGGCCTGTTTTAGAAACATTGAAGATACTTTGGCCAGTTACAGCAATACATACATACTCAGCATATTCTTAAAAGTTTGTAACCAGCGTTGGACATCAAAGCAGCAGTCTAGATGTTCCGCATATTTTCGGGATGAGGGTAGCAAATAGAAACGATGACATACAATGAACCCAGCTGAACGTCAAAGTGAGTTTTCATATTGGAACTGACTTATCTATTGGATTTATGTGAGTACGCGGAGGGTACTTGTAGGTAGAACATAACGTGCTTATACAACATAAAGTGCTTATCCTTCCCTCAAAAATTCCTGCGTTGACATTTTGACCTTCCCATATCTCGCAGTGTGTGTCTGTGTCCATAGAAACCATCTACAGAGAATTAAACAAGTGACTTGAAAATGGCTTGATCCATGTTAATCCGGTAATGGAAAAGAGAAATAACTAAATTGGGTCACTGTCTCTCTCTGTCTCTTCTTGAGACCGCCTCTGTGGTGTAGTGGTTAGAGCGTCTGACCGGAGAGCGGAAGGTCGCGGGTTCGATCCCCGACCGCGTCATACCAAAAGACGTTACAATATGGTTCTTGTTGGTCCCTGCCTGGAGCTCGGCATTAATGGGTACAACAAGGACTTGTCGGCTCGGAGTCAGTATAATGTGTCTGAGTGGGGTATTCCTGCTTCACTGCGGCATGGTATCTCAGTGGGCTAGCACTATAAAACCAGCTTAAGTCTGGGTTAGTACAAGCAGCCGCACATACACACGCATGCACGTCGTCATATGAGCGAAATATTCTCAAGCACGACGTAAATCCCAATTTCAACACAACTTAACTCTCTCTTCTTGACGACCCCTTGTACTATCAGGGCCCACACAGGAATACTTCAGGCTTCCAGGTGTCAGTATCCCATGGACATACCTCTATATACAACATGTGAATGGGAAAGTGAGTCGATCTACAAAATTGCAATGCTTCTCAGTTTAAATAATTTGGAATCAAATCTGTCACGCTGCGAAAACGTCACAACAACCTGTATAAATAAAAGTAGCATGATCGTAAGCAACTAAGAACATTAATGGATTAATGACACCGAAACGATACAATAGAATAATAGTACCTTAAATCATTTTCGCTAATTCAGTTTCACGCACATGGATTTGAAAGGAAACAAGTAGCGAAGGAAAATGATTAGATGCATTAAGTCATAAAGTCTTATATACTTCCCTTTCAAATTAATTCTTATTAAAGCGTCCAAAATGGCGACGCAGCTGCTGAGGTGGCCCTTGACAAATCGTTATCACCACAGTTTATCCCGAAGAGTGCTATCAAACCAACTATCATACGTTATTCGATTTACGCAGGTGGGAGTCTTTACGCAAATAACAAGAAAAGGTGGGAATCAATGGTGGGTATCATGTGAGTGAGTGAGTTATTATTTAACGTCACATCGGCAATATTTCACATATCGTGACGAGAAGGTTTTATATAAATAATAAATTAAAGGGAATCAGTCATCGAAGGACTGTAAAAATAACTACAGTATCACAGATGGAGTCTAAAACTAGCATGAACATGTAAAACTATTTTATTTACGAAGACAATACAATATAACAACGGGCTATAGATCGCCAACAACTGAGGTAGATCACCATACTAGGAACCATGGGGACTTACATTACTTTTGCTACCTACATGGACCCTAGTTGGATTTACACCATCCCTTCAGCCATTGGCGACAGAAGAGAAATCTAGCCATAAATTAAAAACACACTTATTCTACGATTAAAAAGCAGGTACACTTAAATTGACTAAATGTTTTGGGACTTACGTACCCTCTCAGGAGGACAATAATTTTACAATACTTCAACCCCCTTTGAGGATACAGCCACTAACAATCTCAGTTGCTAATCTAAGCTACCAATAATAAAATATATATCTATTTACAAATCAGTCAACAAATCTAATTTTTTTAAAAATGCAATAATTAAATGAGAACTGACATTATTAAAAAGATCCTTCAGAGTTTTGGATTTGAATAGATATCCCTTTGTGATGGAATATTCAATGCAGTCAAGCAAGACATGCTTTGACTGTGATTCTTTCATCACAAGGGATGCAAAACGGAGGATCTACGCCTTTAAGCAAATATTCATGAGTATCTCTAGTATGGCCAATGCGACATCGCCGCATAATGACCTTCAAATCTGGACTGACAACCCAAGTAGGTGTAACCAATGTAGGGTTTTATTGCATGTAATTTATTAATACCTACTTGGGTGTCCTGACTTCTTCTGCATTAGATCGCGGATGTATGTTCTAATGCTGGCTTTGTTATCAGAGTATGGGATTAGAAGTGGTGTCACAGATTTGTTGAGTGCTGCCTTAGCAGCAAGATCGGCCATTGTATTCCCCAGAAATGCCAACGTGGCTGGGTATGTCGCATTGGCCAGTAGCAAGTTCATTGTACAATTCAAGATTTCTAATAAAAGCGGATGTTTGCAAGAAAGATTTTTAATAGCCCGAAGACACGAAAGAGAATCAGAAAAGATGATATATTGTTTATATTTCCATTGATGTTTATTAATATATTTAAGAGCTGTTAAGATGGCGTTTGCTTCTGCTGTGAAAATAGAGCTGTGGGTAGTCGAGAAGATAGTCTGTATCATGAACTGTAAATATAGATGTTTGTAACTAATTGCTAGTGTTTAAATTTGGGCATACATTCTACACTGTAAATTGTAAATAATATTGCCGTTGCCCATGTTTCAAAATTGTGAAGTTAAAGTATGTTTTAAAATGTAAATAATATTGCAAAGTTAAAATCGTTACATAAAACAATGCTTTTGATTGTGGCTGGGTGTGTATGGGTAAACTACCTGAACCAAACCAGGTGACAGCTATAGTCACTAAGGAGAATGGAAACAATCGCTCCTGGTGAAAATGTAATGCCAAAGAACTGTTCGAAAATGCAATCGGTCCCTTAAGAGAGTCAGATTGACAGTTACAGTGATTAAGAACACAAGAACAGTTTATTGCATGCATGGTTTAATGTAAAAGGCAATGCAGATTAAGACAGCTGATACATCACTTCATGTAAAACTGACAGACTATTTTAGAAAACACGTGAAAGGATCTTTTAGGAGACAATGCGTAGAAGTTGATTTCTTAACAATTATTTAGTTCTGTCTTAAATACATCATCTAATACATCGCAAATGATCGTGTGACATGTGACTGACGAGCAAGGCAATTAGGCTGCAAACGTGTATTTCCATAAAGCAGTTGTCCGCTGCTATGTTAGTGATGGCCAATATTTTGCCAAACGATGAAGTAAATGCTGCTGACGTCCAAATAAAATCGTCTTCATTATGCTATGAAGTCAATGAAGTAAATCTTGCAGATGTCTAAATTCTCTACATTATCTGTTCGGGTGAGAACCGTGGGACGGCATCAAACAACAAACAAACGATTATAACCGTTAGAACCCGTGTCCACATTTTTCACTGTGTGCTGAAATCAATTCTTAAATAAAAGGCCGTGGAAAGTATACGCCAGGTCCAAAATATCTGAACATGCACATGATGTTTACATTACAATGATAAGAATATATGCATTTTCGTAGAGGTCTTTGGCAACCAAAAATGTCAGTGAACAAAGACATTTCAATGGCCGAAGTGTTTCGATCGGAGTCGCACAATGGTCTCTGCTTTTATGGGAAACTTCTCCAAATATGATTTTGTTTGGCATAGGCTTTAGCATAACCATTTTGAAAGCCATATCTTTGGTTAAGTAATTCCATAGAATCGAAATGATGAAATTGTCTTCGTACGCAGCACATAGAAGATGTTTTGAACCAAACATCAACTTAATTTACCTAAGTATTTTTTGGAATTTTCCGTGACAAACCTTGTTATGCAGCATGCGGAAGACAGAATTATAATTGTCATTGTTTTGATAAATGATGAAGTGAGTTATTGGTGAGTGAACTTTTGTTATATTTATTTGAGCCATATCGGGACTAAACATTTAGTTTACATAACAAGTATATGAACTTTATATAGGATCCTATCATCAAATGACAGTGCAAATAACTACCTCAGATGTTGTTCAAAAATAGTAGGCAGTCATAAAAACATATCTCCATACTTGATAATGTAATACAGAAACGGGCTACAGGTCGCCAGCAACTACAAGCAGATGATCCAATAAGGGACCACAGGGCTGTACAGTGCCTTTGCTACCTGTGTGGACCCCAGCAAGATTTACATCATCCCTCTATCGGCGATTATCAGCAAAAATTGAAATATAAATTTGACGATAAAGATTGTTTGGGCAGGCTCAAAATCATGAGAGAAAGAATGCTCCATTGTACCTCAAAATGTATACAGCAAAGGCTGGAGCGGCTAGACTATTGCCAGAGATGAAGTAAAATATGACTTTTGGAACACTGAAAGCATTGTTATTGCCCTACGCCCTTCTGGAATATTTTGTGACGTTATATTTATGCATAGATACAATTATGAATCACATGAGGTGTTGCCGCTTTTATATTTCTCTCTATCTGAAAGGGAACGGAATGGGTTCTTTGACTATTTGGAACATTTATTTTGAGCATTCTGTATTGTGAATTGTGAAGAACACGACGTTTCGAAGTATTGTTGTACTCCTTATTACACTATTCCCACTCATCATATGAGTGAGTGAGTATGGTTCTACGCCGGTTTTAGCAATGTTCCAGCAATGTCACGGCAGAGGACACCAGAAATGGGCTTCACACATTGTACCCATGTGGGACATTGCACCCGAGTCTTCGGCGTGACGAGCGAACGCTTCCATCACTAGGCTACCCCATCGCCCACTCATCATGTGAAGGAATACTCAGAATACAGCAATCGACATCTCCGAAGTTCACATTTCGTTCAGATCATTGTTTGATGTCGGATAATCTATATACCTTAGGCTATACCTCTTGACCTAATTTGATCAGAAAGAGGCGGAGCGCAGCTGTGAATGTCTAACTCCAGCCTACAGGTTCTAACCTCTTATTTCACAAAAATGTCACCAATAATGAAGTCTAGCATTTGACATTTATTCATACATGCAATCTATCAGATCCACGTTTAGGGCTGAATGTATTGTCAGGACCACATTCAACGACCACTAATAATCGTTAAAACATCCTAAAACCGTTGTAACGAATTATGTATTAAAGCAATAATAAAACTACATTCGGTCGCTCAGTTATAACACGTATCCCATTTTGAAACATTTAGGAGTCCATACAATCAACATTATCTCATCACAAATGCTCCAGACTGAAAGGAAACAGACTTGACAGTGTTTACATAAACTATACAACCAGTTTTAACTGAAATTGCTGTTCACACTAAAACCTCATCTGAAATGTGTCAGCTTGTGAGAACAGTCCTAACGTCGACGTTCTTTGCACAAACCTATACGACTAGGCTCTTCTGTGGTACTTCATATGGTACTTCGGATCAGTTGGCCAAAGGAAGGTAATGGGGATGAAATCAACAAGAACATACATTGCACAAGTGAGTGAGTGAGTTTAAATGTATCGCCACATCGGCAATATGTCAGCCATATCGTGACGAGAACAATTAATTGTTTACATAGTAAGTAATGGTAAATTGTAAAACTCTGTCAACGAAGGACAGTAAAATAACTAGATTATCACAGATTATAATTAAAAACTAGCATGTCAAACTAAAAGATTTTAATTAAAGAAGACAATACAATATAAAACACGGGTTATAGATCGCCAACAACTAGCATCGCTCAAGACCTAACAGGCCAAATAAGTATAGTGGAATTTGTGTGACTGTAATCAGAGCAGATAATCAGTTGCCTTGTCTCCGCGATCATTTATTATTCATGCAGCAGTCAGCTTCGGCTGTCGGTGTGTTGCAAATGGAAATATCAACAGTCTTTGAATCAGATTAGATCAAGTAGGGCGCCATGTTCAAATAAACGATCTCCAGGCAGGTACTGCAAATTAAGAAGATACAAACACAATATGATCAAGTATAATCGATGTGCGATCTTGTTCTGAATATTATTTATTAAAATAACAATTTGACAGATGCGCAGTGTCTATGCAGTGGCGAGTTTCGTTTTATTTCATTATACGAGAGAATATGATACAACACATGCCAGTTTAATATTCAAAGGTAGTTATGCATGTGCGAGCATAACAGATTAAATACAAGCATATGTTCTTGTGCGTTCAGTTGGTTGATTGCTGGCCCGAGCCAGGATCAGCTATTTACAGGCCGCTGTCACACGGGATACTCTTGAATGAGAGGATAAAGAACGAATAATCAAACATCACATAAATCACCAGTTATCCGAGCTGAAAAATAAATTTTCTGAAACCAAACTAAAACGCATTTATGTCTTTATTCATATACAAAACAGATATGTTTGAATTTCTGTCTTGTTTATATTTAATGCACTTAAAATCATTTGGTTGTTTACGACGCGACGGTGATGGATCTGCTGGTCAGGTTAACTGACTGGGATGACCGTATTTTGCTCACACGGCAATGGATGTTTCGTATTTTCCGGTAGCTTCAGCCTTGGTGACTCATGCCATAAGTTTTAAATCACAATCGGGCAAGCTATTTCTACAATACTGTCAAAGACTATATATATAGTTTCAGTTTAATTCACTATTTTGTCTTCTGCCATAAGTTCCCACTTTTGTTCAGGTGAACGATTCACTTGGCAATTGTTTGATCGGCATTCTAGAAGTTGGAGGGGCGGTGGGTAGCCTAGTGGTTATAGCGTTGGCTCGTCACGCCGAAGACCCGGGTTCGATTCCCCACATGAGCACAATGTGTTAAGCCCATTTCTGGTGTCCCCGCCGTGATATTGCTGGAATATTGCTAAAAGCGGCGTAAAACTAAACTCAGTCAGTCAGTCTAGAAGTTGGAAAGTCAATAACGTTTTATCTTGATGAAGTGTAAGAATCAGAAACGAAAGGTCTCCCTACGCATTAAGGAAGAAGCTGTTGTCAATAATGTAATATTAGTTAATTTGCTTGTCTTTGCATTGTTTTCACACGGTTGTCACACTTCATCACACAGTGATACTGAAACTCATTGTTATGATATTGTCGGGAATAGCAAATATTTCTTGAGATTATGGAATGGGTCGCTGCAAGTGTTAGGTACAGGAATGCATGTCCCAGAAACATGCATTCCTGATTCCGGGACAGGAATGCATGTCCCGAGTCACTGTGGCGTAAAATAATAGAATAAAATGCACATAAAATTCTTCGGTTATAATCCAGCACCTCTCCGGCAGAATTTACACTTGGTGTACATGTAAGAAATGCATGGGGCGTAGGAAATAAAGAACTTGGGCTAACGCCTTACCAATACTATCATTTTGCAGCTTGGGTAGTAACAGGTTAGCACTTAAGTAACAGGGAAATGCCATGCAGTCTTCTTTGCTTCTCTCGTAATGACAGCTATCTAAACACGGAAGCAGAACCTGAAGCTTCTGATATAATCGGAATTTCGAAACATACCATGCTTTAAGCAGAACTTTCCATTTGAATATGGAAAGGGTGTTGTTGGATATATGTATTTATTATTTGTTATGTTTGTTCTCAAAACATACCAGAAAGAATTTCGGTGTCTTAGATATTGGAGATTTTCATTCGTATAATACAGTTTCCTGCCTAACAGATTTGCCACATATAACAAAGGCCAATCTCTCTTTAACAGTCGTCACAATTAGTTTTGTTCCTCGTCAGTGGTCTCCATATATCCATGAGTGGATTCCCAACACCTTAGAGTAAGTTGTTGATGCATATCGTCGTATTCAAATTACTGGAATTGTCTGGACGGAATTATTTACAGGCCTGCGCCGTGTGGTTTGATTATTACTGATCGACACCAAAGTAATAAATAAACCCTTGTGTAATAGCCCACTTATTCCTTCCGAGGGCCGGAAACGTGTTTGCAAACCGTTCCATCTTGTGTAACGGAATCCGTAGAGGTGATAACTATCAGAACACAGTAAAGGGTAATGTCCCTGTAATTGGTTATTTGAGATCAGGAAGGAACTATGTATTATATAGGCACATGGATATCTGCATCTTTGTTTAATAGGCAGGATAATATCCTGTTTTCATCAGACAACATACGTTCACATAAGTTCACATACGTTGAGCTCTGTTTAAACTCGCATCCAACGAGACCAAGCACTCACTCACTCACTCATTAATCCTATCACCCACAATACACTGCTGAAAGGGTATCAAATAAAAGTTGGCATCCTGATGAAAACATTTGTCGCAGACCCTGTCGCGGCCAGCTTGTAATGGCTCTTGTAATGAGAGTGTGCCTTCGCAATCCATCACATAATATGTTCAGATTCGTCAAAGCGACTCTTGTGAACTTCTTAGGAATATTGATATGGTTTTGCCTTTCCCATGATATTTATTGTACAAGTATTCTTGAAGCTTAGTGGTGTAGAACATAACGCCTTCCGTAAGAGTGGTGAGGAGTGAGTTAAGATTTAAAGTCAAATCGACAGTATTTCAGCCATATCGTGACTATGAAAGTTGTAAAATGTATAAATGAATAAAAAAGACTAAGACAATTAAGTTACCTGTCTGCAAAGACAGTAAAAATAACTAGAATATCACATATATAAATGTAAACTCGTATGAAAAATCTAAAACATTTATGAAACACAATACAATATAGAAACTGGCAATAGATTGCCAACAACAGAAGGTAGATCATCATACTAGGGACCATTGGGACTTACGGCACTTTTGCTACCTGCATGGACCTCAAGCTGGATTTACATCATCCCTTTAGCTGTTGGCAGTTTGGACAAGTCCAGCAATTAAGTTAAATGAACAAATATTCTACGATCCTTCCATACAATACATGTTAATTGGTAAGACTTTCAATTTTCAGTGAATCAAATATAGGTGCAAAATACTCTGAAATTTGATTTTAAAACCTAGCTCATATAGTATGACATGTTTACCCCTTTTGCAAAACAGCTAGATACTTTTTTAACTCTTTTTGTGATACTCTCGTTATTTAACAGTCTGTCGATGATTGGTTATTTAACTACTTGTATGTATAGTGTATGTACAACGTTTTTCGTCACTATATGGCTGAAATATTGCCGAGGTGACGTTAAATTTTAACTCACTCACTCACTTTTGCAAACACCTAGTTCAATCACAGATTTTAAGTGATCCATTTGTCTCGGTTTGACAACTATTTACCCCCATCAAACAGTTGTTGGTTGGTTGGTTTGTTGTTTAACGCCACATTCAGCAATATTCCAGCTATATGGCGTTGGTCTGTAAATAATCGAGTCTGAGGTCAGACAATCCAGTGATCAACATCATGGGCATAGTTTCATGCAATTGGGATACGATGACATTTGTCATTTAAGTCAGCAAACCTTACCAGCCGATCCTGTTAGTCGCCTCTAGCATGGGTTCCTGATGATCAATTCTCACTGGGATCTTCAGGGGTTTCCCACCAAACGGAATTTGTTTCTAAGAATAGTCAAAAGTGGGTATTTGTGCAGTGAGTGAGTGAGTTAATATTTAGCGTCACATCGGCAATATTTCAGCCATATCGTGACTAGAATAATTCAATTTACATCCATATTAAAATCAATAAATTTAAAACGTAAAAACCTGTCACCGAAGGACCGAAGGACATCACCGATATAAATTTAAAACGAGTACGCTATCGTAAAACTAAATCACTATAGACGATACAAAATAAAACCGGGCTATAAGATCACCAACAACTGAAGGTAGATCACCACACTTGGGTCCATAGGGACTTACAGTACTTTTGCTACCTGCATGGGCCCTAGTTGGATTTGCACTATCCCGTCAGCTGCTGGCGATTGTGCTGAGTTTCCGCCATCATTTAAAAACAACAAATATTCTACGATTAAAAGTTTGGTAGAGCTTAATTCACCCTGATGTTTTGGGACTTACGTACCTGCAGTGACGCTTTATCTATTTCATAAACTGTCTTCATATTTCATAAACTGTCTTCTTCTTGTAATGCTTTGGATGTGGTTTTCGCACGTATCAGTTAAGTTAAACGAGGCCAGTCACATTGACTTGTCATGTGCTGGAATCCATGGGTTGGCTCTATCATAGATAGAGATGTATCGATTAAGTTTAACCTTGACATGTCCAGCGTAAACTGCATGTTCCCTGGTGGCGATCATCCGGGAATAAACATGATAGCACCATGCGTGGCATATCGTGACAGAACGTAATGCCCACGGAAATGTGATTCCCAGCAAGTAACAGCGTTTCATGCTGAATTTGGGGATCACCTTCCAAGTAATTAGGATAAACAAGCGAAAGAAATCCGTCAGTGAACCAGGGTTTCTAGATCGTCCGTGGCTGACGAGGGACGTCAAATTGATATCAGGCTGGTTGAAAAAAGCTACAAAAATGTTTCGTTAGCATGCAACGATTCGTGCACGCTATACAGATTGAGCAAATGGTGAAGGGTACGAATAACAAGTCGTGTGTGAACTACATTTTCTGACTGATATTACAATTACGCAAAACAGAGATAACCCGATTAGTGATCCACCTCAACGCGTACAGATATGATGACAAATAATTAAAATGGTTGCCATTAAAACGGACTGATCGCCAAGAATGAGAAGAGAGAGGCAGTGATAGATCGAGAAAAGATCCACGCCTTTCCGTACGATAACAAATATTAAACCTAATCACATATTATAACAGCTTGATCTCCAAGCAGTGAGAATAGTGTAGCCCATTTCTTTATGTTAATTCCGACAGAGTCAAACTGATGTGGAATGAATCATGGCACTAATTAAATAAGATCTATAATCAGCGTGACGAGGATTCGAACCAATATCTGGTGACAAAACTCCTCTCAGATATGTGGATCACCCATTCACCCTCAGAAGAGAGACAAAAGATATGTGAACGTGTCTGTGAACCTAATACTTGACTATGGCGATATGGATGCCGGAAAACCAATAATTGACTTTACACATTGTGCCAGTCTTGGGAATCGCATCCACCACGTCAACAGCTTGAGTGGTAAATACTATAAGCACGAGCCTATCACACAAATTTCTCCCTGAAATCGCTGACATCGCTTATGTTACTACACACCCACTAGGGCTATCAGTCCCATACCATACCGTGCCATTAACTCGACGAATCATCTTTCAAACGTTTAGTTGGCGATTACCATATGATCACTCTATAGATTACGATGTTTCGTGACATAATATCTTCAGTTATCTAGTATATTTTGTGTCAATGTGCAGTAACTGTGTACCCCATGTTCCTAAAAATATAATGTAAAGCTGCATACAGTGTGTATATCGTTTGAAAAAAACATTATTTTGCAAAGAAAACAGGAATCTATCAAGATCAAATGCCTTCTTCAGAAATCCACAAGAACACATTAATTCTAATATTAAAGCATTGTCGTTGCTGAAATTGTTATATAATTATCTTTAAAGACATTAATCTCCTCATTATAACGTTTTTTCCAATCATGTCCAAGCCAGATGACAGACATAGTCACGAAGGAGGAAGAAAACATCCACTTGTGATGGAAAATGCCAAAGAACAAGTGCTCGTTACCACAAAGGCTCCCACAAGAGAGCTGGGTTGACAGACACGAGAACAAGTTATTTCATGCATAGTTCAGTGTATTAGGCAGCTACTACATCACACCACCTTAAAACTGACAGATTCCTTTAGAACATTCATGACGGAACACTTAGTTTGGAATAAAGTTTCTCTGAGACTGTTCTTTCTGGAATGATTTGGTTCTTGCAGTAAACATTCAATACTCTGCAAAGAACCGCATGTGGGAAACGATGAGACAAAAGCTTATGATCATGATAAAATATCTGCGAAAAGAAGAGGCAATTTGAGGTTGAGTGATTTTCACAGATGGTTACAACAATATTAGGTTCTATGGTCTGATTGTATATCTACTTCTACAGTATGTGTGAAAACATAACATTAGTTTTTGTCTGTATGCAGCCATAAGATATTGCAAATGATATCCTCACCTCAAACTGTTAGTGATACGGTAAAGCAAAACAAACACTTAATTTCATTCCATGTGAACTTTGGAACAAAAATCAATTTTTTTTATCTGCCTGATGTCAGACTTCAAAGAACATGATGAGAACGTTCTGCATGAATACTACATGGATATTGTTGTGATTTGTCCTTACACCGCGTGTATTGTGCAGATCGTTGAACTTCAATAAATGATCCACAGTGCAATGGATAATAAAGAAGTGTTTACACCCGTGCGGGGTCACAAGTACGGTGTGTCTGCATGTTAACTATATTTGTACATCCCTATGTTCGTACCGAGGTTCCACGATTTATATTTCTAGTTTGTCACAGTGAATTGTATCTGCATTGCACAAAAAGCCAGCGTAAAAGTTCACCCAGACACGATCACACCCCCGAAACGAACATTTCAAAGTTTTCTCAAGAGTGACAAAAAATATGTCCCAATAGCATCTCTGTCTGTGTTTAGGGATGAGTAGTTACATTTTTACCTGGAGCATTAACTAAACACATTGACCGTGACAGTGAAACAGCGTATTATCACACTTTCTGTAACGTTTCACAGGTTTTAGAAACATCACACAATATTTATGTCTCATTTATGACAATGACATTAATGTTTGGTAACTATACAGTTGTTCTCTGCTTGTATCCCGTGGGTTGACGCTGCGAACTGGCATATAGACAGATTTAAAAAGAGAGGAGGCAGTGATATCTGGTATCACTGATAGTACCAATGCAAATCGATTTCCAGTTTGACGTAAGTCCGAGGAAGGAGCATATATCTTTCCCTGGTGTTTACAGCGCAACTGCTGTTTGTGAGAAAGGACATTAATTATAAGGCTGGAGACAGTTGTCTAACTGATAAAAGTATATTTGCAATTCCCAACGGCTGTGTTCTACGTCCATTATCAAGAATCTGCAGACATGTTTGACACGCACATGTTCTTGTAAAGTGTTTACATGTTGACATCCTGGACTGGAAACATGTCAACCTATTGAACAGCATGTCTTCTTAGTATTACTCATAGTTCATGTATGTAACAAGGCAGCCATCCTGTGTTTTGTATTAAGTACATCTGTTTTAAGGTTATACCAATCGAGACAAATCTAAAACTTTAATAAGCGTACATGTGCAATATTTCATTTCGAAATAGTGATTATACTGATAGTATTACAAAATTATTGTATAACACTCTAGTGAGTGAGTTATTATTTAGCGTCGGCAATATTTCAGCCATATCGTGACGAGAACAATCTAGTTTATATCAATATGAAAATAAAGTTAGAACATAAAAACTTGTCACCGAAGGACAGTAAAAATACTAGTGTATCACAGCTATATAAATTTAAAACTAGTACGCCATCGTAAAATTAAATCACTGAACTGTACAAAATAAAAACGGGCTATAGATCACCAACAACCGAAGGTATAACACTATAGACTATTAAAAACCCAAAGTATTTACATTATTGATTGGCAACAAGCCAGCATTGTGTCTTGAAATGAACCATTTGCAGAAAAGCACAGAAACAAAACATTCAACTCCTTCCACCTACAATGGAAATATCTACTGAGAACATTGCCATCGCCCAGTGTTCTGCAATATAGGCCACACTCTATATCTGAGAGTTGTAGCTGATGAATAACTCTATCACTGTCAGACGAAGTGTAACATAGATTCACTACGTATACAAATTATATTGAGTCGAAGGTGAAATACTGCCCATTGTACTAAAATTCACTCACTCACCCCTAAGTCATAAGACAAGTACATTCGTTTAACACGCTGTGAAGCAACGGCGGGATCGAAACATCGACTTTCACCCCTCGCCACATTCAGCTTAAATTATATGTGTTATGTAAACGTAGAAAGGTTACATGGAACCACAATATGACAATGTGCTCTTGGTTAAATACAAATCAATATTTGAAATTAAACATTAAAATTGCTGCTAATGTTGCGTTGTTGAGGGTCTGCACTTTGGTTAATTTAGACTTGTTTTGCAAGGACGACAACACGACAGTGATGCTTCAAGCTATAGGATTCCATACATACCTCACCACAACATCGACAGTCTTTGCACTAATATATACGGTCGAACTACTGACATATTTTGTAGTCCTTCCGATGGTCGGTCTCATCAGTTTGCCAATCGCCATTAATCAGAATCTTATGTTGAAACTAAGTCATTATACACGAACTAACAAACACTATTTCATGATGGTATACATGTGATTTCTACATTGTTACACAGGACCAAATATCATTGTTCAGGATCTGACTTACTTAACATTTATGTGTCTCATTCATACATTATTCACACAGTCATCTGTCGATTGTCGGTTTGCTACAAATTGAAATATCAACAATCTCCTTTCTAATAGAATATCAGCTGGCATTTTGCACCAAACAGAGTCTGACAATGCTAATTGGGGAGATTCTACAGCACAGATGGACGATGATGAATAGAAGTCGTGCTTGCTCTATTATAGTATTATTGATGCTGCAATTTATCACATGAGGCTTAATGTTAAAGTATGCCTTTTCGCAATATCGCATTCCATTATATTTCATCTTAACAGAGAACATGATCAAAATCAAAATCTGTTTGTCTCTAAAATCAGTAGTCACCTTAAAACGATGTGCTGATAAAAGTCGCCACTAAGTGTAGGGTCCATAGTACACCTTGATCATGACATTGTGCTTCAGTATCACTTTCACATATTGATATATGGTGTTAGTGAATTGGTGAACAGCCCACACACCACAGTCAGTCACGTAATGACACCAAACGTACAGTCAGTTCTTCACCTGAAAAACACATTGGCATATGATGCTGGTCAAAGGTGGTAATAGCATAGGGTGGGAATTGGTCATCGATGCTTTAAATTTGAAATGATTGAAATCACTACTTATTTCAACATTTTTTTATGTGTTTCATGTGTTTCACGTAGCCACCAAATTCTGAACATAGGTCGGTCGGTCGGGGAAAAACAAATTAATAAAGACGAAATTATCCGAATAATGTTCTTGACTCTCATTTATTGTAATTCTTGTACTTCTTTGGACTTTTGGCAGCGACTGATTAAAACATTTTAGATAGATAAACATTTTATATGACATTGTATTGTAAATGGCAATCGGGCAAGCTATTGCTAGAGAGGTTTCAAAGGACTCCTACTCAAAAGTGTACATGCAATTCCCCATTTTGTCTCGAACCATGTTATTAACGTGTTGATTTTTTTGAACAATTAGCTTGACAATTGGTTGATCGGCATTCCAGAAGTTGAAACTAAAAAAACCCGCTTTAGCTTTCGAAACTATGCAATACAACACAAGCTATTATCGATTATGTAATCTTCGTTAATGTTCTTGTCTTTGCTTTGCTTTCTGCCGGTTGGCACTACTAATCAAGTAGTGATACTTTAACTAATTGTTATGATTTTGTTCGAATAGCAAATATTTATTTAAATTATGGAAAGGGTTTGTTACTTTAAGTGTTAGGTACTGGAATGCATGGCGTCAATGTGGCGTGCAAGATCAAATAAAATACATGCATGTAAAATAGCTTTAGTTATAATATACTTCCATGACATAATTACGTAATGAATATAATATACTTCCATGACATAATTACGTAATGAATATAATCTGTTATTCACCGTCACTCGATAGTTATTGTCTAATTATTCCTTCTAAAGGGATGAAACGTGTCTACTCCCTGTAATTGGTTATATGAGATCGTCGCATAATGACCTGTTCAAATCTGGACTGACAACCCAAGTAGGTGTAACCGATAGTTGGTTTAATTGCATGTAACTTATTTATACCTACTTGGGTGTCCCACTTCTTCTGCATCAGATCACGGATGTATGATCTAATGGTAGCTTTGTAATCGGAGTATGGGATAAGAAGTGGTGTCATAGATTTGTTGAGTGCTGCCTTGGCAGCAAGATCGGCCATTGTGTTACCAGAAATGCCAACGTGGCTTGGTAACCAACAAAAAACGATGTCGCATTGGCCAGTAGCAAGTTCATTATATAATTCAATAATTTCTATTAAAAGTGGATGTTTACACGATAAGTTTTTAATAGCCTGAAGACAAGAAAGAGAGTCTGAAAAAATGATATATTGTTTTTATTTAGGGTTTTTATTAATATATTTTAAGGCTGTGAATATGGTGTTAGCTTCTGCAGTGTTACCCGGCAATCGAGAAGATACTGTTCTGGATCCAATGACATTTAGTCTTTTGAAGGCTGCTCTCATTACAAGAGCCATTTCAAGCGGTCAGTGACAGGATCTGAGACAAATGTTTCCGTCAGGATACCAGGTTTCATTAGCTATCCTGTTAGCAGTGTTTTGTGTGTGATAGCATTAATAAGTGAGTGACAGACACCTATTATTTTCTGGCACTTCCTTCCCAAGGCTGGGTTCGTTAAATGCCAGTTTTAACAGAGCTGAACATATGCGGCTCCAGACAATGAATACTGTCTGATGAAACCGGGATATTTTCCTGTTTATTAAACAATGCAAAGATACATGTGCCTATATAAGACGGACTTCCTTCCGGATGTCAAATAACCAATTACAGGGACATTACCTCTTGAGTCTGGGTTTCTTTTTAGTGTTGTGATAATTATCTCTTGAAAGGATTCCTTTACACAAGATGGAACGCTGAGTAGACACGTGTCCGGACTTTGGAAGGAATAAGTGTGTTATTAGTTCCACTTGGTTTTGTTTCTTTGGTGTTTGTCAGCAATAGTCAGCAATAATCTAGCTAGATGGCATTGTGTCATCATAGATTGCGAAGGTCTGTAAATAATCGAGTCCAGACAATCCAGTTATTGACATCGTAAGCATTGCCATACGGAGATATGCATCAACCACATCCACTAAGGTGTTGGGGACCAGATCATGGATATATGGATACGGCTGACGACGAACAAAAACTACTTCTGCTAATTGTGAAAGAAAGTTTGACCACTGTTTGGTGTGGCAAAAATATTAGTCGGGAAAATAGGAAATCTAAGACTACGATTTTTTCTTTTGTAATTTTTAAGAATAAACAAAACAATTGTACTAATGAATTAGTAAATACATACATCCAACAACACCCTTTCCATATTCAAATGAATTTCCTACTGAAAGCATAGTGTGTAGCGATTCGAATTATATCATTAAAGTCAGTGTGTGCATTATATTCAGACTGATACAATTACAAGAAAAGCAAGAAGACTAGGTGAACATTTTTCTATTTACAAACATTGTACTACCTGGGTAGTAAAATAGCAGTTTTGGTATGATAATCGCTCGTTGTGTGTAGGCACGGTTCTCGATTTCTTACATGGATGCAAAGTGTAAATTCTACCGTGTAGGTGCTCGATTATAACGCTTTTTTAACATGCATGTTTCATTTGTTCGGGAACGTATCGTTTCTGTGACGTGCATTCCACTCCATGACACTTAAAGGGACCAACCCTTTTCATAATCTACATAAATACATGCTAACCCAACAATATCTTAACAATGAGTTTAAGTATCATTATTTAATAATAATAATAATTGATTTATAGAGCGCCTATTTCCAAAAGATATTGCTCAATGGCGCTATCAAGAGAAAAGATTGTAGACAATGTCTATGGAAAAGAGAGTTTGAACAGATGAGTTGTGAGGCTGTGTAAGCAGTAGGGAGTTTGACGAGCGGAGCAATCGGCTTGGAACATGGAGATGAATGAGGCTTTTAAGATATTGAGAAAACATATTTTCATAGATGCAGCTGTGTGTAAGAAGAAGAAGAAGTTTGTATTGAATTCTGCTTGATACAGGAAGCCAGTGAAGAGTTTGGAGGATAGGTGTCACAGTTTGGTAGCGTGGTGCACGGGCAACAACACGGGCGGCTGAATTCTGAATCCGTTGGAGTTGTGAAAGGAGAGCTGCTGAGGAATGTTGTAATAGAGGGAGTTGCAGTAATCAAGTTTAGAGAGAACAAGGCTGGTCGTTAGAAGCTGGGCGGTGTTGAAGTCTAAGAGGGTTCGGATCTTGCTAATATTGAAGATATGGTAGAAGCATCCTTTGCTGAGTGATTTGATTTGATTTTCTAATGACATTGTTGATTGAAAGATGACACCAAGATTTTTTGCAGAGTCGGACTGCGTGATAACATCTTGTCCAATTTCAAGACATAAACTGTCAGGCACTTTGGAAAGTTGATGCCTGGATCCGATGGTTAAGAACTCAGTCTTTGTGTCATTCAATTTCAGAAAGTTCAAGGTCATCCAGTCTCTTATTTCAGCAATACATTGTTGTATCTCCAGTGCACAACCTTGAGCAAGGTTAGGCTCCGCTGACAGATATAACTGATTGTCATCAGCATAAAGATGAAATTTCAGTGAGTGCTTTCGGACAATGTCACCAATGGGAAGAAATTGATAAACAATGCTAAAGCAAGCAAATAACAGTTCCTTGATCATTGCACAATCATTGCGGTTTAGATTCTGACACCTGTCGGTTTCGATTTTATCAAGATAAAACGTTATTGATTTTCCAACTTCAAGAATGCTGATCAAACAACTACTGGCAAGTAAAAATGTATTTGTATATGTAATGCACACACTGTATCACATTCTCTTGTAGAATTAAATAATGCGTAACTCGCCACTGCACATCTGACAAATTGTTATTGCAATAAAACACATTCAGAACAAGATCATAATTCGATTAAACTTGATCATATGTTTCTTCATAATTTGCAGTCCCTGCCCAGAGATCGTTTATTAAGCAAAAATATCATTTTATATGATCACATAATGGCATATGATGTATCACATTCTCTCGTATAATGAAATACAGCGAAACTCGCCACTGCATAGACACTGCGCATCTGACAAATTGTTATTTCAATAAATAACATTCAGAGCAAGATCATAATTCGATTATACTTGATCATATTGTGTTTGCTTTTTCATAATTTGCAGTCCCTGCCTAGAGATCATTTATTGGAACAAGGCGGCCAACTTGGTCTTATCAGTTTCACCTACTGTTAATCTTTCAATTGAAACAAACCGACAGTTCACAGGAGACTGCATGAATAATAAATGAGCTTTGCGATATGGCAATCATAAGTTGGCCCGATCCTTAATACTGATTATCTACCCTGATTATTATCACACAAATTCCACCATCCACTGTGCCAGTTGGCCTGCTAAACCTTGAGCGAGCTAGTATCCTGTTGATAGAATCCCCATTATTGTCCTTTCAACAATCGATCAGAAGCACCAAACAGTTCAGACAGTAGCATAGATAGAACACACACAGGAATTACTAACAAACTTCTATGACCTCCTTACGTAAACACAACGTACATAGGACATTTGTGGAGAAAAACTTTCTACCTACTACACTAACTATTCCATAAACGGTTCCTATCTTTCATTCCGGTCATGTTTGGCATATATCTACATTTATACATATTTTGATATGAACTGTCCTGCATGTCGATCACAAGAGATTAGGTAAATCGGACTTTGTAAACATTTCCATTTCTTCTGTCATTTTTTAAATTCACAATAGATTATCGCATTATTCAGTAATATTTAAGCTTCTTAAGCAGTCTGAGGTATATATTTGTGTCTGTGATCCCTTCCATCTTTCTTGTGCAAGGGTATAAACGTCTGTGGTTATGACTATTTAACACACCTATCTATGAATCTGACATCTACAAGGTTGCAGACACAAGTCAAGCATTTCTCATTCATATCAATTGGAAATATGTCATGTCACTTCTTGGGATCCAGACATTGATACGCCTAAGTGCGCGTCAGTGTGAAAGGACAGAACACACATCCCATAAGATCAACAGTACCTGAATGAGATTGGTCAACGATAACCCTGGTTATAATTGCGTGCGGATCGTTAAAACCGCTTAAGCTTAATGAAAAGTATTGAAATAGGTATTAGATGTGGATATTATCTTAACATGTTCTAGCCCCTGTCAGACGTCTCAGTTATGCCTGACACCATTAAGCTGCAATTCTTAGACGAGTGCACAAGTTTTACATTCACATCTTTGTATATCTGAATATCTCATCGTTCTATATGTTTATACAAGTATTGATCTCACTCATTTCCAAATTTGATGCATCTATGACAAACAAATGTCCCATGCGATTGCCCACTTTGACCAGTAAAATTGATATGTCAATAGGTTTTTGAAGTGAAGAACTGACTGACCTTGGAATGCCATTACGTCCGTGACTCGTGTCACAGTGGTGCAGGATCTCCTCACCAACTCACGAACACCGTATATATTTTGTGTTGATTCTAAAGCATATCAAGATGTAGTCGCTGACCACGATTCTCAGCAAGATGTAGACACTGTGGTACATTGGCCTCTGCTCTTTTTAATCAGGGATTTTAATCAGCACGTCGCTTAACGGTGATTAGATTACAAACAGATTTTGATGTTCAGAACTTCTCCCAAACTAACGGGATCACAGTGGAGATGAACATCTAGAAATAGTTCAAAACCAATATGTGTTCACGACTCTTTTCTTACTTTTGCTGTTAAATAATTGAATAGCATTGGAAATGAAAATGACATTGACGAATGTACTCTGTTAAGATAATATATAATGGAATCCTTATCTGATAAATTGTAGTTTCATTAAATACCATAACAGAGCAAACACGACTTCTGCTATTCATTATCATCTAACTGTGCAATAGAATCTCCCCAATTTGCAGTCTCAGAATATGTTTGATGCAAAACTGACTGTTGATAATTCATTACAAAGGAGTGACCTACTGAATCTAATCTGTTTCACAGACTGCTGATATTTCAATTTGCTGCAATCCTTTGACAGTCGACAGATGACTGTGTGAATAATATATGAACATGAGACACACCAATGCCACGTTGGTCAGATCCTTAACACATGACATTTTGTCTTGTGTAACAATTTAGAAATCACATTAATGTCATCCATTATGAGATCCCCCTTGTTAGTTCTTGTATAATAAAACCCAACTCACTCACTCTTGTATGATATCATAAGGGATAAATATTTCAATGTGAAAACAGTTAAGGATTTATTTACCACTTTTAATTTTCATTTAATTATTGTTTTTAAAACGCATTGATTTAATTGGTGAATTTTAATTAAGATGTTGAATAAATAGATGTTTTTTATCATTGATAGTTTAGATTGGTAACTTAAATTGTTAGAGACTGTACCCTCAAAGGGGATTGAAGTATTGTAAAATTATTGTTCTCCTGAGAGGGTACGTAAATCCCAAAACCTTCAAAGTTAAATTTAGACTTATCAGATTTTTAAAATGTAGTATTTTTGTTATTTTAACGGTCGGTTAAATTTCCTACAGTCGCCAGTGGCTGAAGGGACGGTGTAAATCCAACTAGGGCCCATGCAGGTAGCAAAAACACTGTAAGTCCCCAAGGTTCCTAGTTTGGTGATCTGCCTTAAGCTGTAGGGGACCTATAGCCCGTTTTTATATTGTATTGTCTTCGTAAATAAAATAGTTTTACGTGTACATGCTCGTTTTAGAATCCATCTGTGATACTCTAGTTATTTTACAGTCCTTCGATGACATATTATTTAGCAACTTAAATTTATTGTGTATGTAAAACATTTCTCGTCACTATATGGCTGAAATATTGCCGAGGTGACGTTAAATTTTAACTCACTCACTCACTTGTATGATAACTTAGTTTTAACATATATTCTGTTTAATGTCGAGTGACAAACTGATGAGACCTACCATCGGAAGGATTACAAAATGTGTCAGTAGCTCGTCTGTATATATTAGTGCAAAGACTGTCGATGTTGTGGTGAGGTATGCATTGAATCCTATAGTTCAAAGCACCCATATCGTTTTCTCGTCCTTATAAAATACGTCTAAATTAACGAAAATGCAGACTCTCAACAATGCAACAATAGCAGCAATTTTAATGTTTAATTGATTTCTATTTCAACAAGGGCGCATTGTCATATTGTGGCTCCATGTAACCTTTCTACCTTTAAATAACACATGGTCTATAATTTAAGCTAAATGTGGCGAGGCGTGTGTTTCGATCCCGCGGTCGATCCACAGCGTGGAGCTTGTCCTGGACAATGTGCTTGTCTTATGACTCTTATGAGTTGAGTGAGTGAGTGAGTGAATGAATGTAAGTACCATGGGCAGTATTTCATCTTGGACTCAATATAATTTAAGTAGTGATTTATATTCCCATGATTTACATTTGTACCACGGATTCATCAACTGCAACTCTCAGACAGTATGGCCTATATTGCAGAACATTGGGCGATGGCAATGTGCTCAGTAGATATTTCCATTGTATGTGGAAGGAGTTGAATGTTTGTTTCTGTGGTTTTCTGCATATGGCTGATTTCAACACACAATGTTGGCTCGTTGCTAATCAATAATGTAGATACTTTGAATATTTAATAGTCTATGATGTTATACAATAATTTTGTAATACTGTAAACATTATTGCTATTTCGGAATGAAATAATACACTTGTACACGTAAGTTTTAAATTTGTCTCGATTGGTTTACCCTTAAAACATATACATTTAAGACAAAACACAGGATGGCTGCCTTGTTACATGCACGAACTATGAGTAAATACAAAGATGTTTCCCTGTTCAGGAAATCAACATGTAAACTCTTTATGAGAACATGTGCTTGTCAAACGTGTCTGCAGATTCTTGATTATAGACATAGAACACAGGTCTCAAACTGGAAATCGATTTGTATTGGTACTATCAGTGGTGTCAGTCCAATTCACAACAGCTTTCTGGTCAGGTTCATTGAATTTCAACGTCTGGCAGGGCACAGAATATTGCTTTTGTTTCCTAAATACTGAACACATTAAATGAATAGTTTGGTTTGTTTGAGAGGGAGAGTGTGATTTGCAATATGCTGATGCTGCATGCAGACTATAAACTAATATCATGCAATCAGAATAGTGTGTGGGTTAATACAATCAGTCAGAGAAAAATGGTATTGTTGTAACGGTCTGTGAAATTCACATCCGCCAATTGCCTCTTCTTTTGGCAGACGTTTTATCATGAATATGCAAAGGGTTGTGAAGCTTTTATCTTATCGTTTTCACATGTGTTTCTTTGTAGAGTACTGAATGTTACTGCAAGAACAAAACCATTCCAATAAGAAGAGCATCAATAACACTTTTTTCCAAACTAACTATTCCCTCATGAATGTTCTAAAAGGAGTCTGTCAGTTTTAAGGTGGTGTGATGTAGTAGCTGCCTCGTACACTGAACTATACATGTAATAACTTGTTCTCGTGACTGTCAAACCAGCTCTCTAACTGGGAGCCTTTGTAATGATGAGCATTTGTTCTTTTGCATTTTTCATCACAAGTGGATGTCTTCATTCTCCTTCATGACTATATCTGTCACCTGGTTTGGACATGATTGGAAATAAAGTTGTTGTTTTTATGTGGAGATTAATGTCTTTAAAGATAATTATCTAACAATTTCAGCAACGACAGTGCTTTAATATTAGAATGAACGTGTTCTTGTGAGTATCTGAAGAAGGCATTTGATCTTGAGACATTCTGGTTTTCTTCACAAAACGATTTATTTCAAATGATATACAGTGTTACATTACATGTTTATTAACATGGGTACACAGTTACTTTATATTGGCACAAATACTAGATAACTGAAGATATTTCGTCACGAAACATCGTAATCTATAGAATGATCATATGATAATAGCTAACTAATCGTTTGAAAGATGGTGCGTCGTATGAATGGTACGATATAGGACTGATAGCCCTTGTGCTAAAATGCTTTAGAAACAAATTCCTGTCCACAGTATGACTCTTAATTCCAAAATGCATCAACATGCAGCCACGCCATGAAAAAAGAGTGAAAATGTATGCAGCTGATCCCCTATTGGTGCACACTATACAGATTGAGCAAATGATGAAGGGCACAAATAACAAGTCGTGTGTGAAGTACATTTTCTGACTGTTATTACATTTACGCAAAACAGAGATAACTCGATTGGTGACCCACGTCATCCCAACATATACGATGACAAATAATTAAACATGTTGCCCATTAAAACCGTTTGATCACCATGCCATGAGAAGAGACAAATGGGAGCCTGGGACAGGGATAGCTCGATAAAAGATGGATGATTACAAAAATTAACCTTATCCCTAATTACCGCTTGATCTCCAAGCAACGAGAAGAGAGTAGCCCATTTTTTTACTTCTAAAGCCCTTATATTTCCGTTAGAAACAAACATGAATTGAATTATACATTGCCAAGGAGTCAATTCCATCCATATGACATATAATAAGATACACGACCAGGGCAAACTAGGATTCGAACCAATGGTTGTAGATATCAGGTGGCATTTTAGCTTAAATTATAGACCATGTGTTATTTAAAGGTAGAAAAGTTACATGTAGCCACAATATGACAATGCGCCCTTGTTGAAATAGAAATCAATATTTGAAATTAAACATTAAAATTGCTGCTATTGTTGCGTTGTTGAGAGTCTGCATTTTCGTTAACTTAGACATATGTTATAAGGTATTTTATATCGTTTTACAAAACGATATGGGTGTTTCGAGCTATTGAGTCCAAGATGGACGTATTTTATAAGGACGAGAAAACGATATGGGTGCTTTGAACTATAGGATTCAATGCATACCTCACCACAACATCGACAGTCTTTGCACTAATATATACAGACGAGCTACTGACACATTTTGTAATCCTTCCGATGGTAGGTCTCATCAGTTTGTCACTCGACATTATACAGAATATTATGTTGAAACTAAGTTATCATACAAGTGAGTGAGTGAGTTAAAATTTAACGTCACCTCGGCAATATTTCAGCCATATAGTGACGAGAAATGTTTTACATACACAATAAATTTAAGTTGCTAAATAATCAGTCATCGATGTACTGTAATACAAAAATACTACATTTTAAAAATCTGATAAGTCTAAATTTAACTTTGAAGGTTTTGGGACTTACGTACCCTCTCAGGAGAACAATAATTTTACAATACTTCAATCCCCTTTGAGGGTACAGTCTCTAACAATTTAAGTTACCAATCTAAACTATCAGTCATATTTACTCAACGTCTTAATTAAACTTCACGAATTAAATCAATGTCTTTTTAAAAAACAATAATTAAATGAAAATTAAAAGTGGTAAATAAATCCTTAACTGTTTCACATTGAAATATTTATCCCTTATGATATCATACAAGAGTGAGTGAGTTGGGTTTTATTATACAAGAACTAACAAGGGGGATCTCATAATGGATGACATTAATGTGATTTCTAAATTGTTACACAAGACAAAATGTCATGTGTTAAGGATCTGACCAACGTGGCATTGGTGTGTCTCATGTTCATACATTATTCACACAGTCATCTGTCGACTGTCAAAGGATTGCAGCAAATTGAAATATCAGCAGTCTGTGAAACAGATTAGATTCAGTAGGTCACTCCTTTGTAATGAATTATCAACAGTCAGTTTTGCATCAAACATATTCTGAGACTGCAAATTGGGGAGATTCTATTGCACAGTTAGGTGATATTGAATAGCAGAAGTCGTGTTTGCTCTGTTATGGTATTTAATGAAGCTACAATTTATCAGATAAGGATTCCATTATATATTATCTTAACAGAGTACATTCGTCAATGTCATTTTCATTTCCAATGCTATTCAATTATTTAACAGCAAAAGTAAGAAAAGAGTCGTGAACACATATTGGTTTTGAACTATTTCTAGATGTTCATCTCCACTGTGATCCCGTTGGGAGAAGTTCTGAACATCAATATGTTTGTTATCTAATCAGTGTTAAGCGACGTGCTGATTAAAATCCCTGATTAAAAAGAGCAGAGGCCAATGTACCACAGTGTCTACATTTTGATCAGAATCATGGTCAGCGACTACATCTTGATATGCTTTAGAATCAACACAAAATATTGTTGATATACGGTGTTCGTGAGTTGGTGAGGAGATCCTGCACCAGTGTGACACGAGTCACGGACGTAATGGCATTCCAAGGTCAGTCAGTTCTTCACTTCAAAAACCTATTGACATATCAATTTTACTGGTCAAAGTGGGCAATCGCATGGGACATTTATTTGTCATAGATGCATCAAATTTGGAAATGAGTGAGATCAGTACTTGTATAAACATACAGAACGATGAGATATTCAGATACACAAAGATGTTGATGTAAAATTTGTGCACTCGTCTAAGAATTGCAGCCTAATGGTATCAGGCATAACTGAGACGTCTGACAGGGGCTAGAACATGTTAAGATAATATCCACATCTAATACCTATTTCAAAGTTTTCATTAAGCTTAAGCGGTTTTAACGATCCGCACGCACTTATGACAAGCTACTGTTATTCACATAATGGGCGCGAGGTCTCCACCAGGGTTATCGTTGACCAATCTCACTCAGGTACTGTTGATCTTATGGGATGTGTGTTCTGTCCTTTCACACTGACGCGCACTTAAGTGTATCAATGTCTGGATCCCAAGAAGTGACATGACATATTTCCAATTGATATGAATGAGAAGTGCTTGACTTGTGTCTGCAACCTTGTAGATGTCAGATTCATAGATAGGTGTGTTGAATAGTCATAACCACAGACGTTTATACCCTTGCACAAGAAAGATGGAAGGATCACAGACAAATATATACCTCAGACTGCTTAAGAAGCTTAAATATTACTGAATAATGCGATGATCTATTGTGAATTTAAAAAATGACAGAAGAAATGGAAATGTTTACAAAGTCCGATTTACCTATCTCTTGTGATCGACATGCAGGACAGTTCATATCAAAATATGTATAAATGTAGATATATGCCAAACATGACCGGAATGAAAGATAGGAACCGTTTATGGAATAGTTAGAGTGGTAGGTAGAAAGTTTTTCTCCACAAATGTCCTATGTACGTTGTGTTTACGTAAGGAAGTCATAGAAGTTTGTTAGTAATTCCAGTGCGTGTTCTATCTATGCTACTGTCTGAACTGTCTGGTGCTTCTGATCGATTGTTGAAAGGACAATAATGGGGATTCTCATCAACAGGATACTAGCTCGCTCAAGGTTTAGCAGGCCAACTGGCACAGTGGATGGTGGAATTTGTGTGATAATAATCAGGGTAGATAATCAGTATTAAGGATCAGGCCAACTTATGATTGCCATGTCGCAATGCTCATTTATTATTCACGCAGTCTCCTGTGAACTGTCGGTTTGAAAGACTGACTGGCTGACTGACTGAGTTTGGTTTTACGCCGCTTTTAGCAATATTCCAGCAACATCATGGCGGGGGATCAGAAATGGGCTTTACACATTATACCCATGTGGGGACTCGAACCTGGGTTTTCGGCGTGACGAGCCAACGCTTTAACCACTAGCTAGGCTACCCAACCGCCCTTCAATTGAAAGATTAACAGTAGGTGAAACTGATTAGACCAAGTTGGCTGCCTTGTTCCAATAAATGATCTCTAGGCAGGGACTGCAAATTATGAAAAAGAAAACACAATATGATCAAGTATAATCGAATTATGATCTTGCTCTGAATGTTATTTATTGAAATAACAATTTGTCAGATGCGCAGTGTCTATGCAGTGGCGAGTTTCGCTGTACTTGATTATACAAGAGATGTGACATCATATGCCATTATGTGATCATATAAAATGATATTTTTGCTTAATAAACGATCTCTGGGCAGGGACTGCAAATTATGAAGAAACATATGATCAAGTATAATCGAATTATGATCTTGTTCTGAATGTTATTTATTACAATAACAATTTGTTAGATGTGCAGTGGCGAGTTACGCATTATTTAATTCTACAAGAGAATGTGATACAGTGTGTGCATTACATATACAAATACATTTTTACTTGCCAGTAGTTGTTTGATCAGCATTCTTGAAGTTGGAAAATCAATAACGTTTTATCTTGATAAAATCGAAACCGACAGGTGTCAGAATCTAAACCGCAATGATTGTGCAATAATCAAGGAACTGTTATTTGCTTGCTTTAGCATTGTTTATCAACTAATGATATTTAAACTCATTGTTAAGATATTGTTGGGATAGCATGTATTTATGTAGATTATGAAAAGGGTTGGTCCCTTTAAGTGTCATGGAGTGGAATGCACGTCACAGAAACCATATGTTCCCGAACAAATGAAACATGCATGTAAATAAGCGTTATAATCGAGCACCTACACGGTAGAATTTACACTTTGCATCCATGTAAGAAATCGAGAACCGTGCCTACACACAACGAGCGATTATCATACCAAAACTGCTATTTTACTACCCAGGTAGTACAATGTTTGTAAATAAAAAACACATGTTCACCCAGTCTTCTTGCTTCTCTTGTAATTGTATCAGTCTGAATATAATGCACACACTGACTTTAATGATATAATTCGAATCGCGAAGCACTATGCTTTCTGTAGGAAATCCATTTGAATATGGAAAGGGTGTTGTTGGATGTATGTTTTTACTAATTCATTAGTACAATTGTTTTGTTTATTCTTAAAAATTACAAAAGAAAAAATCGTAGTCTTAGATTTCCTATTTTCCCGACTAATATTTTTGCCACACCAAACAATGGTCAAACTTTCTTTCACAATTAGCAGAAGTAGTTTTTGTTCCTCGTCAGCCGTATCTATATATCCATGATCTGGTCCCCAACACCTTAGTGGATGTGGTTGATGCATATCTCCGTATAGCAATGCTCACGATGTCAATTACTGGATTGTCTGGACTCGATTATTTACAGACCTTCGCAATCTATGATGACACAATGCTATCTAGCTAGATTATTGCTGACTATTGCTGACAAACACCAAAGAACAAAACCAAGTGGAACTAATAACACACTTATTCCTTCCAAAGTCCGGACACGTGTCTACTCAGCGTTCCATCTTGTGTAAAGGAATCCTTTCAAGGGAGAATTATCACAACACTAAAGAGATAATGTTCCTGTAAATGGTTATTTGACATCCGGAAGGAAGTCCGTCTTATATAGGCACATGTATCTTTGCATTGTTAATAAACAGGAAAATATCCCGGTTTCATCAGACAGTTTTCATTGTCTGGAGCCGCATATGTTCAGCTATGTAAAACTGGCATTTAACGAACCCAGCCTTAGGAAGGAAGTGCCAGAAAATAATAGGTGTCTGTCACTCACTTATTAATGCTATCACACACAAAACACTGCTAACAGGATAGCTAATGAAACCTGGCATCCTGACGGAAACATTTGTCTCAGATCCTGTCACTGACCGCTTTAAATGGCTCTTGTAATGAGAGCAGCCTTCACAAACACATGCTCGTTATACACTCGGTTTCGACAAATTGACTCTTGTGAATTTCTTAGGAAAATAGGATGGATTTTGTATCTATTGTGCAAGAATTGTGAATCTACACTGTAGGGTATAAAGCTCACCCAAGAAACTTATATTAGAATAGGATTTTTTAATTTCAGAATTAATTGTAAATAGGAAATACGCTGAGTAAATGATTGTAATACCTAGCTTCTCACGAGGACCTCGCTTGTCTCAAGTACACTAACCGAAACGTGAGTGATGCCTGTAAAGTTTCTTTTGAGCACGTAGATGAGAGTAGAACAGCATTTAGCTCTCACTGATTTGCACATTTTCACAGCCTACATTTGAGACACGCAGTAAGGTACTCTCTGCGCAGTCCTATGTGATGAGATACTACACGCATGCTGGTGCACGAGCGACCAGGAGATCTGAGGCATTGCTATTGGTTGCCCAGAGTTCCCATGGTCACGTTAGAACCCAGTGGTTGTGTTTTTTTTTACCGGTGTGCCCCGATTATGTTTCTTGGTTTGTAAGCACAATACTCGTGCTGGTGGGTTTGATAAAATAGAAAATGTTTGAGATATAAATTATTTCTGGCTTTCCTCCAATATTTAGCTGGCGCGCTATGAAACAACCGGAATGGTTTTAAACGCGGCGTTAAAATCACACTCTCACGCACCACACGCAGGCATGCATTTTGTCCGGAAAACAAACATTTTTAGTCTTTTAAAGGGGCAGTGGTGTTGCCTTGTGGTGAAAGCGTTCGCTCGTCATACCGAAGGCCCAGTTTCGATTCCCACATGGGTGCAATATGTGAAGCCCATTTCTGGTGTCCCCAGCCTTCATTTTACTGGAATATTGCTAAAAAACGGCGTAAAACCAAACTCACTCATTCACTAGTGTTCTAAATGTACTGCTATGGATTGGCTTTCTATAAGTGATTCGAGCACCTCAACTGTTGTCTCTTGGTTTGTTGATAGCACAATGAGAGAACATTGATGAAGTACGCATTCCACATACACCTCTCCCCACCTTGGAGGATTATTCCTCATGCATACGAGTTAAATTTTCTGCAAATATGTTCGGTGATGAACAGGTAATTTCCTCATAAAAGACAAAATAACAAAGTCATGAAATAAAGTTAAAAAAATTGTTTTAAAAATGTATGATCCATATTAATTGACATCTCCATCAACTGCCAATCCTCCAAGGATTTGGCAAGGGGATTTGGAAGTCCATCAAAAACACTGCTCGAATGTCTTCAAATCATGACGCTGACAGGCCACAAAAGGAAAGAATCCCTCCGCAGTCAAAAACGACCGTAATGGTTGTCAGTGACGTTGCACCAGCAGAACATCTTAATCATCAATTTGCGAAAATCGACGGTTGCTACGAGCCACCATGAGCAATTCAAATCTCGTCTCTTGAGATTCAAATAAATTTGAAACGTTACAGTAGACGATGGCCACGTGTCAGGAGGATTGTGTGATCGGGATCTGATTAGCGGCGATTACATTTGTGGGTTTGTCAGGACCGTATCCGTCCCGTGGCCTCACCAAAGTGTTACGCATTTGACACCTGCCTCATCTGGGGCTTTGCTTTCATAACAACCGATCGCGACACTCTGTGATGTAAATGCAATACTGTTCGGTGAAGTAATACAAAACCTTCACTTACATTGGTCCACGGAGATTATAAAGATTTTTCCTCGTACAAAATGTCACCATTATTTCTCAGACAGTTGAAGAAAATAAACCTCACGCGTAGAACAGTAACTGTGCACATGAGTTTTTCTATGGGATGATGTCGATAAAACAACAAGAGAAAAATCTGAATCTGGAGGACAGATTAGACAGGCTCTTGTGAGTTAGTATTTCCCAGTATACGAAAACGTTGAAGTGAAAGACTAGCATATTCTCCTGGGGACTTGTTAAACTAGGTTTTATGGCGTGATTAACAGATTACGGTTGTGGAGGGTAAACGCGTTTGCTTGTTTGTTGTTTAGTGTTGCATTTAGCAATAACCACGCCACATACTCGAGTGTAAGTCAATAACTCCAATGAGTCACATCCATCACGGTCATTTATGTACACAATGGATACACTGGCATCCACTAACCGATTGAGAGATCCTCTTTCATTAGACACATCTTGGTCACATTGTTGCTGAAGATAAACCTTTAACCATCACATACCCTCAAAACGTTCATATTTATGAGTGAATGAGTTCCAGCTCCATGCCCAGACGGAGATATCTCTACCCTGAGGGTGCTCATCTCAAATGTTTAATAAGAAAGGAGTGTTACTCTGACATTCTCACCAGAGTCCTTGTCAGACTATCGTCATCCTTCCACAAAGCCCAGTCATTAGTTGGAGAATGAAACAGACATTTAGCGGATCTCACGCACATATGTACTCGACTCGTAAACCGCAATGCAAATTTGTGTGTGATTACGTTCTTGAGCTTCGTGAGATATTGCATATGTACAGACCTTGCTAACAGGGTATAGGTAGGGTGGAGACTTGCAGTAAACCAAACCCACAACACAAGAGGATACAGAGTGTTTTCGAAGAGTTAAAGGCTCGGAAAGATCAACGAAGCCAAGGAGTCTTCGAATGAAGTTGACCATAAGTCCATTCAGTTACGAATGAACTGTTAAGCAGTACGTTATGAAAAATGTATTGGATGTTGTGGCGAGAAGAGTGGATGGAGTGGAGCGGCTCTCATTAAACCAGCTCTTTCTGCAAATGATTTATCGGAAATACAGAAATATATCTTTGTGAAGATGAAAACATCCGTCTTTTCAATTCGCTCTGTCTCTCACATCATGAGCAGACTGACGTTCATTGTGGCATTGACAGGATCTATTTACATCCTTTCTGTTTGGCCCAAAGCTATAAGGCTCCAGAATCCCAGGTATGTGAAAGGCTTTGGAAATATGTGTGGTGCAGTGGAAATCTATGTGAAAGCCAGATCTTGCGGTGGTGTCACGGGGAGGCTGGACACGATACTTCCACCTGGATCGATGGTCAAGCTAAGTGTTTGTGTGATAGTGTATCACCGTTTGCAGCATTAACGGCGTTGATCATGATATCGACAAGTAGATAGATTGATTCTGTTATTTGAAGGCCGTCGCTGGATTATTTGTGACAGATGCAGATCGCACCAGAAGGAATCTAAATGGCCATTTCAAGTCTAATAAAATCCATCTTAAAGGTTATGAAGAGATGTTTCACGTAACTCTCCCTTCAGTGTCATGTCATAATTGACCACGTTCGCATTTCGCTTTAGGTATAAGAGCACGTAAAGTTTGAAAAAGTTGGGAATTCTTTTGTAACTTGTAAACTCCTAATTATAAAATCTATGGCAAGAGTTTTCAGAAACGAGGTGTACTTTTTTAGATTAGCGCGGTGTATATAAAGAGATAAGCATAGTGTTAAAGGAGAAAGGCGTAGAGCAAGAGTTCGTGTAATGTAAACCTTAAACTATACAATCAGTATATCCATAACAATCATTTGCTAGTGCTTATATACATGCATTTTAAGAAACACAACCAAGTATTTTTGTATCTCCTTCAGCTACACCTGTTGTAGATCCTTTAGTAGAACATGCTTACCCTTTTCACAAACACGTGGTGTCACGTAATTTTGACGGCTGTGTGTCCGTTTACACCAGACAGAATTTGTTTCTGTGGATAGTCAAGAGTAGATATTCTTTTTCACTGACGTTCTGTGTATATTATCATAAGCATTAGTCCTGTGGTAAATGTGTGAATATGGTTCGTGCACGTATTAGTTTAGTTAAATGAGGCCAGTCACATAGACTTGTCATCTGCTTGAATTCCCTGGGTGACGGATTCTATACTGAACATCATTGAAAACGCACCACTTATAAAAGTTCAGATTATTAAAAGCTCGTGTAAGGAATTGATATTTTTTTGCGTGGATAATAACAGATGGACGACTGACAAAAACAACAACACAGAAAAGACGCTCATTCATTGAATGTTCCACAGTCAGAAAGGATCAAAACAAACGTGGGGTCAAATCGAAAAGTCAAATCGCGTGTGACCGCCATTTGCATTGACACATGCAGTTCAACGTCTCCTCATTGAGTCAATAAGCGTCCGAATAGAGTTCTTAAGGATGGCATTCCACTTCTGCAGCAGTGCAGCCTCAAGTTCCCGGATGTTTCGCATCTGTTGTCGCCGAGAAAGACTTTGACCAATTTCGTCCCACAAGTGCTCCATGGGGGGATACATCTGGCGACTGTGCTGGCCAATGAATAACCTGAATGTGTTGCTGGGCCAGATACTGCATGGAAAGTCTTGTTGTGTGTGCCCGTGCGTTGTCCTGTTGAAAAGTATGGACATCTTGGTGGTGATTGAAGACAGATACGATGTGATTCTGAAGAATCTGCTCCCGGTAATAATGGGCATTAACTCTCCCTTGATAGACATTGAAGGTCACGGGTGCTGACTGTCTACTGATGTCGTCTATGAAGCCTAACGATGGAGGAGTGGCCAAATCCAAGTTGTCCAGCAATATCCCTGCTGCTGGTGCCAACCTGAATCATGCCCAGTGCACGTTCTCTTTCGTGAGGTGTTAACTTCGGCATCTCTGTCCTCGTTTCACAATCGTTAGTGAAGCAATTAGAATCGGTTCTCATACACCTGCTTTTAATGTCACAGTCAGTATGATTTCAGAATGAAATTCGCGCTCTTTTCATGGCGTGGTTGCAGGTTGATGCATTTTGGAATTAAGAGTCATACTGTGGACAGGAATTTGTTTCTAAAGCATTTTTTCAACTGGACATGCCCTTCGACTTCATGTTAGTTATATTCATTGATCATTGCCAAGCTGAAATCCATCTTGATGAAAATATGGACAATTTTAGACTGTTGCGTTTTCAATGATATTCAGTATATTATAGAGATAGATGTATCGATTAAGTTTAACCTTGACATGTCCATCCTTAACGAGGGCAGGGGATTGCATTTCTCCTGGTAGCGATCATCCGGGAATTAACAAGATAGTGCCATGTGTGGCATATCGTGACAGAACGTAATGCCCACGGAAATGTGATTCCCAGCAAGTAACAGAGTTTCATGCTGAATTTGAAAATCACCTTCCAACCGATCAGGATAAACAAGAAAGAAATCCGGAAGTGAACCAGGGTTTCCAGATCGTCCGTGGCTGACAAGGACGTCAAATTGATATCAGGTTGGTAGTAAAAAACTACAAAATGTATGCAGCTGATGCCCTATTGGTTCACACTATACAGATTGAGCAAATGATGAAGGGCACAAATAACAAGTTGTGTGTGAACTACATTTTCTGACTGTTATTACATTTACGCAAAACAGAGATAACTCGATTGGTGACCCACGTCATCCCGACATATACGATGACAAATAATTAAACTTGTTGCCCATTAAAACCGCTTGATCACCATGCCATGAGAAGAGACAAATGGGAGTCTGACACAGGGAAAGCTCGATAAAAGATGGATGATTGCAATATCTTAACCTTATCCCTAATTACCGCTCGATCTTCATGCAACGAGAAGAGAGTAGCCCATTTTTCTTACTTCTAAAGCCCTTATACTTCCGTTAGAAACAAACATGAATTGAATTATACATTGCCAAGGAGTCAATTCCATCCATATGACATATAATAAAATACACGATCAGGGCGAACTGCGATCGAACCAATGGTTGTAGATATCTGGTGACAAAACTGCACTCAGATCTGTGGATCACCCATTTACCCTCAGAAGAGAGAGTAAAGGTATGTGAACGTATCCGTGTACCATATCGAACGTAAACAGTTAATACTTGACTATGGCGATATGGTTTCCGGAAAACCAATAACTGACTTTAAACATTGTGCCGGTCTTGGCAACCGCACTTGAGTGTCAAATACTACACGCACGAGCCTATTACACAAATATCACCCTGACATCGCTCACATCGCTTATGTTACTGCACACCCACTAGGGCTATCAATCCCATACCATACCATGCCATTAACTCGACGAATCATCTTTCAAACGTTTAGTTAGCGATTACCATATGATCACTTTATAGATTACGATGTTTCGTGACGTAATATCTTCAGTTATCTAGTATTTTGTGCCAATATAAAGTAACTGTGTACCCATGTTAATAAACATGTAATGTAACCATGTATATCATTTGACATAAATCGTTTCGTGAAGAAAACCAAAATCTCTCCAGATCAACGGCCTTCTTCAGATACTCACAAGATCACATTCATAGAGAATACTACACGAGGTCTCATTACATTGTAATTATACGAAACGAGTGCCCTTCCTATGGTATCTGACCGAGCGAAAGCGAGGTCAGATACCATAGGAAGGTCACGAGTTTCGTATAATTCGTATGTAATGAGACCGAGTGTGGTATTTTATTTATTATCCACGTCTTACATGCATTAAATTGACAAAATAGCGTATTTTTGTTCATATTTTGGTTTCAAACCGAAACCAGTTTCATAAAGAGGTTGCGGAAGAGTTTTGTACTGTAGTACAATATTTGCATGACGTCACACTGTAATGACGTCACTGCCTTGGTAACCGACGTCACGATGCATGTCAGTTGTCATCGCCTCGTACAGCCTCCTACAGTAAACTACTCCGTACCACCGCGTTTCTTGGTTTGCAGTTGCTTCATTCGGCTAACATCACTGGTGCAAACATTGCGTTTGTGTTTTTCGACGGATATAATGTCTCAGTTCGACTCACAATTAAACAGCGACACGGCAACGTTCGCGATGTTTACATTCCCACAATGCATTTAGTTGAAGAATGAATGAATTCACGTGTTTGTTATGAATGAAAAAATAGTTACGTCAGAATGTGACCTAATTGAGAGGTCATCGGTTATCCAATCAAATCGTTAGAATCTCAGGTCAAGTCGTTACGACACAGGTCAACGCGATACGACACTCGTGTGACGTACGAGATTAGTATGCAACTACCCATACGTTGACCACGTAGGTAATAAATTCTAATATTAAAGCATTGTCGTTGCTGAAATTGTTATATATTTATCTTTAAAGACATTAGTTTCTTTCCTTTCATGTCCAAACCAGGTGACAGACATAGTCACGAAGGAGAAAGAAAACATCCACTTGTGATGGAAAATGCAAAAGAACAAATGCTCATCATTACAAAGGCTCCCATGAGAGAGCTGGGTTGACAGGGCAGTACAAGGCAGCTACTACATCACACCACCTTAAAACTGACAGACTCCTTTTAGAACATTCATGAGGGAATAGTTAGTTTGGAAGAAAGTGTCATTGATGCTCTTCTTATTGGAATGGTTTGGTCTTGCAGTAACATTCAATACTCTGCAAAGAAACACATGTGAAAACGATAAGATAAAAGCTTCACAACCCTTTCCATATTCATGCTAAAACGTCTGCCAAAAGAAGAGGCAATTGGCGGATGTGAATTTCACAGACCGTTACAACAATACGTTTTTCCTCTGACTGATTGTATTAACTCCCACAGTATTCCGATTGCATGATATTTGTTTATAGTCTGCATGCAGCATTAGCATATTGCAAATCACATTCTTCCTCTCAAACTGCCATAATGTAAAACAAACCAAACTATTCATGTAATGTGTTCAGTATTTAGGAAACAAAAGCAATATTCTGTGCCCTGCCAGACGTTGAAATTCAATGAACCTGACCAGAAAGCTGTTGTGAATTGGACTGATACCACTGATTGTACCAATACAAATCGATTTCCAGTTTGACGCCTGTGTTCTTTGTCCATAATCAAGTTTCGTTTGACAAGCACATGTTCTCGTGAAGAGTTTACATGTTGATATCCCGAACTGGAAACATGTCAATCTGCTGCAAAAATATCATCTTTGTATTTACTCATAGTTCGTGCATGTAACAAGGCAGCCATCCTGTTGTTGTCTTAAATGTATATGTTTTAAGGGTGAACCAATCGAGACAAATTTAAAACTTTTCTAAGCGTACAAGTGTATTATTTCATTCCGAAATAGCAATAATATTTACAGTATTACAAAATTATTGTATAACATCATAGACTATTAAATATTCAAAGTATCTACAATATTGATTAGCAACGAGCCAACATTGTGTCTTGAAAATCAGTGAGTGAGTGAGTTAAGATTTAACGGTCACATCGGCAATATTTCAGCTATATCGTGACGAGAACAATTAATTTTATGCATAGTAAGCAATGGTAAACTATAAAAACCTGTCAACAAAGGACAGTAAAATAACTAGATTATCACAGATTCGAATTTAAAACTAGTAATTAGATCTAAAACAGTTTAACTATAGATGACAATACAAGGGGCTATATATTGCCAACAACTGAAGGTAGATCACCATACTAGGGACCATGGGGACTTACAGTACATTTGCTTCCTGCATGGACCCTAGCTGGATTACACCATCCCCTCAGCTATTAGCAATGTTAGATAATCTAGCCATAAATTAAACGAACATATATTCTTCGATTAAAATAGTAATAGGTTTAAATTTACTTTGAATGTTTTGGGACTTACGTACCCTCTGAGGAGGACAATAATTTTACGCTACTTCAACCCCCTTTGAGGGCACTGCCACTAACAACCTAAGTTACTAATCAAATTTACCAATAATTAAAATACAGATATGTACAGAACATATTATTCAAAATTCATTCATTAAATCAATTTCTTTTAAAAAACCAATAATTAAATGAAAATTAACAGTGTTAAAAAGATCCTTAAATGTTTTCACATTGAAGTATTTATCCCTTATGATGGAGAATTCAACACAGTCAAGCAGGACATGCTTGACCGTGGTTTTCTCATCACAAGGGATACAAAACGGAGGATCCTCACCTTTCAATAGGTATGCATGAGTGTACATCGTCGCATGATGACCTCTTCAAATCTGGACTGACAACCCAAGTAAGTGTAGCCAATAAAGGGTTTTATTCAATGTAATTTATTAATACGTAATTGAGTGTCCCACTTCTTCTGCATCAGATCACGGATGTAAGTTCTAATGGTAGCTATGTAATCAGTGTATGGAATTAGAAGTGGTGTCACAGATTTGTTGAGTGCTGCCTTGGCAGCAAGATCGGCCATTGTGTTCCCAGAAATGCCAACGTGGCTGGGTAACCAACAAAAGACGATGTCGCATTGGCCAGTAGCAAGCTCATTAAACAATTCAATAATTTCTAATAAAAGTGGATGTTTACAAGAAATATTTATAATAGCCTGAAGGCAAGAAAGTGAGTCAGAAAAGATGATATATTGTTGATATTTAGGTTGTTTTTTAATATATTTTAAGGCTGTTGATATGGCGTTTGCTTCTGCTGTAAAAATAGAGCTGTTATCTGGTAAACGAGAAGAGATTGTTCTGGATCCAATGACAGTGGCACAAGCCACCGCGCCACCATCCTTGGACCCATCTGTAAATAAGGATGTATATGTATTATATTTACTTTTTAATTGATTATATTCTTGTTTATATTGTTATTCATTAGTTTCTGCTTTTTAAATGCTGTTAATGTTAGGTCAACTTGTGGCCTAACCAACTGCCAAGGAGGAGAAGAAAGAAGACGGGAAGGAGCTGTATCTCCCAGCTCAATGCCAGCAGCAGAAAAGAATGGTTTAATTCTTAAACCAAGAGGTGGAACAAGAGAAGGCTTTTTGTTGTACAAACCCTCATAAAGAGGATTAAAGACACAGTTGAATGCAGGGTTAGACTCGTTAGAATAAAGTTTTGTTATATACTGCAAGGATAAGTTTATACGGCGTTGGGTAAGAGATGGTTCATCTGCCTCGACATAGAGACTGTCAACAGGAGAAGTTCTAAAGGATCCAAGACAAAGTCTTAGACCTTGGTGATGGACAGAATCTAATAGTTTTAAGTTGCTTTTGCAGGCTCCACCATATACGATGGAGCCATAATCAAGTTTCGAGCGGACCAATGATCGATAGAGATGTAGGAGAGTGGCTTGATCCCCTCCCCACTTAGAATTTGAAACAACTTTCAACAAGTCAAGTGCCTTCATGCATTTAGTTTTAAGGGATTTAATATGTGGCAGAAATGTTAAATGAGAGTCGAAAATTAGGCCCAAGAACTTTGCCTCCTTGACAACATTGATTGGAGTGCCATTTAATGATAGTTCCGGGTCTTTATGCGGCTTATATTTTCTACAAAAGTGTAGACAATTAGTTTTAGACTTGGAGAATTTAAAGCCGTTTTCAAGACACCATTAATTTATTTTATTTAAACACAACTGCAAGTGCCGTTCAATAGTATGCATATTTTTTACCACGACAAGAAATATTAAAATCATCCACAAAAAGTGATCCATCGATTGAATCGTTTAAAACCTTTGATAAACTGTTGATCTTGATACTAAATAAAGTGACAGACAAAATACTGCCTTGAGGTTGAAATCAGCCATGTGCAGAAAAGCACAGAAACGAACATTCAACTCTTTCCACATACAATGGAAATATCTACTGAGAACATTGCCATCGCCCAACTGGCTGCAATACAGGCCATACTGTCTGAGAGTTTCAGCTGATGAATCTGTGCTACAAATGTAAATCATCCGAATATAAATCACTATAAAATCGACCGCGGGATCAAAACACCTACTTTCACCCCTCGCCACATTTAGCTCAAAATATTAACCCTGTGTCATTTAAAAGTAGAGCAGTTACATGCAGCCATAATATGACAATGCGGCCTTGTTGAAATAGAAATCAATATTTGAAATTAAACATTAAAATTGCTGCTATTGTTGCGTTGTTGAGAGTCTGCACTTTCGTTAATTTAGACATATGTTATAAGGTATTTTATATCGTTTTACAAAACGATATGGGTGTTTCGAGCTATAGGATTCAATGCATACCTCACCACAACATCGACAGTCGTTGCACTAGTATATACAAAAGAACTACTGACACATTTTGTAATCCTTCCGATGGTAGGTCTCATCAGTTTGTCACTCGACATTATACAGAATGTTATGTTGACACTATGTTATCATACAAGTGAGTGAGTGAGTTAAAATTAACGTCACCACGGCAATATTTCAGCCATAACGAAATGTTTTACATAACAATAAATCAAATAATCAGGGAAGGGACTGTAAAATAACTTGAGTATCACAGATAGATTCTAAAACTAGCATTTACATGTAAAACTATTTTATTTGCGAAGACAATACAATATAAAAACGGGATATAGATCGGCAACAGCTTAAGGCAGATCACCATACTAGGGACCATGGGGACTTACAGTGCTTTTGCTACCTGCATGGACCCTAGTTGGATTTACACCATCCCTTCAGCCACTGGTGATTGTAGGAAAATTTAACCAACAGTTAAAATAACAAAACTAGTACGTTTTAAAAAGTCTAAATTTAATTTTGAAGGTTTGGGGACTTACGTACCCTCTCAGGAGAACAATAATGTATATTAGAAAAACCTGTCTTCAAAGGACAGTAAAACAACTAGAATATCACAATTACACCTAAAACTAGTGTGGAAAGTTAAAACTAATAGTACTATTTGGACAATATAATATAAAAACTATCTAGAGATCGCCAACAATTGGAGGTAGATCACCAAACTAGGGACCATGGGGACTTACATTACTTTTGCTACCTGCGGGACCCTAGCTGGATTTATATCATCCTTTCAGCCGCTGGCGATGGTAGGAAGATTTAGCCGAAATTTAAAATAACAAAAATACTACATTTAAAACAGCTGGTAAATTTAAATTTCCTTTGAATGTTTCGGGACTTACGTATCCTCTCAGGAGGACAATAATTTTACGCTACTTCAATCCCCTTTGGGGGTACAGCCACTAACAATGGAAGTTACCAAATTAAACTATCAATCATAAAAAAACATGTATTCACTCAACATCTTAATCAAAATTCATCAGTTAAATCAATTTCTTTAAAAAAAACAATAATAAAATGATAATTTACATTGGGAAAAAATCCGTAACAGATTACATTCGGTAGGTCACTCCTTTGTAATGAATTATCACCAGTCAGTTTTGCATCAAACAGATTCTGAGACTGCAAATTTGGGAGTTTCTATTGCACAGTTAGATGATAACGAATAGCAGAAGTCGTGTTTGCTCTGTTATGGTATTTAATGAAACTACAATTTATCAGATAAGGATTCCATTACATATGATCTTAACAGAGTACATTCGTCAATGTTATTTTCATGTCCAATGCTATTCAATTATTCAACAGCAAAAGTAAGAAAAGAGTCGTGAACACATATTGGTTTTGAACTATTTCTAGATGTTCATCTCCACTGTGATCCCGTTAGTTTGGGAGAAGTTCTGAACATCAAAATACGTTTGTAATCTAATCACCGTTAAGCGACGTGCTGATTAAAATCCCTGATTAAAAAGAGCAGAGGCCAATGTACCACAGTGTTTACATCTTGATGAGAATCGTGGTCAGCAAATACATCTTGATATGCTTTAGAATCAATACAAAATGTTGTTGATATACGGTGTTTGTAAGTTGGTGGGGAGATCCTGCACCACTGTGACACGAATCACTAACGTAATGGCTTTTTAAGGTCAGTCAGTTCTTCACTTCAAAAACCTATTGACATATCAATTTTACTGGTCAAAGTGGGCAATCGCATGGGACATTTGTTTGTCATAGATGCATCAAATTTGGTAATGAGTGAGATCAATACTTGTATAAACATATAGAACGATGAGATATTCAAATACACAAAGATGTGGACGTAAAACTTGTGCACTGGTCTACAAATTGCAGCCTAATGGTGTCAGGCATAACTGAGACGTCTGACAGGGGCTAGAACATGTTACGATAATATCCACATCTAATACCTATTTCAATACTTTTCATTAAGCTTAAGCGGTTTTAACGATCCGCACGCAATTATGACAAGCTACTGTTAGTCACATAATGGACGCGAGGTCTCCACCAGGGTTATCGTTGACCAATCTCACTCAGGTATTGTTGATCTTATGGGATGTGTGTTCTGTCCTTTCACACTGACGCATACTTAAGTGTATCAATGTCTGGATCCCAAGAAGTGACATGACAGATTTCCAATTGATATGAATGAGAAATGCTTGACTTATGTCTGCAACCTTGTAAGTGTCATATTCATAGATTGAGATGTGGAATAGTCATAACCACAGACTTTCATACCCCTACACTAAAAGGATGGAAGGGATCATTAACAAAAATAAATACTTCTGAAGAAGCTTAAATATTATGGAATAATGCGATGATCTATTACGAATTTTAACAAATGACTGAAGGAATGGAATTGTTTACAATCGCTGATTTACGTAATGTCTTATGATAGACAGGCAAGGCAGTTCATATTATAATATGTATAACATTAATGTAGATATATGCCAAAGATGACCGAATGATGAAAGATAGGAACGGTTTATGGAATAGTTTGAGGAGTAGGTAGAAAATACTATGTTTTTCTCCACACATGTTTTGTGCACGTTGTGTTTGCGTAATGAGGTCATAGAAGTATGTTAGTAATTCCATTGCACGTTCTATCTAGGCTACTGTCTGAACGTATTTACTAATATTCAATACGGTTGTTGAAATTACAGTAATGGGGACTATATCAACAGGATACTACCTCGCTCAAGGTTAACCGGCCAACTGGCACCGTGGATGGTGGAAGTTGTGTGATAATAATCAGGGCAGACATTCAGTGTTAATGATTTGGACCACTTATCATTGCCATGTGGCAATGCTCATTTATTATTCATGTTGTCTCCTGTGAACTGTCGGATTGTTTCAATCGAAGGATTAACAGTCGGTGAAACCGATTAGATCAACATGGCCACCTTGTTCCATTGAACGATCACTAGGCAGGGACTGCAAATTGTGAAGAATTAAACACAATATGATCAAGTATAATCGAATTGTGATCTTGCTCTGAATGTTATTTATTGAAATAACAATGTGTGAGATGCGCAGTGTCTATGCATTGGCGAGTTTCGCATTATTTGATTCTACTAGAGAATGTGATACAGCATATGCCGTCTGTGTGTGTGTGTGAGAGAGAGAGAGAGAGAGAGAGAGAGAGAGAGAGAGAGAGAGAGAGAGAGAGAGAGAGAGAGAGAGAGAGAGAGAGAGAGAGAGAGAGAGCGAGAGAGAGAGAGAGAGAGAGAGAGAGAGAGAGTGTGTGTGTGTGTGTGTGTGCATAAGAGATTATATACAAACATATTTTTGCTTTGCCAGTTATTGTTTGATTAGCATTCGGGAAGTTGGAAAGTCAAAATCGTTTTCACCGACAGGTGTCAGAATCTAAACTGAAATGTCACCCTCTGCAGTAACCAAGGAACTGTTATTTGCTTGCCTTTGCATTGTTTTCTGCCGTTGATAAAATAATGATACCTAAACTCATTGTTATGATATTTTTTGGAATAGCAAGTATCTATCTATGATACTGTTGGAATAGTAAGTATTTAAGTGTCGCTGGAATGCACGTCACACATGAAGAACAACGAAACGTGCATGTAAAAGGGTTTTTGTTATCATCAAGCACCTCCACGGCAGAATTTACACTTTGTATCCAAGTAAGAAATCGAGAACCGAGCCAAGACACAACGAGCGATTATTATACCAATACTTGGATGTTACTGCCTAGGTAGCAGAATGTTTGTACATAAGAAATGTTCATCTAATCTTCTTGCTTCTGCCGTAACAGTCTGAATATGGAAGCACACACTAATGCTAATGATATATTTGGAATCTCGAAACAAAATGCCTTTAGTAGAAAATTCATTTGAACATGGAAGGGATGTTGTTGAATGTATGTATTTATAACTTATTAGTACAATTGTTTTGTTTGATCTTAAAAAAAAATAATACTTAGAAAAACAATCGTAGTCTTAGATTTCCGAGATTGTCATTCATAATATATTTTCCCGACTAATATTATTGCCACACCAAATAATGTTGAAACTTTCTTTCACAGGTAGCTTTTGTTCCTCGTCAGCCGTATCCATATATCCATGATCTGGTCCCCAACACCTTAGTGGACGAGGTTGATACATATCGTCCAAAGACCGGAGACGTGTCTATCCACAGTACCATCTTGTGTAAAGGAATCCTTTCACAAAAAAGGGATAATTATCCCAACACTAAACAGAAACTCAGACTAAAGAGGTAATGTCCTTGTAATTGGTTATTTGAGATCCGGAAGGAACTCTGTATTATATAAGCACATGTATCTTTGAATCTTTTTCAATAGACAGTAACATATCCCGGTTTCATCAGATAGCATCCATGGTCTGGAGCGATTAACGTTCAGCTCTGTTAAAACTGACATCCAACGAAGCTAGCTTTGGGTTCTCATCGGAGGATGAGGCTCCTGTAGCTCTCATTAATTCTGATAATTGGCCACGTTACGTTGTCATGTCTTCACCTGACGGTGGTCCACTTAAACTGAATCCCTTTGCAATAGCAAAGGGTATTGAAGGTTTGGCAGGTGAAGTTAAAGAAGTGAAAATACAACGATCTGGTTCTCTGTTGATCGAATGCAAGAAACAGATCCAGTCTCAGGTTCTCCTCTCGACTAAACTGTTAGCAAATGTTCCTGTTAAGGTTTCCCCTTACAGGACATTGAATTGCAGTAAGGGCATCGTCCGTGATATCGGTCGTTGCCTTTCAGACATGACTGAGACTGACATCGTCAGAGAATTGCGCTCATAAGGAGTCACTGATGTCCGACGCTTTACCGTTAAAAGGAATGATGAAATCACAAAATCATTTTGTCTTCCCACACATCCACAGTCACTGAAAGCTGGCTATTGCAGCTTAAGGGTGGATACATTTATCCCTAATCCCTTAAGGTGCTACACCTGCCAGAAATATGGCCACGGATCGAAATAATGCCATAATGCATCTGCTTGTCATAGGTGTGCTGGAACATGTAATAACAGTACTGTTTGTGAAAGACCTCCTGCTTGTGTGAACTGTTCCGGTCGCCATCCATCTTCTTCCAAAGAATGTCCCACTTGGAAACTTCAGTCAAAAATATCTCAAGTAAAACATCAACGTAACATTTCCTTCTTTGAAGCAAAGAAAATTGTACTTGCCCAAGAACAATGTGGTCCTACATATTCTACCACTGTTTCTGCTTCAATTCAAGCCTCAAAACCGAAAAATGTTTCAAGTACTACTGTTGGCTGCCAAACAGATTACACGTGGGCAAGGACTTCTGCTCCTACCCTGCTGTCTGCTGAAGTCAAGGCAAGGCCTCCACAAGTGTGCTCCAGTTCACAAACTATCACTGTATCTAAAAGTGTTAACCAACCTAAGACATCTTCTGAAATGGATCCATCCACATCGCAGAAACATTCATCAAACTCGGAAACAATTGTGAAACCAGCTGCTAAAAGCAAATCAAATAATGACACATTCAAACAGAATCAAAGTGGGAGAGGAAAAAAATCCGAACCAAATCTTCAATAGGTTTGGATCCTTTGAGGACATGGATGTGTCCGACCACAGCCGTGGTAGGACACAAAGCTTATCGCCCTCAAGGAAGGTAAGGGGTAGATCTCCTGTACATCCTTCACAGAAGAAATCATGTCTCCACGTACAATTCAGTGGAATTGTAGAGGACTGGGGACTAATTTAAACGATTTGCAATTATTAGTCCAAGATTTTAAACCGTCATCATTCTGCATTCAAGAAACCTCTCTTAAGCAGGCGGATAATTTTGACCTACGTCATTTTAAGGCATATCACTATTTTTCTCCTGCAGGTGATAGGGCTACTGGTGGATAATCAATCCTGGTAAGCCAAAATGTTATCCATAGCCCAGTCACATTTAAAACAAATCTCCAAGCCGTGGCAGTGCGACTTACGTTACAAGTTGCATTTACTAGCTGTTCATTGTATGTTCCACTTTCATCTGCTGTCCAGTTGAGGGATCTACAAGTTCTTTATGATCAACTACCTAAACCCTGTTTGATTATGGGTGATTTAAATGGCCACAACCCACTCTGGGGTGGTACTAATACAAACACCAAAGGTAAGTTACTGGAGGATTTCATCTCAAATAATGATCTATGTATTTATAATGACGGTTCAAAGAACATATTCAGCTCTTGATTAGTCAATTACTGATTCCAACCTATTGAGTGAATTTGAATGGTCAGTCCACGACGATCTCTGTGGAAGTGACCATTTCCCAACAATATTAAAACCCGTGAAGCCATCTGATGTTCCTCCATCATCAAGATGGAATTTTAAAAAGGCCAACTGGCCTATATATGAACCTCTCTGTACTGACAAACTTAAACCTGAACTTTTTATTAACGTTCCTGATACTATAAAATTGTTTTTTGATGAACAACATAGCTGACGGGTGCAATTCCTCACATACGAAAACCATGGTTTAATGTCGAATGCAAACAGGCTCGCAAGGCATGGAAAAAGGCTGAGCGTTATTTCCGTCGCCATCCTATGGTCCATAACTTGAACAAATTAAAAAATTTCAACACTAAAGCATGGCGTACTTTTAAACAAAATAAATGTCAATCTTGGCGAAACTATGTATCTAAAATCAATTCATGTACGCCGATTTCTAAGGTATGGAATATGATCCAGAAAATCAAAGGTAAGGGCTCTAGATCTAGTATTCACCATCTCAAAGATGGAGACCAGTTATTAACTAATAAATCCGATATTGCGAAACACTGGCACAACATTCTTCTTCCTCAAATTATATACCCCAATTCCAAAAGTATCAAAAACAGCAAGAAAATATATCTATTAATTTTAATTCAGATAATGGGGAAGATCATAACGAGTTTTTTCAACTCATGAGCTTCATACTGCTCTTGACCAGGCCCACGATACTGCTACAGGAGCTGATAACATCCATTATCAACTTCTGAAGCATTTACCGGAATCATGTTTAGAGACACCTTTGAATATTTTTGATGATATTTGGACGTCTGGAGAGTTTCCTTCTTCATGGCGTGATGCTATAATTGTCCCTATCCCTAAGCCTGGACGTGATCATACTGATCCTTCGAATTATCGACCTATTTCGCTTACCAGCTGCGTTTGCAAAACCATGGAACGCATGATTAATAATCGACTTGTTTGGTACTTGGAAACCAATAAACTAATTACAGATGTTCAATGTGGTTTCCGCAAAAACAGAAGTACTGTTGATCACTTAGTGCGTTTGGAGTCCTTTGTCAAAAACGCTCTAATTAACAAACAACATGCAGTGTCTATCTTTTTTATCTAGAAAAAGCATATGACACAACGTGGAAATATGGCATTTTAAAAGATTTACATGGCTTCGGATTGAGAGGCCGTTTGCCTCAATTTTATCAAACTTTTTAAACGATAGCCAATTTCAAGTCCGCGTGGGTTCTACCCTGTCTGACCATTATAATCAGGACCAGGGAGTCCCACAAAGGCAGTATTTTGTCTGTCACTTTATTTAGCATTACAATCAACAGTTTAGCAAATGTTTTAAATGATTCAATTCATAAATAAATGGTGTCTTGAAAACGGATTTAAATTTTCTAAATCCAAAACTAATTGTAGACATTTTTGTAGAAAATATACACCACATAAAGACCCAGAACTGTTTCTCAATGATACTCCCATCAAAGTTGTCAAGGAGGCCAAGTTTTTGGGTTTAATGTTTGACTCGCATTTAAAGTTTCTGCCACATATTAAATCCCTTAAAACTAAATGCCTGAAGGCACTTGACTTGTTGAAAGTAGTTTCCAGTTCTAAGTGGGGAGGGGATCAAGCTACCCTCCTACAATTATATCGATCATTGGTCCGTTCCAAACTTGATTATGACTCCATCGTATATGGTGGAGCCTGTAAAAGCAACCTAAACATTTTACATTCTGTCCACCACCAAGGTCTAAGGCTATGTCTTGGCTCCTTTAGAACTTCACCTGTCGACAGCCTCTACGTCGAGGCTGATGAGCCATCTCTTACACAACGCCGTATAAAATTAACTCTACATTATATAACAAAACTATGCTCTAACGAGTCAAACCCTGAATATAACTGTGTCTTTTATCCCTTATATGAAGATCTGTATAACAAGAAGTCTTCTCTTGTACCGCCTCTTGGTATAAGAGTGAAACCTTTCCTTTCTGCTGCTGGCACTGAGCTAGAACATATAGCTCCTTTCCGTCTTATTTCTTCTCCTCCTTGGCAATTGGTGAGGCCACAAGTTGACCTTACACTGACAACATTTAAAAAATCAGAAACAAATGAATTACAATATAAGCAAGAATATAATCAATTAAAAGCTAAATATAATACTTACAAATCCTTATTTACAGATGGGTCTAAGGATGGTGGCGCAGTTGCTTGTGCCACTGTCATTGGATCCAGAACAATATCTTCTCGATTACCAAGTAACAGCTCTATTTTCACGGCAGAAGCTAACGCCATATTAACAGCTTTTAAATATATTAATAAACACCGTAAATATAAACAATACATAATCTTTTCCGATTTTCTTTCGTGCCTTCAGGCTATTAAAAATCTTTCTTGTAAACATCCACTTTTAATTGAAATGATTGAATGTATAATGATCTTGCAACTGGCCAATGCGACATAGTCTTTTGTTGGTTACCCAGCCACGTTGGCATTTCTGGCAATGTAATGGCTGATCTTGCTGCCAAGGCAGCACTCAATAAATCCGTGACACCACTTCTTATTCCATACTCTGATTACAAAGCTAGCATTAGAACCTACATCCGTGATCTGATGCAAAAGAAGTGGGACACCCAAGTAGGTATTAACAAATTACATGAAATAAAACCCTATATCGGTTACACTTACTTGGGTTGTCAGTCCAGATTTGAAGAGGTCATCATCATGCGACGATGTCGTATTGGCCACACAAGATATACTCATGCATACCTATTGAAAGGTTTTGTATCCCTTGTGATGAGAGAACCACGGTCAAGCATGTCCTGCTTGACTGTGTTGAATTCTCCATTATAAGGGATAAATATTGCAATATCAAAACAGAAAAGGACCTTTTTAAGAAGGTTAATTATCATTTAATCATTGATTTTTTAAAAGAGATCGACTTGTTAAATGAATTTTGATATATGTTTTGTAAATAGATAAGGTTTTATAATTGGTAGTTCAGATTTTCAACTTAGATTGTTAGTGGCTGTATCCTCAAAGGGGGTTGAAAAAGCGTAAAATTATTGTCCTCCTGAGAGGGTCCGTAAGTCCCAAAAACTTTCAAAGTAAAATTTTCATGTACCAAGTTTTTAAACGTAGTATGTTTGTTCTTTTAAATTTCGATTAAATTATCCTAAAATCGCCAGCGGATGAATGGATGGTGTAAATCCAACTATGTTCCATGCAGGTAGCAAAGGTAATGTAAGTCCCCTTGTTGTCTAGTATGGTGATCTACCTTCAGTTGTTGGCGATCTTTAGCCTGTTTTTTTTTATTGTATTGTCCAAATAGTGCTATTAATTTTAACTTTCCACGCTAGTTTTAATTCTAATTGCGATATTCTAGTCGTTTTACTGTCCTTTGTCGACAGGTTTTTATAATATACACATATTCCATTTCAATGTAAAATGTTCTCGTCACGATATGGCTGAAATATTGCCGATGTGACGTTAAATAATAACTCACTCACTCACCTAGCCTTGTGTGGAAAGTGACAGACAATAATAGGTGTCTGTCACATGCTTATTACTGTCATCACCAATAAAACACTACTAAAAGGTTAGCTAATAAAAGCTGGCATCCTGACAGAAATACTTGTCACAGATCCTGTCGAAGATCTGCTTGAAATGGCTCTTGTAATGAGACCGAGCCTTTACAAACACATGATCTTTATGCACTCGGATTCCGCAAATGGGAATATGGGAAGGATTTCTTGTTTATATTTATTGATCAAGTGAGTGAGTGAGTTAATATTTAACGTCACATCGGCAATATTTCAGCCATATCGTGACGAGTACATATTTGTCATTGAAATGTAATATGTGTATATTAGAAAAAACTTTCTTCAAAGGACAGTAAAACAACTAGAATATCACAATTACAACTAATTCTAGTGTCCTACGTTTTGTATCCCTTGTGATGAAACAATCGCGGTCAAGCATGTCCTGCTTGACTGTGTTGAATATTCCATCACAAGGGATATCTATTTCAAATCACAAACTTTGAAGGATCTTTTTAGTAATATAAGTTCTCATTTAATTATTGCCTTTAAAAAAGTTTTAGACTTGTTAACTGATTTGTAAATAGATATACATTTTATTATTGGTAGTTTAGATTAGTAACTGAGATTGTTAGTGGCTGTACCCTCAAAGGGGGTTGAAGTAGCGTAAAATTATTGTCCTCCTGAGAGGGTACGTAAGTCCCAAAACTTTCAAAGTTAAATTTTTGCTTACCCGACTTTTAAACGTGGTATATTTGTTCCTTTAAATTTCGGCTAAACTTGTCCTACAATCGCCAGCGGCTGAAGGGATGGTGTAAATCCGACTAGGGTCCATGCAGGTAGCATAAGCACTGAAAGTCCCCATGGTCCCTAGTATGGTGATCTACCTTCATTTGTCGGCGATCTATAGCCCAATTTTACATTGTATTGTCCAGAAACAATTTGCTACTTTTAAAGATATATGCTAGCTAGTTTTAACTCAATCTGTGATAATCTAGTGGTTTTACTGTCCTTCGTTGACAGGGTTTTATATATTATATGTATGTATTACAAATTTAGAACTAGTTTGAGTCATGGTCTGGCTGAAATATTGCCAAAGTGACTTTAAATCTTAACTCACTCACTCACTCTAGGCAATGTAAATTAAGAAAACATAAGTACATTGTAGATCAAAATAACCAAAACACAATGATAATGTATTGTGCAAACGTAGTCACCATGCAGAGGGCTTGGCGTGACCAGCCGATTGATAGAACCGGGCCAGTTCTACCACCCGTCTAGGCACGGCAAACGGGCTGGTGGACAAAATATACCCCCGGGTCCACAAGGGGGGTTGAAGAGCTCTTAGCGTTACCCAGCACCCACCACGAGGAGGTGGCTCTTCACGAGTGCTCCCCCCCCCAAAAAAAAAAATAAAAAAATAAAAAATAAATAAAAAAAAAAATCATTGACAAATGTCCGGATCTCACGGCAGTCATGGCACTGTCACTTGCTCACCACTGATTATACCCGATCAAATCAATTTTAAAATCACTCCCAAAACACATACATGAATCACTGTGTAGGGACCACAACTGTGACATTTGATTCACATTCTGACGTCGAAGGCCTTCAAATAATGAAACTGACAGGGTACAAAAACAAAGAGTCCCTCTAGTAGTGTTCCCCCGCAGCCAAACACGGCTGTAATCGTTGTCAGTGATTTTGTTCCAGCAGGACCTTTCCAAGTAAATCTACATCATAAGTCGCTGTCGTCATCTGGCTTCACGTACCTTGTCAGAAGCACGTAGACACTCAACGCATAAACAGTTTCCACAAACTTTTGTTCTCACCATGAGGTATTTTTCAATATTGACATGGCTTTATATGTTTTCCCAATAGAAACGGCAACACTCAAACTAAATTTATATTTGTGTTTATGCATATTTATTATCGATGATCGACGAACGTTTGTAGATTGAATAGTCTGCTTGCCATAAATACACATCAGGGGTATTCTATTTCATTTGTGATCAAATATACATTGTATAATAAAGTGGGACAGAAAACTGTCTTCAATGAATATGCTCGTTTCGAGGAATTTCATATCCTTTAGAAAACCCTGATATTTTCATATATACTCATATTGTGAAGCATCCTGAGCAACTTTTATGATTGATTCAATTTTGGTCTCTTTATGTGAACAACAAACCACGGCCAAGACTACATCATTGTAAAAATAGTTTTTTTGTGATATTACCATCTAAATTGCTCCTGGCTTTCCAGTATTCCAATTCCTTTATCTGAATCACCAGCTATACCACTGCTGACATTTTATGTTAGAATACTGTTGATAGAACATTCAGCTGAACATTGAAACTGTTTAAACAGCATGCTTTCATATATTTTAATGACTCTTTGCTTGTTATTCCTTGTCGACTCGCGGATAATAAAGACTTCTTATTCTTTGTGATTGACGTTGTATAACTCCAAGCAAAAGTAATGAATGGTTATACGTTCTATGCATCATGTTGTCCTATGATGATGAAAGAATGTTTGATGGTACTGAAACCATTCTGTTCATACTGCCTGGTCGTGGTCTTTCTTGTCAAATCTTTCCTTGTCTTTTTGCTTTGACATTATCACATTCCAAAAGCATGGTTGCTCTTTTTCTTACCTCTGACACAATAATATTTGATATATTTTTTGTTTCGTTTCGCTCATATGTTGGTAAACGGAACATCTTGACGATGATAGGAGCAATGCCATGCCTTGCTTCACCTCGTGTCCTGGAAGAAGAAACGGACATTTATATAATGTACCCTGATCCTTAAATAAACTATAAGATTGAAATTGATTATTCAGGAAAATATCTTATCAGTTTGAATTTGTTCATCATGGTTGCGTAGGAAATGGATTTTGTCAGGTCAATATATATATATCCAGTACCAAAATCGGGGCAAACAGGCTTTAAAAACCTCACAATCAATCGCGTATGATCAATCAATGCAACTCCGGGAAACGCCTCATATTACTGCTGCACCCCTGAACACATTAAAAATGGTTTGCAGGACAAAATACAGCATCCTGAAAAGCACAATATCCTCACAATATGTTTCAGTTATTTCTGATAGTGTATTTCAAATTATACAATAATGAACATATTCATACCTACGCAAAAAAATCATGTGGGGCTCGACACATTCTGGTCCTACACAAAGTAATATTGGGTGTTCATAAATAAATACCGATTTCAGCATTCCGTTTTGTTGATCGTAAAACATAATGTTCGGGGAGTTGGCTTTCACAAAGCATGTAAGATTCCATGAAAGACAGGACATTGCACCAGCAGCACTTGACATTTCCAATTGTCCTCTATAGTTGTGTAATTATAAGTCATCGACAACTAAGAAACATTGTGTTTTTCAATGCTGTTTTACAACTGTGTTCATCAATTGACTGGGAGAATTCGATGACTCCATGCCGTTATGGTAAATGTTTCACAGTATTAAGGCGTTGATGTTCAAAAGCCTGAGGACGAAAAATACGTGTGAAGACACAGGGTCAGAATTATTTCTCTGTTGAATTAAACATATTCATATCTATATATATATATACATTGACATTCAGTATGCTATGGACCTTATGATATAAATCGTGAAGTATATGTTCCAGACTGTCATATAAGTTAGGTATTACGACATTCAAGCATTTACATTTCAGACTATAACTTCATTGTCTCTTCTGACGCATCATACCTGATCCACATGTCTGATATGGGATTTCCGTGCGAAATTGGTGCAGAAATCGCGGGTTCGAATCACTGTGCACCCTGATTACGTTACTTGGTTTGCCTTTGCCATGCTGTATCCATGCTTGTTCCACCAGTGTGGTATACCGCTTATATGAAAAAGCATATATCATTCGATGAGTGATTCGTGAGTAAAGATTTTTAAGTCACATCGACAGTATCTCAGCCATACCGTGACTATAGTTTGGCATGAAATGCATGTGGACCCGGTTTTTTGTAAATATCTCTTCATCCAATGACCCAATCGATCTCAAACTGTGCAAGTGGATGTTTTGTCAGACAACCTAATCACATTGTAAATCACCGATTTTATGCATTTGTATTAAAGAATCTGTCTATGTAACTGTCAACAAAATAAACAGCAGAACGCAGAATGCTTGCAGAGGGAGGGAGCCAATGACCTGTAACTGCAGCAGTGTTAGGTCATAAAGGTCAACGTTCGTCAATGTAGGTCAGCTATGCACGTGACAGGTATGAAAAGGTGTCACAGGTCGTGAATAAGGTAAGGTGGGTGCCAACTGTTAACCATCAAACGGAGTTTGTTTCTCCGAGTTGTTCAACATTAACCACAAAACCCATTAGTGAGAATTATTCTGTAGGTTAAAATCCGGCGAATGACATCTCTGATGACCCTGATGTCAAAAGAATCTAACTTTCGATGCCTACCTTTCAAAACATCCACTTGGCACAGTTTGATCAAGGTCATTGGATGAAGAGATTTTACAAAAACCGGGTAATAATTAAAATCAAGTTATAGATAAAATTTAAAGGTAAATTATACAAACCTGTCAAAAAGGAGAGTGCAACAACTATGGTTAGAACAGATATAGATCTAAAACTAGCGTGTAATTAAAATATTTATACTATAATGCAGGACAATACGATATATCAAAAACGGACTATAGGCCACCAGCAACTCAAGGCAGGTCACCATACTAGGGACGAAGTGGGCGTATAGTACGTTTGCTACCTGCATGGACTTACATCATCCCATCAGCCGTTGGTGATTGTAGTTAAATTTAGCCATAAATTAATATTACACAGATGCTACGTTTAAAAAATGCGGTAAGATTAATATACTTTGATTGCTTTTGGGACTTATGAATCAGGAGGACAAATTTTTTACAATACTTCAACCCCCTGTGAGGATACAGCCACTCACATTCTTAGCTGCTCAATTAAACTACCAATAATAAAACATTTATCTATTTACAAACCATTTATCAACATTTATCTAATAGTTCTATTTTATTTTACAATATTCAATAATTAAACGATAATTAACATTAACATATCATTCAGAGTGTTGTAAAGAAATGACATAAAAATATGCCCATAATCAACACAGATCTCTATGAAAAGTCCTTTGTGCGCTTTAACTCACTATCAAATATTGAATGCTTGCAAATACCAAGATTAGTTTTCTTCATTAGCAATAATCATACTGCCATTTGCAACTACATGTCTTTCGGTCCTTGACATGGAAGGAATAGAATCTAGATTCCTCAAGGAAATATACGGGCGATTAAAGAGATGAAACTTGGGCACAATTTATCATTCGTTGCGTGGAGATCAAGCGGTTGTAACGAGCTACCAGTTTAATTATTCATCATCGCCGCGATGACGTGGGTTGTTGAGTTATCTGTTTTGTGTGACATAATTGCCGCCACTCTGTTAACTGTCTTTTAACATTAACCCTCTTCTTTTAGGTAAATGTGACATCAGTCAGAGATGTAGTTCACACTTGTTTTTCTTGCCCAATATCTCTTGCACAAGCTGGATAGCGTGCACCAATGGAGCATCCGTTGCATGCTAATGACACCGTTTTTCAGCTCTTTACAACCAGACTTATATCACCTTGACGTCCTCGTCAGTCACGACCTATCCGGAAACTGCAGATCATAGACAAATGCATTTCACTTGTTTATCTTAATCACTCGGAAGGCGATCCTCAAATCCAGCGTGAAACAAAGTCCCTTGCTGGGAATCAAATTTCCAAGGGCATTACGTTCTTTCACAATATGCCACACATGGCTTTACCACGCTAATTCCGGGATGATGGCGAAATGCAATCTTCCATCCAGTATCATGCTGGGCAGGACAGAGTTAAACTTAATCCACACATGATAGACAAGGACGCAAGTTGGTTATTTTTAAGTGTAAGCAAATCTGTGCGGTGGGGTTGAGATCATGCCCCAACATGTGGATGTGATAGTGGTCTAAAATAGCTTTTAAATCTTCGCTGACGACATCATGTCAAAACAGGAACATCACTTTCACAACTTAATATACTATCTGACAATATATCATCATTTTCAAGCCAGACAATAAATACCTTATCAAGCTTGAATTAGGAACTTTGATGGTTAGATGGTTAATTGAGACTTACTTCCTAGAAACATTATGCTTTGTAGCTGTCAGAAATGTGCTTTTTATGTGTAAGCTTGTGTGCTATGGTTCTCCCAGACAGAATCCAGTATCCTGTGGAGTGAGGCAGATGGCAAATTCAGGTGACCGGTCTCTTTTAACTAATCTAATAAGTGCACGACCCGCATTCATAGCTTAGAAGTCGGGGAGTGGGGCTGGGTCACGCAGCTGATGGATATACACGGTATTTGACTGTGTTCACAAGCATGCCAAATTAGTCTATTCAGAAAAAAACAGGGGATATTCGAGAAAAGTTGTCAGAATTATTTTCTACCTTTGGTGATATTAAAGTTTACTAGTGTACCAGGGACATCTGACCGAGATCTGAACGTTAAATGACAACACATGTTGTCAGAGCTCCTAACTGTCCATTATCTCATTTACCATAACATCGTATAATCATTCTCTATTGTCAAGACAAATTTGGATTCGATGAAGCAAACTTCTAATCACAAGTCTAATTCCATCCCATTCCTCCTGCAGGGCAGAGCCAAGTTCGTTCAGAGTGGTGGTTGGCTTGTGACGGTGACGTACTCGCTGCCCAAGGATATCCTTGGCTTGTGCACTTTGGTGCAAAGCTGGACTGCGTGTTGGCAGGGGTAAGATGGTCATGTTCTGTTGGTGTGCTTCAGAAACAATACGAGCCCTATGTGCTCAAAAGGACGTCAATGTCTGAGCGTAAATGGCACCACATGTGCCCCAAAGACAGACACGACCGTGAGTTACATGTAAAGGTGTTCTGCCAGTAACAGTGATCGCACCCCACACTGTCACTGAGCCACCCTCAAAAGGATCGCTCATTTACATGTTTTGAACAGCAAATAACAGAACCTATGAGTAACGTTCCCTGCAATAGACTCACTCACTCACTAATATCTGTAAAGTGCCTCTTTTAATGTCCATGAAACGACTAGATTTATGCGACTCATTTATCAAGAGACGGTGATTATGACATGGCGGAGAATATCCAGGAAACAATCCATGTCTTTAATAATGGATGCGAGTACCTGTAATAATCATTCAACCTCAAACTACCATTATCTCAATATAAACGTTTTGAGCCGATATTCTATCTGTTCATTAAGGCATGAATGCATGCAAACATACATATTTGGGTAAGTTACGTGAACACTATATATACAAAATATGTCTCAAAACCCGAAGATACGCAAACAAATGGACACGTTCTCATTCACTTACCAATGAATCCTGCCGAAGACAATGAATGTTCCAGTAAGATTAAAAACAACAACCAAAAACACGAGCCCGTTGAGACGATCTGGAACTCTTCGGTGGATATGTAGTTTCTCTTGCCTACTTCAATAGAATCCTAGCCAATCAATTAAATGTGCCTAGTTTTGCTACAAACGTGTTCTTACGTCTAGTAAGGGACAGTCTTAGTTGCTGTTATTACTCAGGATTTCCATGATCTTGAGCTTTAAGCCTAAAGTCAACATAAAAGACTTGCATGCAAGACAAGACACTAACCAAGTTAACTTCATCATCTCACTGTAGGATGTTCCTATCGCCTTAAGATCAATCGTTTAGTCCGACTGTAAAGAATCTGCTTTTGGAAGCAGGTAATACGATTAGTATGTTACGTATCAAGTCTGAAACTGAATTACGTCGCGTCTTCAATCTTCCTTATTGAACGTTTAGGACGAGAAGTCAGGTCGAAAATTCTCCGTGCAATATTGGAAATGTTAGATTAGTTTTTCCTCGATGCAACGTGTACCAGATGTTCACAAATAAATATTTGACATCTGTAACCAGTCAGTGGACGAACGCAACGCCTAACATCTTCAAGCCAGAGGCGAAGACTACAGACGCCAGGAGAGAACTTGCCATATCTTGTTCTTCGAGTATAGCTAACACCTGGCTCCAGTATGTTTTGTAAAACATTAAACACTGACATCAATTATAGCCCGTTCATAAAATGCAACTGAAAAGCTGTCCTTTCTACAATAGCGCCTCTGTCTGTTAAAAGATTGATTCGAAAGCAAATGCAGTTAGGTATAAATAACTACTTGACGTTTCCTATGCCCATATGTTAGTCATACCAGAGTATAGCTTTTTCACGTCTATTTCTGCGAGTACAGAACGCTTAGCTGCTATTCGTCATGCAACGAATGACAAAACAATTAAATAAGTAAATGACAAATCATCAAGCGCAAACGAAAACCATTTCTTCTCTAAAAACCCATCTGTTTACTGAATGGCTGTTCAGGCATTGGAGTGAGTGAGTGAGTGAGTGAGTTAAAATTTAAAGTCACATCGGCAATATTTCAGCCATATCGTGACTAAAACTAATTCTAAATTCATAATGTTGAGGCATTAGAAGAATTTAAGTGTAATGTTTAATTAACATATATGTACACGAAGGAGTGAGTGAGTATAGTTTTACGCCGCTTTTAGCAATATTCCAGCAATATCATGGTTAGGGACACCAGAATGTACACGAAGGACAAAACGTTAGCATCTCCAGAATAACAATTATTATAACATGCCGTTACCTGTTTCCACAGTAGCGCACGTTTACAAGAAGTACACTATGTATTCAGGAAGGAAACGATAAAATTAGGAACATTCACACGTTTACAAATGACATTGATAAAGGACCATATCGATTATAGTGAGCAACAGCAGTATGCAGCTTTTGACTGTGAGCGTATGCAATCAATCATCCTTAAAGAGCCAAGTCAAGGCAGTGTTGAAATGACACATTGACTCTATAGCATTGATAACATTTCCGTGTGAATGAAGAGATGAACCGGGATTATGTCCCTCTTTGAGCAGTAATTCAGTTATAACACGCCGGCTTAACGTGAGGAAACGTCAAAGAGAAAAACTTATTGGACGTATCTCTCAGTATTGAAGCGAACTAACGAGGGGATGGATCGGACCAAGGCTTAAAATCGGGCATTGTGCGGACTTCTATCCGTGGATCCTCCCAGTCGCATTTTGCGTTATATTTCAACAACCGAATGTCATTTTCAGACTGTTTATAGGGAGCTGTCCGTCCAGATATTAACTCGTAGAAAGTGCAGATTTATCTCTCGAAAACATGCCTAATCGGTGATTTGAAATTATCAGTGTACTAATAAAATCGAATGAGTGGCATAATGCAGTAACAGTATACCCTTTGGAATACTCAGAAGTATAGTACCATGTTATATTAACTGCACTATTCTTCTAATCCATTGTTTCTATCCTGACAAAGGCCCTATTCACTACAGAATTGGCGACAAGGTGTATTTTACTCAGTAAAACCGTTCCTACGTTTGTATTCCTAATGTTGCTTGTGGATTCGGCTTTAAAAAGTCAATATTAGGATTATCTTGCTTTTGTTTATACAAGATATAGAATGAATAGTTATGTGTGGCCCAATACTATTTTGCACAAATTCACTTATAGTCATTTCATTTGTATTAGAAATACCATATATTTCTCGTTTTTGAAGCATCCAAAACACCTACATGGACACAGGCTATTTCACCTTCACGTGATCACAGTAAACATATGTTACAAGAATGTCACACGACGGTCTAAACCCCTGCTGGTTTTTCAAATAAGCATAATCGCCCATATCTGCATCATCACATTTTTTGGTTATTTTTTTAACATCATTATTCATAGCATGCTCAACACACCACTTACATCTGTGAAACAGCAATAGTCACGGCCTTTTACACCTAATGGAATCTGTATCGGCAGATGTTTTTTTTTTGCTTTGTTTTTGCTCGTTTTATATTATTTGTTGAAAATAACTTATGATACAGCCATTAATACAATGTACAGATGTCTGTAATATGTTGATGTACAAATGTCTGTAAACAATGACCTCTTTGTACCAAGCGTATATTGGGTCTTTCTTTCTGAATCTGTCATTGTGTTTTTGGCCTGACAAACTGAGCACGCAAGTCCTTTTTCGTTTTTCAGAAATAATCGTAAATGACTCTTTCTTCAAAAGTGAGTGAGTGAGTTAAAATTGTACATCGGCATTATTTCACCGCGATGAGAACAAGTTAGTTATTTTCAAATACCTGTCAACAAAGGGCAGTAGAACAGTATGATGGTTTCACAGCTTTGCTATAAAACAAACAAAACTAATAAAGTAAGTCACTTTTCGCTTTTGTTTGCGATAAATTAAAACCAGGCTATATACTACTAACGTGGAAAGCTAGACCACTCATGCATTGGTACTTCTATGCTCTTGAAGATGTTCTGTTTCCTGCATGTTTACCCATTGGTTTAACACAGAGCATGCATGTCCATTTCTACGTTTTAGAAATAATCGTAAGTGACCCGTTTATCAAAAGCGACAGAGTGAATTAAAAATCTACATGGCATCTGCAATATCCGCTATATCATGATGAGAACAAGTTAGTTATAAATAAATATCTGTCGACAAAGGACAATATGATAGTAAGCTGGTTTCACAGTTTAGTTATCCAAAAACAATATTAAACCACATTACTTTTTGTGGGATTCCTTTGGAAAATGAAAAACAGGCTATAGGTGAGGTGAGGTGAAATTGGATTTAACGTCGTGCTTGAGAATATTTCGCTCATATGACGACGTGCATGCATGTGTATGTGTATGTGCGGCTGCTTGTACTAGCCCAGACTTAAGCTGGTTTTATAGTGCTAGCCCACTGAGATACCATGCCGCAGTGAAGCATGAATACCCCACTCAGACACATTATACTGACTCCGAGCCGACCAGTCCTTGTTGTACCCATTAATGTCGAGCGCCAGGCAGGGACCAACAAGTACCATATTTTAACGTCTTTTTGGTATGACGCGGTCGGGGATCGAACCTGCGACCTTCCGCTCTCCGGGCGGACGCTCTAACCACTACACCACGGAGGCGGTCAACAGGCTATAGACCCCTAACAAGCATACCTAGACCACCCGGTTTCAAGCATGGGGATTCTGTGCTTTTGAAGTGCTTCTGCTTCCTGCATGTTTACGCCATCACTGATCACAACGGTGTGTGTGCCCACCAATATTTAAAAAATACTATCTAGGAATTAAGCACTAGTAGATGTTATAAACTTTGATTTCGATGGACTCGCATGCTATTGTCAGGAGGGCAATAATTCAACAGTACTTTAACACCGTGTGGCACCGGCGTCAATAATCTGATCGTATAACACGAGTTCAAATAATCAGAATTTATCAAATCATGTCATTTCCTGTATAGACAAAGAATCAAACAAGCGCTGACATTTTTTCAAAAGATCCAAGATGAATTATAATACATATCACTTGTGAGTGAACAATCCATACAGCACATATGTTTTATTGAACAAAACAATATTAAGAGAATGAAATTGATGCCCAGCTCTTTTGAGACATTGTCTTGTTTCACCTCAAGAGCCTTTGAATGAGTTTGGCTTTACGCCGATTTCAGCAATATTACAGACATATCACGGCAGAAATGACTGCACACGTTGCATGTGAAGAGTCAAACCAGCGCTGGCGACCGCTCTAACCACTTTCCTACCCCACACCCCCGAAACCTCTTGAAGAAGAAAATGATATTTGTATAATGTGACCTTGATTCATCAAGTTACCTTAGCGAAATTGTGTCATAATCAGTAAGAGGATTATTTATATCAACACCAAAAATCGTAACAAAATCAAAGTTAAACGGTTTATGTATCCAGGAATCGATGTTGTGCTGTATTAGTGAGGAATGAGTTAATAATAATGTCAGGTCGGCAATATTTCAGCCATATCGTGACAAGAAAATTTGACACATTAAAAATGAATAAATGTAGAACATAAATATCTGTCGACAATGGACATTAAAACTACTAAAGTATCACAGATGATGACTTAAAACTAGCGTGTTATCATAAAACGATATCACTATGGAGAACAAAACAACATAAAAACTGACAGAAAATAAAGATAGATCATCACACTAGGGAACATTGGGATTTGCAGTACTTTTGCTTCCTGCATCGACCTCAGCTGAAAATTCATTATTCCTAAAGTTGTTGGCGATGTATTCGCAAATTAGCCATAAACTTAAGGAACAAACATGTATTCTACGATTAAAATTGCGAACAATGAACAATACTTTGAATGAAATTTGTACGTTATGCTGTATAAGTAAACAATTCATTTGCACAGTATTTAGCATTATGTGTGCCATTCTAGATTTTGATTTTAGGTTCCACATAACTGACGCGTTAGTGAAGGAAAGTGTTGTCCCGATGGCTTCAGGACTTACCTAACTTGACTCTATCAATATTCCGTATGTAAAGGGACATATCCAAATTTCCATGATTACTTTTATTACCCTTGGGGTAAATTTCGAACCGAATTTCCTACTGTGCTAATGTCACTCTTGGGGCAAAGGATGAACTCTGATATTTAAATTGAATTTGTTCATCATTATTTTTTTCATCTCTGATCGCTGTAGATGCTACGAAATATGTCATGGCGGAAGACAAGCTCACGTTTGAGAGATAGATTACACTGTACTCCATTTTAGATTATATGTATGCGGCGAATATTGTCTTCGTTATAGTTCACTTGCAGTTAAGTACACTTTCTTCTCTTCTCCGGGGCTATAGGTCCAATTGTTATCTATAAGCCAGCCCTCTATCGGACACGTGTTCCTATTGGTAACTATGAACACACAATTCCGTTTGAAAGTGGTCAAACATAACATATGTTATATTTGGGCATTACACTTTCTTAGTAAAGTACAGATTCTAGAACTTTTCTTGGTTGAGTCCCATCCGGGATTCGAACCCACACCCTCAGTCAGGCACGTAATCTCCAGCACACAAAGTCAGCCGCCTAAAGAATGTGGTCATCTATTTATCTACAATTGGGTATCAGGGCTAGAGATGGTGCGCCATGTTGCTTTTCTTTCATCTAATAGCAGTCTGTATCAGGCCCAAAAGATAGTAGAGGTGAGGTGAGGTGAGGTGAAATTGGGTTTAACGTCGGGCTTGAGAATATTTCGCTGATATGACGACGTGCATGCGTGTATGTGCAGCTGCTTGTACTAGCCAAAACTTCAGCTGGGTTTATAGTGCTAGCCCACTGAGATACCATGCCGCAGTGAAGCATGAATACCCCACTCAGACACATTATACTGACTCCGAGCCGACCAGTCCTTGTTCTACCCATTAATGCCGAGCTCCAGGCAGGGACCAACAAGTACCATATTTTAACGTCTTTTGGTATGACGCGGTCGGGGATCGAACCCGCGACCTTCCGCTCTCGGGCGGACGCTCTAACCACTACACCACGGAGGCGGTTCAAAAGATATGTAGGTAATGTTCATGAAGGGTTGTTTCTCTTGACACATACGAGAAGTATCTCCTTTAACACTCTTGGGAGGAATACCTGTTGATTATATTTCATACGTGTTCCTATTGGTGACTATTAATATACAATTCCATTTGAAAGTGGTCAAATGTAACATATGTTATATTTGGTGCTGCAGGTGGGTTGATCAGATAGGGGATCGTCATCCAAACTCTTGTGTCCATGAAGTCCTTCGTCCGACATGACATGTGACAGGGCAATCCACCAATTCAATTCTGGAACCTATCTAGTTTTATAATATGTGATTTACTTATTTTTATATCTTTGGATTGATTTGTCACATAAACAGATTATTTGAAGAGAGTTGGCGTCAACAACGTTCTTCAACAAAATTCCTTGAGATAGCAGCATCAGCACTTCCACGAGTGTCTTCCTCAGTTGTGCAACTCATTGACAGTTGACAGAAATTGTTTCGTTTTCTTTCAATGCTGATTTCCAAGTTCATTCTTGAACGTAAATTATTTCCTTTCTTTAGTTGTCTAGGGAATATTCGCCGATTGCCAACCATCATGGTAAATTTTTCATTTTATCAAGGCATTTCCATATTTAATCACGAGGACGGAGAACGAAGAGTGAAACAACAAAGTCAGATTTGTTTTCATCATTAAATTTAACGGATCCATATTTAAACATGATCTAAAATACAATACATGATCGATCTTTTCGGATATTTTCTGAAATTATCTGCTTGTATGTGACAATGCATATTAAGTTTTAGATTTTCGTAGAGGTAGCCACGCCACGAAATATCACAATGTGTACAGTGAGCACCATAATCGCTAATTAAACATTTGAAGAAGGATTCTTCGAGTGAGAGCTGTCATGGGATTCATAGCCCTTGTGGGTCTGCAGTAGCATATGTTGTCAGCGATTTCAGGGAAAATGTCAGTATGATAGGCTCGTGTGTATAGCATTGATGTTGACGCTGGCACAGTGTGTAAAGTCAGTTGTTGGTTTTTCGGCATCCATAGCGCTATAATCAAATATTAACAATTAAGGAATGACAAGTCTTTATAGATCATCAACTTCTTTATTGTACAATGGCGACGTTTCGGTGCAGATACTTAAACCGTTTTCAAGCGTTTTTATGCAAAAAAGAAGTTGATCATCCATAAAGACTTGTCATTCCTATTACTTACAACTTCTGGAATGACTCCCAAAAAGATCATGAAAACATTAAGGTTCGATATGGTTCATGGACACGTTCACATACCTTATTCTCTCATCTGAGGGTGCATAGGTGATCCGCAGATCTGTAGAGCAGTTTCGTCACCAGATATCTCGAATCCCAGATGGTTCGAATCCCAGTTCGCCATCATTATGTATCATGCCCCATGATTTTTTCTCAAAAGAAGCGACGGTGAAAGACCTGCATCTCTCCAGTCTTCTCTCCACATTAATTTGATACAGTCTGAATTAACAGAAAGACTGTGTTTTAAACAAATGCGACAAAACCATTTCCATAGTCATAAAAGAACTCTGCCAGTTAGAGTCATCTGTGTGATTCCTACAAATACTGATGATTCGCGAAAACTAAACTCACTCTTCATTGTTTATTTGTTTATTTCTTACGGCTTTGGATTTTGATGAAAATTTGGCTCTCGGCTCTCTATTGTCGTTGCTTGGAGATCAAGCGGTAATAATGTTTGATTAGTCGTATTTTGATTAGTCGTGTGATCGTCCGAAATGGCGTGGATCTCCAATCGAGGATCACCAGATATTTTCTTTTACTTTGGCCCCGTTTGTCTCTTTTCTCATCTTTACCAGGCAACCAGTTATATAATTTGGCATCCATTACATGCTAATGAAACATTTTTGTACTTTTTCAACCAGCCTGATATCACTTTGACCTAGTCATCAGCCACGGACGATCTGGAAACCCTGGATCACTGACGGATTTCTTAAGCTTGTTTATCTTAATCATTTGGAAGGTGATCCCCAAATTCAGCATGAAACGCTGTTACTTGCTGGGAATCACATTTCCCTCGGCATTACGTTCTGTCACGATATGCCACATATGGCGCTATCATGTTTATTCCGGGATGATCGCCACCAGGAGAAATACAGTCCCCTGCCCACGCTCACGATGGGCATGTCAAGGTTAAACCTAATCGATACATCTATCTCTATAATAGAATCCACCACCCAGGGAATTCAAGCAGATGACAAGTCTATAACTAAACTAATACGTGGACGAACCACATTCACACGTTTACCACAAGAAAAAAGCTTATGAAATACACAAAAGTTTCAGTGAAAAAGAATATCTACTCTTGACTATGTTCAGAATTAATTCCGTCTGGCGGAAAGGTGACAAACAACCGTCAAAATAATATGACACCCGGTGTTTGTGAAAAAGGTAAGCATGTCCTACTAAAGGATCTACAACAGGTGTAGCTGAAGGAGATGCAAAAAATACTTGATTGTGTTTCTTAAAATGCATGTATATAAGCACTAGCAAATTGTTGTTATGGATATACCGGTTATATAGCTTAATTGACTTGTGTATTAAAATGCTTGTTTCCTACTTTAAGGTTTACGTTGCATGAACGCTTGTTCTATGCTGTTCTCCTTTAACACTGCTTATCTCATTATATATATCGTGCTAATCTAAGAAAGTACACCTCGTTCGTGAAATCCCTTGTCATAGATTTAATAATTCGGAGTATACAATTTACAAAAGAATTCCCAACTTTTTCAGACTCTACGCTCTTTTATACGTAAAGCGAAATGCGGAAGTGGTCAATTATGGCATGAGACTGAAGGGAAAGTTACGCGAAACATGTCCTCATAACCTTTAAGATGGATTTTATTAGACTTGGAATGACCATTTAGATTCTTTTTCATATAATCTGCATCTGTCACAAATAATCCAACGACGGCCTTCGAATTACAGAATCAGTCTATCTACTTGTCGATATCATGATTAACGCCGTTAATGCCGCAAACGGTGATGCGCTACCACACAAACACTTAGCTGGACCATCGATCCAGGTGGAAGTATTGTGTCCAGCCTCCCCGTGACACCACCGCACGATCTGGCTTTTACATTGTGTGATTTCCCCTGCATTTACAAAGCCTTTCACATACCTTGCATTATTGGAGTCTGGAGCCGTATAGCTTCGGGCCAAACAGAATGAATGTAAATAGATCCTGTCAATGCCACAATGCACGTCAGTCTGCTCATAATGTGAGCGACAGAGCGGATTGAAAAGGCGGATGTTTCTCCGCCAAAATCCACAAAGATATATTTCTGTATTTCCAATAAATCATATGCAGAAAGAGCCTGGTTTAATGAGAGCCACTCCATTTCATCTATTCTTCTCGCCACAGCATCCAATTCATTTATCATAACGTACTGCTCAACAGTCCGTTCATAATTGAATGGAAATATGGTCAATTAAGTTGGAAGACAGATTGGCTTCGTTGTTCTTTTCTACCTTTTAACAACCTCATGTGTTGTGGGTTTGATTTACTGCAAGTCTCCACCATACCTATTCCCTGTTAACAGAGACTGCATATTTGTAGCATCTCACGAAGCTGATGCATGGATTTTGCGTAATGACACATAAAGTTGCATTGTGTACATATGTGCGTGAGTTCCGCTAAATGTCTGTTTCATTTTCTAACTAATGACTAGGGTTGTGGAAGGATGACGATAGTCTGACGACGACTCATCTCTTTCTTTTTAAACATTAGAGACGAGCTCCTGCAGGGTAGAGATATTTCTGTCTAGGCTGACTGACTGAGTTTGGTTTTACGCCGCTTTCAGCAGTATTCCAGCAACATCACGGCGGGGGACACCGGAAATGGGCTTCACACATTGTACCCATGTGGGGATTCGAACCCGGGTCTTCGTCGTGACGAGCCAACGCTTTAACCACTAGGCTACCCTACCGCCCTCTGTCTAGGGTATGGGAGATGGTTAAAGATGTATTTTCAGCAACAGTGTGACCAATATGCCAGTGTATGCGAGTGTATCCATTGTGTACATAAATGACCGTGATGGATGTCAGTCATTTGAGTTGGCGACTTACACTCAGGTACGTGGCGTGGTTATTGCTAAATGTAACACTAAACAACAAACAAGCAAACGCGTTTACCCTCCACAATCGTAATCTGTTATTACGCCATAGAAACTAGTTTGACAAGTCCCTAGCAGAATATCCTAGTAGTTCACTGCAACGTTATAGTATGGGATCACAAACATAAAAACGGGTTTCTGTTGAAAGGTTCTAAGCCCTACAAATGCCGGGTTTTAAACCGTGGCCTCTCAGCACCATATTCTCATTAGTTTGCGTCACTTTAGGGGAATATGTCCAAAACCATCTTTACAGTGGCGTTTTCTAACACAGACGGGTAAAAAAAATGTTATCAGTGCTAAAGAATCAGTCTGTCGTTTCAACAACGCGTTGACGTGATTCCCTTTCTATTGATTGCATGCACTCACAGCGAAATGTCACATGTATTCCTCCAGGTTTGCATTTCTGCCACTCGCATTAATCAATATGGTCCTTCGTCAATGTCCCTGTTCAACGTTTGAATGCTCCTAATGTTTTTGCATACTTCCTGACTACATATTCTACTTCCTGTAAATGCTGAACGTGGAATGTCTTCAGCAACCCATGCTTGTCGTAAGATGCGACGAAAAGGATTGGTTGGTCCGGCTCGCAAACCTGGATGACACATGCAATCCTATGCGAATTGCATAGATCGATGGTTATATTGTTGATCACTGGATTATCAATTATTTCCCTACCACTGCTATATGGCTGGAATATTGGTGCGTTTGGGTCTAAACATAAAAACAAACAATCCTAAATATACTCCTGCACAAACATTCAACAACATGTTGACAAATGTGATAGTTTACGACAAATCTTTGCTGCGAAGTTGTTTTGGCATATGTAGAGTATACATATATATACTGAACATCATTGAAAACGCACCACCTGTAAATTTTGAAATATGGTAATAGGATTGTTTTGAGAGTGAAACTAAACGTTGGAAATGTTGTTAATAACACAAAAGACAATAAATAATGCTGTACAGTAAAGAACGGATTGCCCGAACACATCATGGAACACATCACATGACAACAACAAAATTCAAGCACAGCACCCCAGAAAAGCGCAAATTGCAAGTGTAAAACATGCTGATTAGGGGTATAAATGACCGTCGGCAAACAACCGTGCTCATTTTAGCTGTACCTCCGCAAGTAAAGTTTATTTTGCAATGCCAAGATTGTCACCAGAGGAACGAGAACAGGCGTTTGGCATGTTGCAGGTTGGCACATCAAGCAGGATTATTGCCAGACGATGTGGCTGCCATCATTCCACCATCATAAGACTTGCCAACAGGTACCAACAAACAGAAACCACCAGGGACCGCCAACGTCCTAGCCAGGCACGTGTTACCACCCCTCGCCAAGATCGAGACATTGTTCGGCGCCATATTCGGGATCGTACGTTGCCGGCTGCCAGAACCGCCAACGCTGTCCAAGGCCGACGTGGTTTGATCAATGCTTCCACCGTCCGACGCCGTCTCCGTGCGGCAAGATTACGGTGTCGACGCCCTTATATTGGACCCATCCTGACTGATAGACATCGCGGTGAACGCCGACGATGGGCTGAACAGCATAGTTTGTGGTTGTTACGACGTTGGCATGGTGTTGTGTTCTCCGGGGAGTCACGTTTTCACTTGCGAAATGCTGACGGGCGTCTACGGGTATGGCGTCGACGGGGAGAACGTTACCATAAGGACTGTGTTGTGCAAACAGATCGGTGGGGTGGAGAGAGCATTATGGTGTGGGGAGGGTTCAGTTATCATCACAAAACTGCTCTGGTAGTTTGTCGTGGCAGAGTGAATGCCCTTTACTACCGTGACACCATTCTTCAGAACAACGTCGTTTCCTTCTTTAACCAACATCAAGATCTGCACACATTCCAGCAGGACAATGCGCGAGCGCACAATGCACGTGTTGCAACACAGTTTCTGGCAAACAACAACACTCCTTTACTGCCATGGCCTGCATTGTCACCAGATTTGTCTCCCATTGAACACTTGTGGGATTACATCGGCCAACGCCTCTCACGTCGCCCACACATCAACAAGCTTGGGTAACTTGAGAATGCCTTGCAACAAGAGTGGAATGCATTGCCTCGAAACATTATTCAGTGACTTATCAGTTCAATGAGGAGACGTTGCACAGCTTGTGCTGCTGCTAATGGTGGTCATACACGTTACTGACTTTCCAATGGTTAGCTGAATTAAAACTTCACTGTTTTGCTGGATTGGTTCTTGTTTCTTTTCTTTACCATCATTGGACTACAAAAGTATGTAAAAATTACACCAATTGCTCATTTATGCTCTTGGAAATCCAAACTTATATATATATATATCGTAATATAAACACTATATAGTTATGTATATTTAACACAAGCCTCTAAAGCACATGTCTACATAATGTCTGCAAGGTACTAGATAAGAGGTTTGTGATTATGACACAGTGAAGGATTTTAAAGTTAGCATTTCACATGCACATATCGTATCTTTGTCACAAACGTCACAACACCTGGTTCACTCCAAAACTTCTTAAACCACATCACAGCGTATATTATTTTGATACTGATGCAAAATTATACAAACTTATTTATTCAAACTACACAGATGCTAACGGGAATGTGAAATGAATTTTTTTTAAAGAAGCTAATACATACACGTAAACAGTGTCTACTGAACGTCTCATGTATAAGCATATATAGGCACAAAACCATAACGGTTCATTGTCATTAGCTTATACACCAACAACTAATTGTGAAGCATGTGTCCGATGGATAGGTTAGTGTGAACGGACTGCTGACAACAGTAAAAGGCTTCACACATTGTACGCGTGAATGGAATCGAGTCCGCATGTTAGGTGTGACGAGCGAACGCTGTAGCCACGAGACTACACAACCATGCTTTCATTAGGAATTCATGATGTATGTACGACAGATATACACGTGTATTGCTCGTGAATGGCTTGAACATTATATGATACATGTGCCAGAAGTGAGGTCGAGATCTTTGCGCGTACGTGCATATGTACCTGAAATATACAAAAGTCGTACGTTCCACATACAGTCTTGGTAAACTTAGGCTTAGTATCATTTGCTACAATAGTACTGCTATACCGAGTCTAACAAACCCTAGTAGAAAGGTGCAGTATATACGCTTAGGTGATGACATTGTTACTGTTAGCTTATATTTCCGCAAGATCACATCCTGGAATATGGACAAAGGATCATATTTTCAGCGACTATTTACTCACTGTTGTGAATAATGGCGTTCCCCACGTGTGTCAATCGGAAGCGATCGTGCGGAAAATCCAATCGTCCCTGGTATGGTGTTCTACCTTCAGTTGTTGGCGATCATTAGCCTGTTTTTATATTGTATCGTCATCTACAGTTAAACTGTTTTAGATTTAATCACTAGTTTTAGATATATATCTGCGATACGCTAGTTGTTTTACTGTCCTTCGTTGACGGGTGTTTATAATTTGTCTTTAATCATTATAAATCTATAATTTGTTTTAGTCACGATATGGCTGAAATATTGCCGATGTGACTTACAATCTTAAATCACTCACTCGTGCGGAAAATAGTTATCAGAATCGTTCGAGTACAACGTTTTCGAGGTAAAAATTCAAACGGTATGTGCAAATGTTAACTTTCGCGATTTGGTAAGCTGTGTTCTGATTAGTCAATTCAAAAGGTTAGCTGACGCGACCTTCAAATGGGTTGTTGGTCTCAGTATAGCAGTGAAACGAATAATACTGAGCCTAAGTTTACTTAGACTGGTTCCACATGCAGGTAGCCGTTAGTAATGGTCCTTGCTTATATCGATATTGTCGGAGTCGCAGTTGTTGGGGAATATAATTAATACTGTTAAAAGTATGGACTGGTATGATTTAAGGGCATTCAAGTTTAGAGTAAAGTTTATAGCATCAAGAGCCCTCAAGATGAACGAGATATATGTTGCTACATACGAATCTAGGTCCTCGGGAAATTTGTGCATTAATTCAATCTGTTAAAAACACCCCCGACTGCACCCTTGCCCTGAGGACCCGGGTTATAAGTAAGGGGATCTAGTGGAACCGTTAACTTTCTTGATGCTTGTCATTGTGTCGTAGATTGATGCTCATGTAGTAAGTAGCAAAGGTACTGTATGTCCCCATGGTCCCTAGTATGGTTATCTATCTTTAGTTGCTCGCGATCTATAGCCCGTTTTATATTGTATTGTCTTGAAATAATTGTTATATTGTAGGTATTTTTTATTTAGTGTCCTATGTCGAAAGGCTTTTAAGTTTTAAATTAAGGTATCATGAAAATGTAAGTTGCTCCAGTCATCGCCGACGTAACTGCAGTTTCGTAACTCACTGATTCACTTACTGAATTACCTCATTGCACATTACCTCAGAAATATCTTGCTATAAATACGGTAGGGATTCATCGACCGATTACTCACTGCTCACAATGATTCATAAATCATTATAGAATAACTAAGTCGATGATATTCGTCCATTTCATATTGTTTGCTTTCTTTGCACTCATTGGATGCATATCATCATATTCCATTTATGTAGAAAGATATTGATGATCCCATCATCGAATCTTTGGTCCGGGTTCTGTTATTTCCACGTTCAATCTATAGCCTGTTTTTATTTTGTATTTTCATTATAGTTGAAACATTTTAGAATTGTTTACTAGTTTTAAATGAATATCTGTGATACACTAGTAGTTTTACTGTTCTTCGTCAACAGGCTTTTAATTTCTAAATTTATTGATCTTTGATATCATTATAAATTGTTTTCGTCACAATATGGCTGAAATATTGCCGATGTGACGATAAATATTAACTCACTCACTCACTCACTGTTATTTCCAACTGTTAAACACACTCCCGACTGCATCCTTGCGATGGTCAAAGAATCATCATCACCATATGTACCAAGTAGTGCAAGGAAAATTCCTTTTAGTCTTTGTTCACGTTGTATCGAACAAATATAATATAATGCTCCAAGTATTGCATGGAGAAATTCTAACCGACTTCTCACCAAAGTATTCAATAAAGAATATTGAAAAAGCAATTTATTTCACTTTTAGGCTTAACACACGTGGCAGTGTAATCGTATTACCTGCTTCAAAAGTAACGTTTTTACAAACTAAATGATTGATCTCAAGGTGGTAGGGACAGCCTGGAGCGGGCTTATGAAGATAACTAAGTCATTTGTGTTTGTTTGTTGCTTAACGTCCACCTCAGAATAGTTCCAGTACCATCAGGGCGATAGATCAGTAAATAATCGAATCTGGACCAGACAACTTCGTGAACGTCGATCTGCCCAACTCGATACGATGGCAAGCATCATCCAAGTCAGCGAACTTGACCATCTGATACCGTTAATCGCCCAGTAGTGACCCGGACTTTTACGAGTAAAGGTCATTGTTTTGTTGCTCTCTAGAACCAGTTAGGCGCTTGTCATACCAAATCTTACAGCATATACAGCGTGACAGAGCAAAGTGGCGGAACTCACATATTGAACTGTATGAATGACTGGGCTCTCACTGCCCTTTTCGGTAACCTGTAGAACAACAGGTGATGCGGTAGCATACTACTATCCCGTAGGGCAGCTTTGAACACATCGGCAATATTTCAACCATATCGTGACGAGAACATTTGACATTGAAATAGAATATATATAGATATCATAAAAACCTGCCGACGAAGGACAGTAAAACAACTAGAGTATCACAGATATACATGTAACACTAGTAATTAAGTCTAAAACATTCTAACTATAGGGGACAACACAATATAAAAACAGGTTATAGATCGCCGATAACTGAAGGTAGATCACTATACTAGGGACCATGGGGACTTAGAGTACCTTTGCTACCTGCATGGACCCTAGTTGGATTTACACCATCCCTCCCTTGGCGATTGTAGGAAGAGTTTAGCCGAATTTTAAAAGAACAAATATACTACGTTAAAATATCAGGTAAGCATAAGTTTAACTTTGAAAGTTTTGGGACGTACGTATCCTTTGAACATCAGTTTTCACAAGGGCTGCAAAAATCTATTGCCGTCCTTTTTGTCGAAATGTAAATCCTGTTGCATCCTACCATTCATTGTACCTAAACCGTGATAAATAATCATAAAGTGCTTCCAGTAGAATTACTCCAGTTCAAGTGGTATGTTTTTATGTAATTCCATGCATTAATCCTCAGAGGACCCGGTTTAGAAGCAGTCGGATCTAGCGGAACAGCTGACTTGCTTGATGACTGGCATTGTGACCCATTAGAGTAGATGGATGCTCATGTAGAATGTAGCTAAGGTACTCCATAGTCCCTAGTACGGTGATCAGTTGCTGGCGATCTATAGCCCTTTATGTACTGTAATGTCTTGAAGTATCTTTAGGTTTACCTGTTAGTTTCAAATCTGTATCTGTGACATTGTAGGTAAAACACATTGATTTTGTAACGGTGTGTATATCTGCTACATAGCTGCTACTAGCCGAGTCGTGAGAGCATTCGCGAAAACCGCTGGTTCGATTTGTCACATGGTGCCCATTTCTGGTGTCCTCACCATGATATTTCTGGAATATTGCTGAAAGCGGCTCAAACCAAACCAACTTACTCAAAGGCTTTTGCTTGAGGTGAAAAAAGACAATGTCTCCGGATAGCATGGCATCATTACCATTCTCCTAAACAAATGTTTTGTTCACTAAACCATATGCGATTTTCTCTCACAAGGGATATCTATTATCAGTCATTATTGATCTTTTAAAAATGTTAGGGCCCGTTTGATTCTCTGTTGTTTAAAGGATCTGGAATGATTTGATAAATGTTGAACATTTGAACTGGTTTATCTTAATGCTATGCTATCGGCTACTGAAATCATTGACGCCGGTGCCACTCAGGGGATTAAAGTTAGTAGAATCATTATCCCCCTGTCAGGGACACGTGAGCCTATCTGTATCAAAGTGTATAACATCTACTAGTGCTTACTTCGTAGATCATATGTTTTACATTCGTAGGAATTTCACATACACCTTTGTGACCAAAGTGATGGCGTAAATCCTGCTTGGTAAACATCCATGAAGCAGAAGCACTTCAAAAGCACAGAAATCCCCAAACATAAAACCGAGTGGTCTAGGTATGCTTGTTAGTGGTCTATAGCCTGTTTTTCATTTATCCAAAACAATATCATAAAAAGTAATGTGTAATAATATTTTTGTGGTTTTGGGATAACTAAACTCTGAAACCAGCTTACTGTGCCACTGTCCTTTGTCGAAAGGTACATGTATTTATTTAATTATAACTATCTCGTTCTCACCGTGATATAGCTGAAATATTGCCGATGTCATGTAGAATGTTAATTCACTCTGTCACTTTTGATAAATGGATAACTTTCTGTACTTTAGTGGTTTATGGCCATAATTTATCCAGACTAATGATGAAAACTGACTTATTGTTGTATTGTTCTGGTTTGTTATATTACAAAGCTGTTTTGCTGTCTTGTGTTGACAGGTATTTGATAATAACTGTCTTATTTCCTTCGCGATATGGCTGAAATTCACTCGCTCACCTTTAAAGAAATGGTCACGTAAGATTATTTCTGAAATATAGAAAAGGGACTTGGTGCTCTAAGAATTTCAATGGCAGATTCAAGACAACACGCTTTTTGGTGCAAAGAGGTCATTTGTACATCAAAATATTGCAGCACGCTGCATTAATGGCTGTGTCATAAGTTAGTTTCAGCTAATAAATATAAAACGAGCAACAAAATCAAAAACAATCTCGATCATTCGCTGATACAGATTCCATTGGCGTAAAAGGCCGTGGCTATTGTTGCGTCACACATGTAAGTGGTGTCCTGGGCATCCGATGAATAATGATGTTAAAGAAAGAAGGAAAAAAAGAAAAAACAAATACCTGTGGTGATATAGGCAATTATACTTATTGGAAAACCTGCAGGGTTTTAGACCGCCGTACGACTCAAAGTGAAATTTTGCAAAACAGTAGTGGGCCACACCTAACATTCTATATCTGGTACAAAAGCCACAAACTTGTCCTGATATTGAATTTTCAAAAGCTGAATCAACCATCCACGTGCAACATTAGGAGTACAAACGAAGGGAAGGTTTGACTGGGAGTAACATTACACCTTGTCGCCAAATCTTTAGAGAATAAGGCCTTTCTCAGGAATTTGAAATAACAACAGATTAGAAGAATTAGTACAGTTAGCATAACTTGGTAATTGTTGGTACTATACACCTGAGTATTTCGAGGGGGATACCGTGAATGCATTATGGCATGTTTTCAATTTCGGTTTTGTTTGCCATGTTTATTACAAATCACAGATAAACCTACACGTACTACGAGTTAATATCTGGACTGACAGCTCCATATAAACTATTTGAAACCATTGTTCAAATATAACCAATAAAACTGTCCATGCAGGTAGCAAAGGTACTGTACGTCCCCATGGTCCCTAGTATTGTGATCTACCTTCAGTCGTTGGCGATCTATAGTTAGCGATTCTATATTGTATCGTCCTCTATAGTTAAAATGTTTTAGATTCAATTACTAGTTTTACATATATATCTGTGATACTCTAGTTGCTTTACTGTCCTTTGTCGGCAGGCTTTATAATCTCTCTATATATTCTATTTCAATGTCAAGTGTTCTCGTCACGATATAGCTGAAATATTGCCGATGTGACGTTAAATAATAACTCACTCACTCACTCACCTAGTATGGTGATCTACCTTCAGTCGTTGGCGATCTATAGTTGGCGATTTTATATTGTATCGTCCTCTATAGTTAAAACTGTTTTAGATTTAATTACTAGTTTTATATACATATATATATATATATATACACACACACACAAACATACATACACACACACATACACATACACACACATATATATATTATATTATCTGTGATAATCTAGTTGTTTTACTGTCCTTCGTTGACAGGTGTTTATAATATATTTTTTAAGCATTATAAATCTATCACTTGTTTTAGTCACGATATGGCTGAAATATTGCTTACAATCTTAACTCACTCACTCACTATAACAGAAACTGGGCCTGCGAGGATCCACGGTTCGTTGGATTGTGGGATCGAAGCCCCACAATGCCCGATGTTAAGCCTTGGCCCCTCCGATCCATGCCCTTGTTAGTTCGCTTCAAAGTTGAGGAATACGTCCAATACGCTCTTTTCTTTGACGTTTCCTCGCATTAAGCTGACGAGTTATAACTGAATTACTTCTCAAAGAGGGATATAATCCCGCTACACCTCTTCATTCACGCAGAAATGTTATTGATACAGAATAATCTCTTTACGGACGATTGATCGATACGGCAGTCCTTTATCAATTGCTCACGATAATCGATATGGTCCTTTATCAATGTCCTTTTTAAACGTGTGAATGTTCCTAATGTTATCGACCCGTGAAGATCCGGGGTAGAATAGGTCTTCAGCAACCCATGCTTGCCACAAAAGGCGACTATACTTGTCGTAAGAGGCGACTAACGGGGTCGGGTGGTCAGGCTCGCTGACTTGGTTGACTCATGTCATCCGTTCCCAATTGCGCAGATCGATGCTCATGCTGTTGATCACTGTATTGTCTGGTCCAGACTCGATTATTTACAAACCGCCCCCATATAGCTGGAAAATTGCCGAGTGCGGCGTAAAACTAAACTCACTCACTCACTCCTAATGTTATCGTTTCCTTCCTGAATACATATTGTACTTCTTGTAAACGTGCCCTACTGTGAAACAGGTAACGGCATGTTATAATAATTGTTATCCTGGGGATGCTAACGTTTTGTCCTTCGTGTACATATGTGTTAATTAAACATTACAATTTAATTCTTCTAATGTCTCAACAGCCATTCAATAAACAGATGTGTTTTTAGAGAAGAAATGTTTTCGTTTGTGCTTGATGATTTGTCATTTACTTATTTCATTGTTTTGTCATTCGTTGCATGACGAATAGCAGCTAAGCGTTCGTTAAAAAAAGAGAAAAAGCTACTCTCTGAGATGAGGAAAATTTGGGAAAAGAAAATTCATCTAATTATTTACACCTAACTACATTTTCTGTCGATCAATCTTTTAAGAGACAGAGGCGTTATTGTAGAAAGGACAACTTTTCATTTGCACTGTCTGAACGGTCTATAACTGATGTCAGTGTTTAATGTTTAAGACATACTGGAGCCAGGTGTTAGCTGTACTCGGAGAACAGGATGTGGAAAGTTCTGTCCTGGCGTCAGTAGTCTTCGCCTCTGGCTTGAAGATGGTAGGTGTTGCTTTCGTGCACTGTCTGGTTACAGATGTCAAACGTTTATTTGTGAATATATGGTTCACGTTGCATCGAGGGAAAACTAATCTAGTATGTCCAATATTGCACGCAGAATTTTCGAACTGACTTCTCGTCCTAAAAGTACAAACACGAAGATTGGAGAAGCGACGTAATTCAGTTTCAGACTTGATACGTAACATAGTAATCGTATTACCTGCTGTTTCCTCACAGTCGGGCTAAACGATTGATCTAAAGGCGATAGGGACATCCTAGAGAGAGATGATGAAGTTGACTTGGTTAGTGTCTTGTCTTGCATGCAAGTCTTTGATGTTTTAGGCTTAAAGCTCAAGATCATGGAAATCCTGAGTAATTACAGCAACCTAGACTGTCCCTTACTAGACGTAGGAACACGTTTGTAGCAAAACTAGGCACATTTATGTTTGATTGCTAGGATTCTATTGAAGTAGGCAAGAGAAACTACATGTCAACCGAAGAGTTCCAGATCGTCTCAACGGGCTCGTATTTGGGTTGTTGTTTTTTATCTTACTGAAACATTCACTGTCTTCGACAGGGTTATTCTCTGTGTTTTGTGAACAGTGCATTGGCCCTGTTTGGTACATGAATGAGAATATGTCCATTTGTTTCAAGTGTTAGTGTATCTTCGGGTTTTGAGACATAATTTGTATACATAGTGTTCACTTAAATTACCCAAATATGTATTTTTGTATGCGTTCGTGCATTCATGAACAGATATCATACCAGCTAAAAAAACATATTCATGAGTTGATGGTTGTGTGCTTGTTATTAAATATATAGATTGTTGCCTGGACCTTCTCTGCAATGTCATAATCAGTGTTTCTTGAAAAATCAGTCACATAAACCTAGTCATTTCATGGTCATTAAAAGAGGCACTTTACAGATATCAAACACATGTACTTGACGCATAAACAGCAATGCAAATCTGAATACCCATCTGCAACATCCATGCAAGAAAATTAGACATGTGCCGATTACGTGTTCTCCATGCAAGCCAGGACAGACAAGGATGCGGACTTACAGTTAATCCATTCTTTCACCGTTGAGATTAACTGATTTGAATGTGACAAAAGATAGGAATAGAAAACGAAGCCAATCTGTATCGGAATGGAATTGACTGTACGACCATTAAATTATGAACAGCTAGTAAACTAACAGTTAGTCATTTCTGAGAAGATTGAATTTTTTGTCCAGAAGTGAATATGATTCTTCTTAGACTAATATGGGAAAATGGAAAAAACACATTCATGTGAAGTTTTATTTAATCCGATGTTTTTGTTCTATAAAATCCGTCTTTTTAGTCCGATTTGTCATTTACATCGCACAATGATCGACGTTCACAACAACGTAGTCAGAAGCTGTTCACGTTAGTTATGGCGTGCCAGTAGCTCGGATACACGCTAGACCGGACTGAAATAATCTCCACACAATTGAAAACAAATGTCCGTTAAAGAACGAACTTGGAAAGCAGTAGTGAAAGCAGCAATTTCTTTCAATTGTGAAGGCTTTGGAAATATATATACGGTGGAGCAGAGGTAGATACATGTGAAAACAAGAGCTTGCATTGGTGTTGAGTGTAGGTCAGACATATTGCATAGATGTTATGCATGTGGTATGTCCATTGCACGGAACGTTATTCATAGATTCTGTTATTTATAGTCGCTCTTCAAAAATATAATTGACCAATCGATATGAGGGTGGCTCAGTAATAGTGTGAGTGAGTGAGTTATTATTTAACGTCACATCGGCAATATTTCAGCCATATCGTGACGAGAACACTTGACATTGAAATAGAATATATAGAGAGATTATAAAACCTGCCGACAAAGGACAGTAAAGCAACTAAAGTATCACAGATATACATGTAAAACTAGTAATTGAATCAAAAACATTTTAACTATAGAGGACAACACAATATAAAAATGGGCTATAGATCGCCAACAACTGAAGGTAGATCACCATACTAGGAGCCGGCTCAGTAATAGAGTGGGGTGCGATCACTGTTACTGGCAGAACACCTTTACATGTAATCTACGTACGTGTCTACTCAGGTGACTATATCATTGAGGCACATGTGGTACCATTTGTGCTAAAAGATCGACATCGTTTTGGGCACACACGGTTCGTATTGTTTCTGAAGCCTTAAAACAGAACATAACCACCTTACCCCAGCCAGCATGCAGTCCAGACTTCGAACATGTCGGGGATATCCGTGTACAGCCCGTACGTCACTGTCACGAGCCACCCACCACTCTGAAAGAAGTTGGCGATGCCCTGCAGGAAGAGTGGGATGGAATGAACCAAGTTTGCATTGGACGCCTAATTAGAAGTATGGTTTGTCGAATCAAAATTGTCTTGAGAAAAGAGAGTGATTCAACCGATATTATTGAGTTCCATCGTAAATGAGATAATGGACAGTTGGGAGCTCTGACCAATCATCTGACAACCTTTGTTGTCATCAGACGTTCAACGACTCACTCAAATCTCGGCCAGATGTCCCTGTTACACTATTAAACTATTCTCATTAAAGTTAATGACTTAGTATGAAGATCTACCTTCAGTTGTTGGCGATCTATAGCCCATTTTTACATTGTATTGTCCAGATATACTTTTCTACTTTTAAATATATATGCTAGCTAGTTTTGACTCAATCTGTGATAATCTAGTGGCTTTACTGTCCTTCGTTGACAGGGTTGTATGTATGATATGTATGCATTATGAATTTAGAACTAGTTTTAGTCACGATATGGCTGAAATATTGCCGATGTGACTTTAAATCTTAACTAACTCACTCATTAAAGATAGAAAATAATTGCGACACCTACTTTTTCTGAATAGACTATGTTTGTGAACACAGTCAAACAGGTTTTATGTCCATCAGCTGCTCATTTTGAAATTACTTTTGTTTTGAAAGAAAAATTAACCCGCCTCGTCCCACGGCTTCTAACTTATTAATGCGGGTCATGTACTGATTAGTTTAGTTAAAGGATATTGGCCACCTGTAGCTGCCATCTGCCTGACTCCACAGGATACTGGTTTCTATCAGGGCCTAATCTACCAGAGTAACGGAAAAGCAATTGCTAACACATAAAACACATTTTTACAGCTATTAAAGCATAATCCTTTTAAGGAAGTAAGCCTCAATTAAACATCTACGCAGTAAATTCAAGCTCTTAACAGTAAATGTTACATAAAATATCGATTTTCATGGTATATTGGTAGATGGTATATTAAGTTCTGAAAGTGTTGTTTTGGCATGATGCACGTTAATATAGGTTGTCAGCGAGGATTTATAGGCTATTTTAGATCACTATCTCATCCTTATGTGGATGTAGACAAATTAATATTAGTCTGATGGTTGTCTACTAATAACTTTTGTCTACTTAATCATTCTACGATAGGTTGCGTTAAAATAAAACAAAAAACCCAAAAAAAACAACAAACAATCACTTATACATGCTATGAGTGAACATGTAAAAACATAAAAAAATATATTATCGTTTTAATGTTGTAATTTCATTTCTAATTCTATATGTTTCTTGTGTTGGTGAAATACGTGCATATAATACGGATAAATATATTATGCATAAATTACTAATACTTATTACAAATAGATCTAACATAGAGGGTACAAAATGAAGGAAATAGCGTTTAAGAGGATCTAAAGAATATACAATGTGTCAAGTGGTTATATGTGGGGAGGGAAGGGTAGGCAGTGGGACATGTTCCCAACCCAACACACAGATTTGCTTTCACTTAAAAATAGCGAAGGTGTACACTTTCTAACATGTAGGGATTAAGTTTCACCTTCACCTGACCAACATGATACTGGATTGAAGATTGCATTTCGCCATCATCCGGGAATTAGCGTGGTAAAGCCATGTGTGGCATATTGTGAAAGAACGTAATGCCCTTGGAAATTTGATTCCCAGCAAGGGACTTTGTTTCACGCTGGATTTGAGGATCGTCTTCCGAGTGATTAAGATAAACAAGTGAAATATATTAGCCTATGATCTGCAGTTTCCGGATCGGTCGTGACTGACGAGGACGTCACCGTGATATATAAGGCTGGTTGTAAAAAGCGAAAAGAGAAGTGTCATTAGCATGCAACGGATGCTCGATTGGTGCACGCTATCCAGGTTGTGCAAGAGATGTTGGGCAAGAAAAACAAGTGTGAACTACATCTTCTGACTGATATCACATTTACGTAAAAGAGATGTAATGTTAAAAACAGTTAACAAAGTGGTGGCAATTATATCACACAGAACAGAGATAACTCAACAACCCACGTCATCGCGTACGATCCTGAATAATTAACCTGGGAGCTCGTTACAACCGCTTGATCTCCACGCAACGAATGACAAATTGTGCCCAAGTTTCATCTCTTTTAAAAGCCTCTATATTTCATTAAGGAATCTAAATTCTATTCCTTCTATGAAAAAGACCGTAAGACGTGCAGCTGCAAAAGGCAGTATCATTATTGCTAATGAAGAAAAATAAGTTTGGTATTTGAAAGCATTCAATATTTTTTAGTGGTTCATAAAGTGTGGTTTTGCGTGATTTCTTTATAACACTCTGAATGATATGTTAATGTTAATTATCATTTAATTATTGAATTGTTAAAGGAATTGGATTTATTTGATAAATGTTGATAAGTGCTTTGCAAATAGATAAATATTGTATTTTTGGTAGTTTAATTGAGCAGCTGAGATTGTGAGTGGCTGTATCCTAACAGGGGGTTGAAGTATTGTAAAGTTATTGTCCTCCCGTAAGTCCCAAAGCAGTCAAAGTAAATTAATATTATCAAATAGTTCAAACGTAGTATCTTTGTTATTTTATATTATGGCTCAATTTAACAACAATCACCAAGGGCTGAAGGTATTATGTAAATAGTTTTCATGCTTCATTTAAGGATCATGCTACATTATACTCCTATTATCATTAACAAGCTCCGTTTACCGACACCTGAGCGATGAATCAAAGTAAATAAAATATTACTGTGTCTGAGGTAAGAAAATGAACACGAGTGCTCTTGGAATGTAATGATGTGAAAGCAAAAGTCTAGGAAAGATATGACAAGAAAGAAAACCACGACCACACGCTGTGAGTAGAATGGTTTTTCAACATCATCTAGCAAACATTCTTTCATCAACATAGGACAGCATGGTGCATAAAACACATAATCATTCATTACTTTTGCTTAGAGTTATAAAACGCCAACCACAAAGAATAGCGCTAGCCAGTCTTCATTATCCGCGATTCCACAGGGGATTACAGGCAAAGAGCCAATAAAATGAATGAAAGCATGCTGTTTAAAAAGTTCCAAACACTAAAATATTCCGCTAAATGTTCTACCAGCAGTGTTCAAACATAAAATGTCAGCAGTGATATAGCTGGTGATTCAGATAAAAGTATTTGAATAATGGAAAACCAGGAGCAATTTAGATGGTTAAATATATTTTCACATTTATGTAACCTTTCCGTGGTTTATTGTTCACATAAAGGATCCAAATTGGTATCAATCATAGAAGTTCCTCAGAATGTTTCACAATACGAGTATATATCAAAATATAAGGGTTTTCTTATGGATATGACATTTCTCGAAACGAGTGTATTCATAGAAGATGGTATTCTGTCCCACTTTATTATACGATTTATATTTGATCACAAAGGAAATAGAATAGCCCTGATGTGTATTTATGCAAGCAGACTTTTCAATCAACAAACGTTCGTATATACAGATCATCGACAATAAATATTCATAAACACAAGCATAAGTTTAGTTTATGTGTTGCCGTTCCTGTATGGGACAAAGCACGAGAGCCTTGTCAATTCATAAAACTACTCATGGTGAGAACAAAAGTGTGTGTAAACATTTTATGCATTAAATCATTTGTTAATATCTGCACTTGTATCTATTCTTTTTGCGCTTCTATGTACTCGAAGTGTATATTGTCACTTCATTGATTTTTTTCCCATTTTATAGGTACGCTGAATATATTTCTTGCAGCTCATGTATAATTTTAGGTAAATATAAACATACTGTGCATTATCATCTGAGCGGCCATATGATAAATAGTCTGGAATTATTGATAATTGGATACAAAACATAAAAAAACGGGTTTGTGTTGAAATATTCTAAGCCACACAAGTGCCGGGTTTTAAACCATCTTTACTTTGACGTTTTATCATAGAGAGGGTTAAAAAGCCGTCACTCGCCTTTATTCATGTGGAAATGTTATCAGTGCTAAATAATCAGTGTGTTGTTTCAACAACGCCTTGACATGATTCCCTTTCTATTGATTGCATGCACTCACAGTGAAATGTCACATGTATTCCTCCAGGTTTGCATTTCTGCCACTCGCATTAATCAATATGACGCTTCGCTAATGTCCCTTTTCAACGTTTGAATGCTCCCAATTTTTTTGCTTCCTTCCTGAACACATATTCTACTTCTTGTAAATACTGAACATGGATGATCTGGGTTAGAATTGGTCTTCAGCAACATATGCTTGTGGTAAGAGGCAACTAATTGAAAGAGGCGATCGGTTGGTCCGACTCTCTGACTTGATTAACACATGCTATCCTATCCAAATTGCGCATATCGATGGTCATATCGTTGATCACTGGAGTCTCTGGAATATTGGTACGTGTGGGGCTAAACAAAAAAAGACAATCCTAAAAATACTCCTGCACAAACATTCAACAACATGTTGATAAATGTGATAGTTTACGACATATCTTTGCTGCAAAGTTGTTTTGGCATATGTAGAGTAAACAAATATTCATGGTATATATTTTTTAGGTAATATAAACACTACTTAACACAAGCGTCTAAAGCACATGTCTTCGTAATGTCTGCAAGGTAGAAAAGTGAGTGAGTGAGTTAACATTTAACGTCACATGGGCAATATTTCAGCCATATCGTGACGAGAACATTTGACATTGAAATGGAATATATATATTATAAAAACCTCCCGACGAAGGACAATAAAACAACTAGCATATCACAAATATACATGTAAAACTAGTCATTAAATCCAAAACATTTTAACAATAGGGGACAACACAATATAAAAATAGGCTATAGATTGAACAACTGAAGGTAGATCACCATACTAGGGACCATGGGGACTTTCAGTACCTTTGCTACCTGCATGGACCCTAGCTGGATTTATACCTTCCCTTCGGCCACTGGCGATTGTAGGAAAGGTTAGCCGAATTGCAAAGGAACAAATATACTACGTTTAAAAATCGGGTAAGCACAAATTTAACTTTGAAAGTTTTGGGATTTACGTATCTTCTGAAGTGGACAATAATTGTACGATACTTTAACCCCTTTCGAGGATACAGCCACTAACAATTGCAGTTGCTAATTCATACTACCATGTTTAAAATATCATTTATCTATTTACAAATTATTCAACAAATCTAATTCTTTTAAAAATGCAATAATTAAATGAGAACTGACATTATTAAAAAGAACCTTCATAGATCGTGATTTGAAATAGTTATCCCTTGTGATGGAATATTGAACACAGTCAAGCAGGACATGCTTGACCGTGAACCTTTCATCACAAGGGATACAAAACGGAGGATCTTCGCCTTTTAACAAATATTCATGAGTATATCTTGTATGGCCAATGCGACATCGTCGCATAATGACCTCTTTAAATCTGGATTGACAACCCAAGTAAGTGTAACCAATATAGGGTTTTATTTCATGTAATTTGATAATACCTACTTGGAGGTCCCACTTCTTTTGCATCAAATCACGGATGTAAGTTCTAATGCTAGCTTTGTAATCAGAGTATGGCATAGGAAGTGGTGTCACAAATTCTTTGAGTGCTGCATTAGCAGCAAGATCAGCCAGTGTATTCCCAGAAATGCCAACGTGGCTGGGTAACCAACAAAAGACGATGTCTCATTGGCCAGTAGCAAGGTCCTTATACAATTCAATAATTTCTAATAAAAGTGGATGTTTACAAAAAAGATTTTTAATAGCCTGAAGACACGAAAGAGAATCGGAAAAGATGAAGTATTGTTTATATTTACGGTGTTTATTAATATATTGAAGAGCTGTTAATATGGCGTTAGCTTCTGCTGTGATCATAGAGCTATTATTTGGTAGTTGAGAAGATATTGTTCTCAATCCAATGACAGTGGCACATAACACCATCCTTGGACCCATCTGTAAATAAGGATTTATATGTATTATATTTAGTTTTTAATTGATTATATTCTTGTTTATATTGTAATTCATTAGCTTCAGATTTCTTAAACTTTGTCAGAGTTAGGTCAACATCAGGCCTCAACATTTGCCAAGGAGGAGAAGAAAGAAGACGGGAAGGAGAGATATCAATGGCTGAATTCTGTGCCCAAGAGGCGGAACAAGAGAAGTTTTTTGTTGTATAAATCCTCATAGAGGGGATTAAAGACACAGTTATATGCAGGGTTAGATTTGTTAGAGTACAGTTTGGTAATATACTGTAATGATAATTTGATACGGCGTTGTGCAAGAGATGGTTCATCTGCCTCGACATAGAGGCTGTCAACAGGAGAAGTTCTAAAAGAGCCAAGACAAAGTCTTAGACCTTGGTGGTGGACAGAATCAAGTAGTTATAGGTTGCCTTTGCAGGCTCCACCATACACGATGGAGCCATAATCAAGCTTGGAGCAGACCAGTGATATATAGAGGTGTAGGAGGGTCGCTTGATCCCTTCCCCACTTTGAATTAGAAACAACTTTCAATAAGTCGAGTGCCTTCAGGCATTTATTTTTCAAGGATTTGATATGTGGAAGAAAAGTTAAATGGGAGTCGAAAATTAGTCCCAAGAACTTGGCTTCCTTGACAACTTTGATGGGGGTGCCATTTAAAAATAGTTCCGGGACCTTATGCGGCTTATATTTTCTACAGAAGTTATGTTAATGTTATTATTGCAATCCCCAGTAACATGAGTTTTCCCACTGCAATGAGCGCATGTTACCGAGTTAGTACAGGTATTGGCACCGTGTCCGTACTTTTGGCATTTGAAACATCTCAGTGGATTGGGAATATAAGTATCAACACTGATATTACATTATCCTGCTCTAATTGATTTTGGAATGGTTGGAGAAGAAAAATGGAAGAGATAAGTATTAGTAGGTTTTGTTTCAGAGCTTATTCGGGTTGTAGATCTTTTAACAAAAGTCACTCCTTGCTCTTTCATTTCTGACACGGTATCAAGTTCAGTCAAGTCAGCAAACAATCGATCTCTATCTCTGACAATCCTTTTGCTTGTGTTCAGAGTCCTGTGCGGGGAAACTCCAACGGACAACTCAGTAGATATGAGGTTGGTGGATTGTTGTTTTCTGCTACATTCTATAAGTAGAGAGCCTGAACGCAATTGTTTGATATTTCTGACCTCACCTGCGATACCTTGTATACATTTTGATACTGCAAAATGGTTTAATTTCATAGGTGATTTGTCAAGAGTCTCGATAACGAGAAATCGTGGCCAATATTCGATTGAGTTGGACGGTCGAGGTTCATCATCATCATTGTCAAGCTGACGTTTGTTTCTTTTAAGGGGGTTGTGTAAGCCATAGCTAATGTAGTATGGTTCATCATCTGAGCTCCCAAACCACCACGGAGTATCATGAAGACAATGCTAAAAACAAGTGGGTCTCCAACTTGCAGCACCAAGGATATTCAGATGATATACTCCAGCAGAAGAACAAACAGAAGAATTATTCCACTGGATTGGCCCATGAGCCACCGCCATCTGGGCATACGACTCTAGGCAAATTTAACATTTGTTTAATTTATAAATCAATATAAGCTCAGAGAATTAATTTGACCAATACCCAAAAGAGGATCATTTAGTGAAATGACATTTGTGCAAAATGAAATAGAATGCACAGGGCTTGGCGTGACCAGCCGATTGATTGAACCGGGCCCATTCAACCACCCGTCTAGGTGAAGTAAGGGGCGAAGTGGTGTGTTGGGCAAAGGAACACTGTTCCTGGAACAAGTGCCCTCAACCACCAGACTCCCGTCCTCCATAGACACAGGGGCGCAACCCACGGCAAACGGGTTGGTGGACCAAATATACCCCGGGTCCACAACGTGGGGTTGAAGAGCGCTTAGCGTTACCCATCACCCATCACGAGAAGGTGGCTCTTCACGTGTGCCAGGTAGAAAAGAGGTCTTGTGATAAAGACACAGTAAAGTATTTTAATGTTAGCATTTAACATGCACATACCGTATCTTCGTCACAAATGTCACAAGACCTGGCCCCGATTTCACGAAACAAACTTGAAACAGCTGAATTTTTAACTCAACTGCATTTTGAAAATAAAAAAAAGCCGAAACAACTTAAGAACTCTATCCACCAAACTCAGATTGTCAACTATGTTTGAGTTAAATATTGATTTCAGTTCACACTGGGAAATGCATTTTCCTGTGCTTCTCAAATTTGAGTAAAAACTCAAACCTCGGGGCCTGGGTCACTCCAAAACTTCTTAAAACACATCACAGCTTATATCAACATACATGCCAATTGTGATGCTGATGCAAAATGATACAAACGTGTTTATTCAAACTACACAGATGCGAACGGGAATGCGAAATGGAATGTTTTTAATAAGCAAATACATGCACGTAAACAGTGTCTACTAAACACTACAGTTGCCATCAAGTCATGTATAAGCATATATTGACATGGTTCACTGTTATTAGCTCACACATCAAAAACTAATTGTCCTTTAAAAATTCTTACACACGTGCCTGATTGTTGGGTTAGTAAGAACGGACTGCTGACAGTAGTAATAGGCTTCACACATTGTACGCATGTATTGAATCGAGTTCGCACCTGTGATGTGACCAGCAACGGTTTAGCCACCAGACTACACAGCCATACCTTAAATTGGAGTTAATAATTTATGTATGTAAACGTGTATTGCTCGTGAATGTTTGAACATTCTATAATACATGTGCCAAACTTGAGGTCGCGATCTTCATGCATACAACATATTTATCTGAAATATACAATAGGCATTCGTTCCACATACAGATAGCTGTCAGTAATTGTCTTGTGTTGATATCTACATTGTCACTGACACAGTTGTTTGGGAAAATATGTAATACTAGTAAAAGGATGGACTGGTATAATTTAAGGGCATTCGTGTTCAGAGTAACGGTTTTAGCATCAAAAGACTTCATGATGAACGACATATATGCTAATATACGAATCAAGGTCCTCTGAACATTTGTGCATTAATTCACACTATTAAAAATACTCCCGACAGCATCCTTGCATATTGTCAAACAATCAGCATCACTATATGCACCAAGTTGTTCAATGATATACTCGAAGAATAAGAGTCCCTGGTATGGTGATCTACCTTCTGGTGTTGGCGATCTATAGCTTGTTTTTATATTGTATTGTCCAAATAGTGCTATCAGTTTTAACTCTCCATACTAGTTTTAGTTGTACTTGTGATATTCTAGTTGTTTTACTGTCCTTCGTCGACAGGCTTTTATAACGTACATATATTCCATTTCAATGTCAAATGTTCTCATTTCACTTTTTCTTGTATAAATAGTTTTCGTCACGATATGGCTCAAATATTGCCGATGTGACGTTAAATAATAACTCACTCACTCACTCGAAGACTAAGATGTGAAAATTCCTTTTAGCCCTTGTTCACGTTGTATCGACAAAAATATAATCTAATACTTCCAGTATTGCATGTAGAAATTGCAACTGACTTCTCACCAAAATATTCAATAAAGAATATTAAAAACGCGATTTAATTGACTTTCAGGCTTAACACACAAAGCAGCGTATTAATCGTATTACCTGCTTCAAAAGTAGCTTTTTTACAGACTAAACGATTGATCGTCGGGACAAATTGATGCGGGGTCATGAAGATAACTGAGTCATTTGTGTGTGTTTGTTGCTTATTTCCCCACTCAGAACTTTTCCAGCTATTTGAGGGCGATCTGTAAATAATCGAATCTGGACCAGACAACATCGTAAACATCAATCAGCACAACTCAGATACAAAGACAAGATCAACCTAGTCAACGAACCAGACCACCAGATATGGTTAGTTGCCCAGTTCTGATCTTAACGCATAAAGTAATTGTTTTGTCTGTAATTATAGAAGCAGCAAAGTGCTGATCACACCAAACCCGACAGCATATTCAGCGGGAGCCAGCATGATAGGTTTCGTAGGCGGCAAAGTGGCGGAACTCGCATATTGAACTGGATGGATGACTGGGCTATCCCTTCCCTTATCGGTAACATGTAGAGTGAGTGAGTGATATGTTAGCATAATACTATCCTGTAGGGCAGCTTCCAACATCTTTTTTCACAAGGGCTGGCCACATCTGTGGACGTCATTTTCATCAAAATATGAATACTGGTGCATCCTACCATTCATTGAAACTAAACCAAGATATATAATCACGAAGTGCTTCCAACGTAATTACTCCAGTTCAAGTGGTATGTGTTTACCTATCTAATTCAATGCATTAGTCCCCAGAGGACCCGGGCTAGAAGTGGTTGGATCTTCTGGGACCGCTGACTTGCTTGATGCTTGTCATTGTATCCCATTATCGTATATGGATTCTCATGTAGTATGTAGCAAAGGTGCTGTAAGTCCCTGTGGTTCATAGTATGGTTATCTATCTTCAGTTGCTGGCGATCTATTGCCCATTTTATATAGTATTGTATTGAAATAAGTTAGGGTACTTTTTATTTGATGTCCTTTGTCGAAACGTTTTTATATCTTTATATTTAGGTTTCATGAAAATATAAGTTGCTCCATTCATTCCTAGTATGGTGATCTACCTTCAGTTGTTGGCGATCTATAGACTATTTTTATATTGTGTTGCCCCCTATAGTTGAAATGTTTTAGATTTAATTACTAGTTTTAAATTCGAATCTGTGATAATCTAGTTATTTTACTGTCCTTCGTTGACAGGTTTTTACAGTTTACCATTACTTACTATGTATAAAATGAATTGTTCTCGTCACGATATGGCTGAAATATTGCCGATGTGACGTTAAATATTAAGTCACTCACTCACTCACCCATTCATGACTAAAATACTTCCAAATATGACTGCAGTTTGTAACTCACTCATTCACTCACTGAATACATCCCACCACATGAATGACGTTGTAACGTGATACAAATACATGTCTGTTCTTGAACATCTTATTTTAGCTTTTATTAATATTTTGTGTTTTATTTATTTAATTGCAGCTTTTAATAACGATTAATCCAAGCTGCAGCTGGCTGCTGTTTCTGGTGCATTAATTAAGCTTGGGTATGGAGAGCCAACATTAAATCATAAATATATTGCTAGGACTACGGTAGGGATTCATCTTCCGATTACTTACTGCTCGTATTCCATTTATGAAGACCGATATCGACTTAGACGTACAATGGACAGTACGTTTTTGCAGAAATTAAGCATTAAGTAAATATACAAGCAACCAAGCCTTAGTGCACAAAATCATCTGGTAAGTTAATCTTAAGGCATGGTGGTATGAGATAAATGACGTTTTCTGACCGTTTCACTTCATATAATGATAAATGAGGGCCGAGACCTACGTTTCATCCATCTCCACTGAGCGCTGCAGGTTTTGCACAGAGAGAAATGATGTTATCTCATCTTTCATATTTGATTTAATTTGGAACTACGGAATACCATAAATTATGAAATTGAAGACAGTTGTGGATGAAACAGTAGATACCAGATGCAGTATTCATATACGGCAATCTGTTCCACTTTTTGTTGCATATAGCGATTCCATTTTCATTTTGTAGTCATGCAGCGGTTGCTGTGATGTATTGGCAGTTTTGATATATTACTTGACCTATTCGTGGTCATGTTTTCTTTGTTGATTTTTTAGGTCATTGAGTTTTTGCTGTTTGCTTTACCATTTGTTTCAAGACTCATCATATGCGGAATATCATTTATTTATCTGGTAACAAGAAGTCTATTGTTACTGGTAATTAGGTGAAAAACAATTCTGTGCTGGTATGTTGACTAGAGATGAATATACTTTGTTATAATATTGGAGATGCTGAACGTAATCCCATATACTTTGTGGCTGACAAATTGCATGAACCCTGACGGGGTATTCCTGTCTATAGTTACGTTTTACATTATCCTAATAATTCACTGGTGAAAATGGACCCTTGAAGAACATACAGCAAAGCCTTATAAAACAAGAAAAAGACGCCTTTGACAATTCAAATCTGGGTTGGAATTGTTTTTCTTAAGTTAGAACTTGCATGTATTCTAGTTCAGACGTTTGTTGTAGAATGCAAGATATATGGTTGATCAGTATTCGAATTTTTGTACAAAGGAGTCGTTTACAGATACTGCAAAACATGTTTTTCATTCTCCGTGATTTTAATCGTAGAATATATATGTTCTTTAAATGTAGAGTTAATTTGCGAAAAAATCGCCAACACCTGAAGGAATGATGAAAATAGCAGCTACGATCTATGCAGGTAGCAAAGGTACTGCAAGTCCACATGCTCCCTAATATGGTGATCTACTTTCAGTTGCTGTTGATCCACAGCTCGTTCTTATACTAAAGTGTTCTCTATAGTGACATCGTTTATGAAACACTCTAGATGTAAGTTTCAATGAGCAAAACAATGAATGATTTTGTCAGGTCGTGCATATCTGGCTACATAAAAGAAGACACACAGGAGATTCTGTTATTTACACTCGCTCTTGAAAAAATGTAATTGAGAGATCGTTTTGAGGGTGGCTCAGTGATAGAGTGGGGTGCGATCAGTGTTACTGGCAGAACACCTTCACCTGTAATTTACGGTTGTCGTGTTATTTCCGCTCAGACATGGACGTCTGGGATATCCTTGGACAGAGCGTACGTCCCAGTCAAGAGACAACCACCACTCTCATCGAACTTGGGGCTGCACTGCAGGAAGAATGGGTTTGCATGGGACTCGTGATTATAAGTATGGTTCGTCGAATCTAGAATAGAGAGGGATTAATCTGATATAATGGACAGTTAGGCACTCTGGCCAATCATTTGACATTTTTTGTCATCTGATGCTCAACGACGCACGCAAATCACGGACAGATGTCCCTGTTACACTGTTAAACTCTGAAATATCATTATAGATGGAAAATAATTGTGACACCTTTTCTTTGATATCCCCTTCACTGTCAAATACGCTTTATCTCCATCAGCTGCATGAATTCAAGCTGCATTTGCTTTGAAAAAAAACCCCGTCCGTCCCACAACTTCTAAGCTATTAATGCGGGTCGTGCACTTTTTAGTTTAGTTAAATGAGACTGGTCACCTGCAGCTGCCATCTGTCTGACTCCACAGGATACTGGTTTCTGTCAGGGCCTAAACTACCATAAAACGGAAAAACAATTGCTTACACATGAAAGAACATTTTTACAGCTAAATAGCTCAGGCTCGCCGACTTGGTTGACACATGTCATCGTATCCCAATTGCGCAGATCGATTCTCATGCTGTTTCACAGACCACAGCCATATAGCTGAAATATTGCCGAGTGCGGTGTAAAACTAAACTAAACTCTCACTCATTTATTGTCTGACTTGAACATAATGATAGATTGATAGATGGCATATTAAGTTGTGAAAGTGATGTTCCTGTTTTGACATCATGTCGTCAGCGAAGATTTGAAAGCTATTTTAGATCCCTATCACATACCCATGTTGGGGCATGCTCCCAACCTCACCGCACAGATTTGCTTACACTTAAAAAAAGCCAGGTTGCGCCCCTGTCTATCATGTACGGATTAAGTTTAACCTTGGCCTAACCAGCATGATACTGGATGGAAGATTGCATTCCGCCATCATCCCGGAATTAGTGTGGTAAAGCCATGTGTGGCATATTGTGAAAGAACGTAATGCCCTTGGAAATTTGATTCCCAGCAAAGGAATTTGTTTCACGCTGGATGTGAGGATCGCCTTCAGAGTGAATATACAAGTGAATTATATTAGTCTATGATCTGCAGTTTCCGGATCGTTCGTGACTGATGGATACGTCAAAGTGATATCAGGCTGGTTGTGAAAAGCTAAAAAAGGTGTCATTAGCATGTAACGGATGCTCCACTGGTACACGCTATCCAGGTTATGCTATGCATGTTGGGCAAGAAAAACAAATCGTGTGTGAGCTACATTTTCTGACTGATATCATATTTACTTAAGACGAGAGACTAAATGTTAAAAACCAGTTAACAGAACGACGCCAATGTCACACAAAACTGAGGTAACTTGAGGTAATAATAATTAAATGGGCAGCCCGTTACAACTTCTTGATCTCCACGAAATGCCGAAGGGTGCTAAAAGTTCATCTTTTAAAAAAGGCTTTGTATAATTTTCAGTTATGCTGGACTTGGACATTCCATTTCTTCAATGACAAGAAATGATACATGTGTTGTTCGAAATCGCAGTATCTTTACTGCTAATTAAGATGAAGAAGATTGAGTTTGGTTTTTGCCAGCATTTGATATGATGATATAGTCTGAATGCCGCAAAGGACTCTCTACATAGAGATCTGTTTCTATTATGGAAATGTATCTGTCTCATTTCTTTACGATTCTCTGACTACTATTTCTGTTATTACAGTCTGTGTAACAAATATTGTTGTATGAGGAACATCCTAAGCGATGCAGGTAATAGATGTTTATTACTTTGATGAAACAAGCATGGCTGCTGCATAATGTGGGCGTAATCAGGGCGAATATAGATTCGAGGGAGTGAGTGAGCTAAGATTTACAGTCACATCGGCAATATTTCAGCCATATCGTGACTAAAACAATTTTTAAATTCACTTATATACATGCAAATTCTAAAACCTGTCACCGAAGGACAGTAAAACCAAGTAGAATATCACGGTATCAAGAACTAAAACTCGCATCTCTCTCAAATTTCAAATTAGGACAATACAGTATAAAAATGGGCTATAGATCGCCCACATCTGAAGGTAGATCACAGTGCCTTTGCTACCTGCATAGACCCTAGTTGAATTTACACCATCCCTTCAGATGTTAGCGATTGTAGACAAATCTAGCCACAAGTTAAAATAACATATATCCTACGATTAAATAATGTGGTAGGTTTCAATTTACCTTGAATGTATGGGACTTACGCATCCTCTCAAGAGGACAACAATTTTACAGTACTTTAACCCCATTTGAGGGAATAGAGATTCGAACCAGCGATTTCCGGCACAATGTAGCATGGATATGTGGCCCACCGTACCAGAGAATATGTGTTACTTTCATCTTCATGCTAGGTGTCCCTCTTAAGAAATTTCACTTACTAAATACATATTTGTATACAAATTGTGTCTCGAAACAATTCGGAAAGAATGTGATAGTTACATTTCAAAGAATGATATATATCATACATATCATACGAAAGGGCTAATAACTTATTAAGTTTCAATATATAATATAAATCTGTTGTTTGTTTTTTTCAACAGAAATAACATCTGATCCTGTAGTTTCTCATTTTTTTCGTCTTCAGGTTTATGAATAGAAACGCCTTAATACTGTGAAAACAGTCACCATTACGGCTTAGAATCATCGAAGTATCCCAGTAGATTGATAAACGTAAAAACAACTTTGCGCTAAAGAACACAATTGTAAAACAGCATTGAAAAAGACTTCAGTTGTCGATGACTTACAAAATTAAGGAAGACATTTAGAAATGTATAAAGGTACTTGTGCAATAGCCTGTCTTACATGGAATCTCACAAGCTTTGTGAAAAACAACATTGTTTTTACGATCAACAATCAGAAATGCTTAAATCGGTATTATTGATAAACACCCTATATTACTTTATGTAGGTCTTTTGCCTACGTATAAATGTATCGGTATTTGTATAATATGAAATAGACATTTAGAAATGCCTAAACATATTCCGACGTTAATATACTGAAAGACAAAAGAAATTCAGTCTAAGATATTTAGTATGAAATAAACATTGCGAATAAATTTCCCGGGCTTAAACGTTTAATTTCTTGCATTGTTCCATTAATATTGCCTCATTTAAGGTTAAAAGTCACTATGGGGGCAGTGGGGTATCCTTGTGGTTAAAGAATTGTCTCGTCACGCCGTAGACCCGTGTTCGATTCCCCACATGAATACAATGTGTGATGCCCATTTCTGGTGTCCCCGCCGTGATATTGCTGGAATATTGCTACAAGACACCATGGTACCGAGAAATCAAAGTTTCACAGTGAAATGAACATGCACGTGCATTTCCTGACTGAAATGGCTATAAAATGGTGCAGATTGTTGGTATCTGTCACTATTCGATAGTTGACTTCAAGATGCCAAGATTAAATGCATGTCAAAGGGACCAAGCTATTGGTGTACTGAATGCAGGCCAAAGCGCGGATGACGTTGCCCGTATTTTAACGTCCATGTTACGACCATTTATCGCCTTAAAAGTCGTCATGCAACCATGTAGACCACTGCAGACCGTCCAAGAAGTGGTAGGCCAAAAGTGACCACGGCCAGACAAGACTGGTTCATCTGTCGTCAGCTTCAGGCAGAACCATTCCTCAGTGCCAATGAGTGGCCGTACCCCATTAGTACGACCGTCGACGACTGAAGGCCAACAACCTGAAATGTCGCCGCCCAGCTCGTCGTCCTATACTGACCCCACGGCACCGTCAGGTTCGTCTTCAATGGGCAACACGACATCTGAACTGGCGTCACAGACAGTGGAACCGTGTAATCTTCTCGGACGAGGGTCGATTCTGTCTATCCCATGCTGACGGACGTGTCAGGATATGGCAAAGAGGAGGTTAACGTTATGTTGATCAGTGCGTGATGGAAAGGAACGCATGGGGCGGCCCGAGTGTAATAGTAAAGGCAGGTATTGGCTACAACCAGAGACTAGGGCCAGTTGTGTTTCAGAATATTGTTCCTGGGAGGGGGAATGGTGTGAATGATCAGCGGTACATTGATGAGGCTCTCCAACCCCATGTTGTGCCATTATTTGCCAGACATCAGAACCACATTTACCAGAAGGATAATGCGAGACCGCATGTTGCAAGGGTAACACAACAACATCTGTAACATCACAACACTGTTGTTCTGCCCTGGCCATCCACGAGTCCCGACTTAAACCAAGTTGAACATTTGTGGGACGAAACTCAAAGACGACTGAACCAAGTTCATCCAAGGCCAACAAATGCTGTTGAACTTCGAGCAGCATGCAGTGCTACAGGCAGTTACCAACAGCGCACTGAACTTAACCAACAATTTGGTGCATTCCACGCACAGGCGTTGTGCCGCAGTGGTAAATGCAAATGGCGGTCATACACGGTACTGACTTTTGTGACCTTGATGCCTGATCATCCAAGTCTCCGTGAATGATAATTACAGCACTATCCCAAACATTTGTGAACCAAATGATCTTTGCAACTGTTAACATGTATGCATGAATCAGTTCTTTTGCCTTTCAGTATATGATAGTCTCTTTTTTCAGGAAACCGCAGTTTGTCAATCAAACCATTTGTTAATGTGTGTAGGGATGACACAGTACTACGAGTGACATTGTTTGATCACATGAGATTGATTGTGATTCTGGTTTTGAAAGCAGTTCGTCCTAATTATGTTTGGACGTTTGTCACCACCGTGCAGAAGGTCGGTGCCCTTACCAAAATAACAAAACTCGATATATTATACCTTCAGCACTTCTGGCATAGAAGCTGAAACATACTGATACAACTGGAATACGGTTAAGAGCATCCTAAACTAAACACATTCACTTATTCTTGTTTTCAAACCTGACATACTGACAAGTTGGAATACCATAGCCTGAAGTTTTCAGCATCTTCATCTCTTATCTGGGACACAGATCAATATTGACAACTTAATGTTGCAATTTGAATTTCAATAAATCCAATTGAGGACAAATTAATTAGTTTTTAGTTTAACACTGCATTCAGTATTCGTCATATACATGACGGCGATCGATTTCGTACGCAGCCATGATGAAGAGCTTAAAACTCATCAGGACACAATTTCGTGACTCTAATCGGATGATTAAAGGTCACATTAACATACAAATATCATTTTCCTCTTCAACGGTTTTCCAGGTGGTGGGATTACCTAGTCGTTAGATCATTTACTCGAAACACAGGTTCGATTTGTCATGTGATGCTTATTTCTGTGGCCTCCGCCATGATATTTCTGGAATATTGCTGAAAGCAGCTCAAACAAAACTCACTTACTCAACGGATTTCGCTTGTGGTTAAAAACGACAATGTCTCTAGATAGCATTCTCCTTAACAAAGGTTTCGTTCACTAACCAATATGTACAGTGTAGATTATTCTCTCGCAAGGGAGGTCCAGTGTCACTCATCTTGGGTCTTTTAAGAAAGCCCGGGCTCGTGTAATTCTTCCTTTTTTCAAGGAAAAGGAATGATGATAATGTTGAATATTTCAACTGTTTTATCTTAGTGTTATGCCATCGGCTGCTGGGATCAATGACGTTGGTGCCACTCAGGGGACTGAAGTATATTAGAATCATTGCCCTACCTGTTAGTGGCATGCGAGCCCATCTGTATCCAAGTGTAAACATCTACTAATGCTTAATTCCTAGATAGTATTTTTTTAATATTGGTAGGCACACACACCCTTGAGACCAAAGTGATGGCGTAAATCCTGATGGAAGCACTTCAAAAACACAAAAGTCCCCATACATGAAACCGATTAGTCTAGCTATGCTTGTTAGTGGACTATAGGCTGTTTTTCATTTGAACAAAAAAAATCACAAAAACTTATTTGTTTTAATATTGTATTTCAACTAAACTGTGAAACCAGCTTACTGCCCTTTGTCGACAGGTATTTATTTATAACTAACGTGTTCTCATCATGATATAGCGGATATTACCGATGCCATGTAGATTTTTAATTCACTCTGTCGCTTTTGATAACATGGAAATGGACATGCATGCTCTGGGTTAAACCAATGGGTAAACATGCGGGAAACAGAACATCTTCAAGAGCATAGAAGTACCCATGCATGAGTGGTCTAGCTTTCCACGTTAGTAGTATATAGCCTGGTTTTAATTTATCACAAACAAAAGCGAAAACTGACATATTTTATTAGTTTTGTTTGTCTTAGAGCAAAGCTGTGAAACCATCATACTGTTCTACTGCCCTTTGTTGACAGGTATTGGAAAATAACTAACTTGTTCTCATTGCGATATGGCTGAAATAATGACGATGTACAATTTTAACTAACTTGTTCTCATAGTGGCATAGCTGAACTGTGGTCGATGCCATGTAGAATGTTTATTCACTCTGTCACTTTAGATAAATGGGTAACTTACAATTATTTCTGAAAAGCGAAAAGGGACATACATGCTCTAGGGTTAACTGGAGAGGAAACATGCAGAAAACAGAAGCTCCTCAAGAGCATAGAAGTTCCCATTCATGATTCGAGTGATCTCACTTTGTACATTGTGGTATATAGCCTGGTTTTAATTAGTTCGAAATAATGATAACAACTGACTTTTAGTTTTGTTGTGGTTTGTGTTTTGATAACAGACCTGTGAAACCATCGTATTGTTTCACTGTCCTTTGTTGGCATGCATTAACAATACCTAACTTGTTTTCATCGCGATATACCTGAACTATTGCCGATGTACAATCTTTACTCTCTCATTTTAATAGAAACAGTCGCTTACGATTATTTCTGAAAACAAAGGAAATGGACGTGCGTGCTCTAGGAATTTCAGTTTGTCAAGCCAGAAACACAACGACAAATAAAAAAACACAGACCCAACATGACTTTGGTGCAAAGAGGTCATTATTTACAAACATTTGTACATCAGCATATGGCAACTGGTTGCATTAATGGCTGTATCATAAGTTATTTTAAGCTAATAAATAGAAAACGAGCAACAAAATACCAAACAATCTCGATCATCCGCCGATACAGATTCCACTGGGCGTTAAAGGCCGTGACTATTGTTGTTTCACCTACGTAAGTGGTGTGCTGAGCATCCGATGAATAATGATGTTAAAAACCATTATAATGATGTCAAATACAACTACAAAACAATGTGGTGATGGAGATATAGGCGATTATACCTGCAGCGTTTTAGAACGTCTTATGGCAGAATTGTAACATATGTTTGCTATGATTGAGTCTGGGCTCTGATTGTATTGTTCATGAGAAGGTAAAATTAGTCCAAATTGTGTCAGTGTAGGTGTTGCGGATATTTGGCAGCACGAGAATATATCGAAATATATGGCATTTCTAAAACAAATGAAACGACTAAAAGCGAATTTGTGCAAAATAGCAATGGGCCTCATCTAACTATTCATTCTATATCTGGTAAAAACAACAACAAATAGTCCTAATATTGAATGTTTAAAGCGGAATCAACTGCCCAGATGCAACTGTGGGAATACAAAGGTAGGAACACAACACTTTGTCGCCTGATCTGTAGAGAATAGGGCCTTTATCACAAATTAAAAATAACAATAAATTAAAAGAATAGTACAGTTAACATAACTTGATAATTGTTGGTTGCATACTCCTGAGTATTTCGAAGGGTATACTGTGACTAAATTATGTGACAGCTCCATACAGAGTTTGAAAATAATGATCTTGGGTTGTTCAAATAAAACCAAAACTGTGGCTAGGAGTGATTGAGTGAGTGAGTTAAGATTTAAAGTCACATCGGCAATATTTCAGCCATATCGTGACTAAAACTAGTTCAAAATTTATAATACATACATATCATATATAAAACCCTGTCAACGAAGGACAGTAAAACCACTAGATTATCACAGATTGAGTTAAAACTAGCTAGCATATATCTTTAAAAGTAGAAAATTATTTCTGGACAATACAAAGTAAAATTGGGCTATAGATCGCCAACAACTGCAGGTAGATCACCATACTAGGGACTCTGTGGCTAGGGGATCCACTGTTCATGGGATAGAAGCCCCCACAAATGCCAGATAAAACTCTTAGATCAGTTGCGTAGATCGATGCTCATGCTATTTTTTTACAAACCATAGCTGGAGTAATGCTGAGTGCATTAAACAACCAGCCAACCAAACAGCCACTTTTGAGGAATACGTCCAAAAGGTCTTCTCTTTGATTTTTCCTCACATTAAGCCAACGTGTTATATTTGAATAACTGCTCAAAGAGGGGCATAACCTCTTCATTCACGCGGAAATGTTATCAATGCTACTGAATCAGTCTAGCGTTTAAACACTACCTTGACTTGATTCTGTGAGGGTGATTGATTGTATACGCTCACAGACACACAAGCTGCTGTCCCTGTTGCTCACGTTAAACGATATTGTCCTCTATGAATGTCCTATTTAGCGTTGAATGCCCCTTATGTTACAGCTTTCTTCCCAAATACATATTGTACTTTTTGTAAACGTGCGCTACTGTAGAAACATATGTGTTTTGAAAGAAGAAATGTTTGTGCTTTACGATGTATCATTTACTTATATAATTCTTTTGTCATTCGTTACTTGACAAATAACAGCTAAGCGTTCGTTATTCTCCGAAAAAGATGTGAAAACAGCTGCGCTCTGGAATCTGGAATACGTAGGATTAGAAAACGTCATCTAGTCATTTACACCTAACTGCATTTACTTTCGAATCAATATTTTAAGAGACAGAGGCGTTATTGTAGAAAGGACAGCTTTTCAATTGCACTTTATGAATGGTCTATAACGGATGTCAGTGTTAAATGTTTTACAAGACATGCTGGTGCCAGGTGTTTGCTATACTCGGAGAAGAAAATGCGGAAAGTTCTGTCCCGGCGTCTGCAATCTTTGCCTCTGGCCTGAAGATGACAGGTAACTGCTGTCAAACCCTGTGAATATCTGGTTCACGTTGCATCGAAAAAAGATATTCTAATATTTTCAATATTGCATGGAGAATTTTCGACCTGACTTCTAGTCCTAAAGTAAGATTGAAGAAGCGACGTAATTCAGTTTCAGACTTGATAACAGAGTAACAGTCTTATCAAATTATCTGCTTCAAAAAACAGTTTCTTTACAGTCCGACTAAGCGATTGATCTAAAGGCGATAGGGACATCCTAGAGAGAGATGATGAAGTTACCTTGGTTAGTGTCTTGTCTTGATGTAAGTCTTTGATGTAGACTTTAGGCTTAAAGCTCAAGGTAAAATAAACAACTAAGACTGTCCATTACTAGACATAGGAAAACGTTTGTACCAAAACTAGGCACATTTATGTTTAATTATAAAAAAACTCTATTGAAGTAGACAAGAGAAACTACATGTCAACTAAGGAGTTCCAGATGGTCTCAACGGGCTCGTGTTTTTAGTTGTTCTTTTAGTCTATCTAGAACATTCATTGTCTTCGGCAGGGCTGTTCTCTGTGTTTTGTGAACAGTGCATTGACCCTATTTGTTAAATGAATCAGAATGTGTACATTTGCTTCATGTGTTAGTGTATATTTGGGTTTTGGGACATATTTTGTATGTATAGCGTTTACGTAAATTACCTAAATATGTATTTTTGTATGCGTTCATGCATTCATGAACAGATAGCATACCAGGTTCAAAAACGTTTATGTACCTGAGTTGATGGTTGTTTCAGGTTGTATGGTTGCTACAGGTACTCGTATCCATATCAAATATATAGATCGTTGCCTGAACATTCTGCGCAATGTCATAATCTTCGTCATTTGATAAATCTAGTCAGTTCATGGACATTAAAAGAGGCGGTTTACAAATATTAAAGACGTGTACTTGACCCGTAAGCAGCATTGCAAATACCCATCCGCAACATTCATGTAAGAAAATTAAACATGTGCAACATACGTGTTCTACATGCAAGCCATAAAAGTCAATAATGCTGACTTTAATTACATTCTTTCAACGATTAACCACCACCAAGGTCTAAGACTTTGTCTTGCGTCCTTTAGAACTTCTCCTGTTGACAGTCTCTGACAGGCCGATGAGCCATCTCTTACACAACGCCGTATAAAATTACCCTTGCAGTATGTAACAAAATTGTATTCGAATGAGTCAAATCCTGCATTTAAGTGTGTTTTAAATCCTCTTTATGAGGATCTGTACAACAAAAAAGCCTTCTCTTGTTCCGCCTCTTGGTTTGAGAATTAACCATTCATTTCTGCTGCCGGCATTGAGCTGGAAAATATATCTCCTTCCCGTCTTCTTGTTCTTCTCCTTGGCAACTGGTGAGGCCTGAAGTTGATCTAACTCTGACAAAGTTTAACAAATCTGTAACTAATGAATTACAATATAAACAAGAATATAATCAATTATAAAATAAATAAAATACATACAAATCCTTATTTACAGATGGATCCAAGGATGGTGGCATGTGCCACTGTCATTGGATCCAGAACAATATCTTCTCGACTACCAAATAACAGCTCTATTTTCACAGCAGAAGCTAACGCCATATTAACAGCTCTTCAATATATTAATAAACACCGTAAATATAAACAATACATAATCTTTTACGATCCTCTTTCGTGCCTTCAGGCTATTAAAAATCCTTCTTGTAAACATCCACTTTTATTAGAAATTATTGAATTGTATAATGAGCTTGCTACTGGCCAATGCGACATCGTCTTTTGTTGGTTACCCAACCACGTTGGCATTTCTGGGAATACAATGGCAGATCTTGCTGCTAAAGCAGCACTCAACAAATCTGTGACACCACTTCTTATTCCATACTCTGATTACAAAGCTGCTATTCTTATATCCGTGATCTGATGCAAAAGAAGTGGGACAGCAAAATAGGTATCAATAAATTATATGCAATAAATACTATCGCGATCGGTTACACCTACTTGAGTTGTCAGTCCAGATTGGAAGAGGTCATCATACGACGATGTCGTATTGGCCACACAAGATACACTTATGAGTACCTATTAAAAGGAGAGGATCCTCCGTTTTGTATCCCTTGTGATGAAATAATCACGGTCAAGCATATCTATTTCAAATCACAAATTATGAAGGATCTTTTTAGTAATATAAGTTCTCAGTTAATTATATCATTTTTAAAAGAATTAGACTTGTTAACTGATTTGTAAATACATATATATTTTATTATTGGTACTTTAGATTAGTAACTGAGATTGTTAGTGGCTGTACCCTCAAAGGGGGTTGAAGTAGCGTAAAATTATTGTCCTCCTGAGAGGGTACATAAGTCCCGAAACATTCAAAGGAATTTAAATTTACCACCTGTTTGAAATGTAGTATTTTTGTCAATTTAATTTTGGCTAAATTTGACTTCAATCGCCAGCGGCTGAAGGGATGATATAAATCCAACTAGGGTCCATGCAGGTAGCAAAAGTACCGTGACTAAAACAAATTATAGATTTATAATGATTAAAAACAAATTATAAACACCCGTCAACGAAGGACAGTAAAACAACTAAAGTATCACAGATATATATTTAAAACTAGTGATTCAATCTAAAACAGTTTAACTGTAGAGGACGATACAATATAAAAACAGGCTAATGATCGCCAACACCTGAAAGTAGAACACCATACCAGGGACCATTGGATTTTCCGCACGATCGCTTCCGATAGACACGCGCGGGGAACGCCATTATTCATAACAGTGAGTAAATAGTCGCTGAAAATATTATCCTTTGTCCATATTCCAGGATGTCATCTTGCGGAAATATAAGCTAACAGTAACAATGTCATCCCTTTCTACTAGGTTCACGTACCAAGTTTTTAAACGTAGTATTTTCGTTCTTTTAAATTTCGACTAAATTATCCTACAATCACCAGCGGCTGAAGGGATGGTGTAAATCCAGCTTGGCTCCATGCAGGTAGCGAAAGTAATGTAAGTCCCCATGGTCCCTGGTTTGGTGATCTTCCTTCAGTTGTTGGCGATCTATAGCCAGTTTTTATATTGTATTGTCCAAAAAGTGCTATTAGTTTTAATTGAATTTTCCACACTAGTTTTAGTTGTAATTGTGATATTCTAGTTGTTTTACTGTCCTTCGTCGACAGGTTTTAATAGTATACATCTATAGCATTTCGGTGTTACATGTGTTCTCGTCACGATATGGCTGAAATATTGCCGATGTGACGTTAAATAATGACTCACTCACTCATTCATTCAACGATTAACTGATTTGAAAGCGACAAAAGATAGGAATGGAATCTATTTCAATCTGAATTGGAATGAAATTTTCTGTACGCCCATTAAACTTTGAACAGCTAGTAAACGAACAGCTTGTAAGTCATTTCTGAAAAGATTGAATTTATGTCCAGAAGTGAATATGCTTCTTCTTTAACTAGGCTTAATCAGGGAAAATAGAGAAATACATAATTTATGTAAATCCGATTTGTTATTTACATTGCAAAGGGATTGACGCTCAAAACAGTGTTGTCAGAATTTGTTTACTTATAGTCCGTTGAGTCAAAATCTCCCCAATGAATTGCACTCTAACTCAAAACAAATAATCGTAAATGACACAAACCAGCTCCAAAGTAAATAGGAAAAACACACCAACTCTGCATAATTTTGTTATAATTTTTGTCAACAAAATATAAAAGTTGTTTAACAAACCAATCATTGTTTTCATTCGATATTCGATATTATTCAAACGAAATTGGAAAGCAGCAATGTCTTTAAATTGTGAGAGCTTTGGAAATATATATGGTGAGGTAAAGGTGTATATGTGTGTAAACAAGAGCTTGTATTGATGTCACATGATGGTCAGACATATTGCACACACATGATACATGTAGTATTTCTATTGCATGGAACGTTAGTCCTATATTCTATTATTTACGGTCGCTCTTGAAAAACAATGTTATTGAACGATCGATTTGAGGGTGGCTAAGTAATAGTGTGTGGGGTGGGATCACTGTTACTGGCAGAACACCTTTACATTTATTCCACGGACGTGTCTACTCCACTGACAATGTCCCGGAGGCACATGTAGTGTCATTTGCGCTCCGACATCGACGTCGTTATGAGCACACAGAGCTCGTATTGTTTCTGAGGTGAGGTGAGGTGAAATTGGGTTTAACGTCGTGCTTGAGAATATTTCGCTCATATGACGACGTGCATGCGTGTGTATGTGTATGTGCGGCTGCTTGTACTAGCCCAGACTGAGGCTCGTTTTATAGTGCTAGCTCACTGAGATACCATGCCGCAGTGAAGCATGAATCCCCACTCAGACACATTATACTGACTCCGATCCGACCAGTCCTTGTTGTACCCATTAATTCCGAGCACCAGGCAGGGACCAACAAGTACCATATTTTAAAGTCTTTTGGTATGACGCGTTTGGGGATCGAACTCGCGACCTTCCGCTCTCCGGGCAGACGCTCTAACCACTACACCACGGAGGCGGTCGTATTGTTTCTGAAGCCCTACAACAGAACATGACCACCTTACCCTAACCAGCACATATGGCTCCTGGGATATCCTTGGACAGCGCGTTCGTCACCGTCCAGAGGCACCCCCAACTCTCAACGAACTTGACGCTAGCCTGTAGGAATAATGGGATGGAATGAACCAAGTTTGCATTGGACGCTTGATTAGAAGTATGGTTCGTCGAATCCAGAAATCCAACTTCTAAGCTGCATTTGCTTTGATAAAAAACCCGTCCGCCCCACAACGTCTAAGCTATTAATATGGGTCATGCCCTTATTAGTTTAATTAAAGAAGAACGGTCACCTGTAGTTGCCATTAGCCTGACTCCACAGGATACAGGTTTCTGCCAGGGCCGAAACTACCATAGTAACGGAAAAGCAATTGCTTGCACATAAAACAACACATTTTTGACAGCTGAAAAAGTATAATGTTGCAAGGAAGGAAGTCTCGACTAACGAAATATGCAGTAAGTTGATAATCCAAGCTCTATACAGTATTTATTGTCTGACTTGAACATTATGATATATTGGTGTATGGTATATTAAGTTGTGAAAATGATGGTCCTCTTTTGACATCATGTCGTGAGCAAAGTTAAGTATCTAAAGGCCATTTAAGATAACTATCACCTCCACATGTGAGGACATGCTCCCAACCCACCGCATAGATTTGCTTACACTTAAAAATAGCCAACTTGCGCCCTTGTCTATCATGTATGGATTAAGTTTAACCTTGGCCTGCCCAGCATGATACTGGATGGAAGGTTGCTTTTCGCCATCATCCCGGCTTAGCGTGGTAAAGCCATGTGTGGTATATTGTGAAAGAACGTAATGCCCTTGGAAATTTGATTCCCAGCAGGTGACTTTGTTATGCGCTGGATATGAGGATCACCTTTCGAGTGAATAAGATAAACAAGTGTAATATATTAGTCTATGATCTGCAGTTTCCGGATCGGTCGTGACTGACGAGGACGTCAAAGTGATATCAGGCTGGTTGTAAAAAGCTGAACAAGGTGTCATTAGCATGCAACGGATGCTCCATTGGTGCACGCTATACAGGTTGTCCAAGAGATGTTGGGCAAGAAAAACAGGTCGTGTGTGAACTACATCTTCTGACTGATATTACATTTACATAAAAGGAAAGAGTTAATGTTAAAAGACAGTTAACAGAGTGGCGGCAATTTTGTCACAGAAAACATAGATAACTCAACAACCCACGTCATCGCGTACGATGATGAATAATTAAACTGATAGCTCGTTACTACCGCTTGATCACCACGCAACGAATGACAAATTCTGCCCAAGTTTCATCTCTGTAACAGCCCCTATATTTCCTTCCTTCAGGAATCTAGATTCTATTCCTTCTATGACAAGGACCGTAAGACATGCAGTTGCACAAGGCAGTATCATTATTTCTAATGAAGAAAAATAGGTTTGATATTTACAAGCATTCAATATTTGATAGTGATTATTAAAGCGCACATAGGACTCTCCTTTTGATAGAGATCTGTTTTGATTATGGAAATGTTTTTGTGTCAATTTTTGAATGATATATTAATGTTAAGTATCATATAAGTATTGACGTTTTAAAAGAAATAGAATTATTAGATGAATGGTGATAAATGGTTTGCAAAAAGATAAATATTTTATTGTTGGTTGCGTGATTGAGCAGCTGAGATTGTGAGTGGCTGTATACTCACAAGGGATTGAAGTATTGTAAAACTATTGTCCTCCTGAGAGGGTACGTAAGGCCCAAAGCAGTCAGTGTAAATTAATCTTACCGAATATTGTAAACATAGTATCTTTGTAATTTTAAATTATGGCTAAATCTAACTAGAATCACCAACGGCTGAAGGTATTATGTAAATAATTATCATGCATCATTTAAGGATCACGGTACATTACACTGTTATTGTTAACATGTTCCGTTTACCAACATATGGTCGAAATGAATCAAAGTAAATAGAATATTATTGTGTCTGAGTTAAGAAAACGAGGAACCGTCCCCTTGAAATGTAATATTGCCAAAGGAAAAAAAAAAGACTAGGAAAGATATGACAAGGAAGAACACGACCAGGCAGTGTGAGCAGAATGGTTTTTCAGCATCATCAAGTAGACATTCTTTCATCGACATAGGACAGCATGGTGCATAAAACACATGACCATTCATTACTTTTGCTAGGAGCTACAAAACGTCAATCACGAAGAATAACCAGTCTCAATATCTGCGATTCCACAGGGGATTACAGGCAAAGAGCCAATAAAATGAATGAAAGCATGCTGTTTAAAAAGTTCCAAACACTAAAATATTCCGCTGAATGTTCTACCACCAGAGTTCAAACATAAAATGTCAGCAGTGATATAGCTGTTGATTCAGATGAAAGTATTGGAATATTGGAAGACCAGGAGCAATTTAAATGGTTAAATATATTTTCACAATTATGTAATCTTTCCGTGGTTATTGTTCACATAAAGAGTTCAAATTGGTATCAATCATAGAAGTTGCTCAGGATGTTTCACAATACGAGTATATATCAAAATATAAGGGTTTTCTTATGGATATGAAATTCCACGAAACGAGTGTATTCATGGAAGATGGTATTCTGTCCCACTTTATTATACGATGTATATTTGATCACAAAGGACTGACTGACTGAGTTTAGTTTAACGCCGCTTTTAGCAATATTCCAGCAATATCACGGCGGGGGACACCAGAAATGGGCTTAACACATTGTGCCCATGTGGGGAATCGAACCCGGGTCTTCGGCGTGACGAGCCAACGCTTTAACCACTAGGCTACCCCACCGCCCCTGATCACAAAGGAAATAGAATAGCCCTGATGTGTATTTATGACGTGCAGACTATTGAAGCAAGACACATCTTTCTTATATACAGATAATCGATAATTAATATTTATAAACACAAATATAACTTGAGTTTGAGTGTTGCCGTTCTTGTTGGGAAACATACAAAAGGCTTGTGAATATTGAAAATTGTCTCCTGGTGAGAACAAAAGTTTGTGGAAACAATTTTTATGCGTTAAATCAGTTGTTTTTATCTGTACTTGTTTGTATTCTGTTTGTACTTCTACGTATTCCAAATGTTTAATGTCTTCATTAAGTTATTTTTCCCATTTTATTGGTTCGCTGAATTCATTTCTCGCAGTTCATGTGTAATTTTAGGTAATTATAAACATACCGTACGTTATCACCTGGGCTGCCATGTGATTAATAGTCTGAAATTATTGTTAATGGGATACAAAACATAAAAATGGGTTTGTGTTGAAAGATTCTAAGACACACAAATGCCGGATTTTTAAACCGTGGCCTCTCAGCACCATATTCTTATTAGTTCGCTTCACTTTAGAGGAATATGTCCAAAACCATCTTTACTGTGTCGTTTTCTCACAAAGAGGGGTAAAAAGCAGTCACTCTCCTTTATTCATGTTGGAATGTTATCAGTTCTAAAGAATCAGTCTGTCGTTTCAACAACGCGTTGACGTGATTCCCTTTCTATTGATTGCATGCACCCCCACATGTATTCCTCTAGGTTTGCATTTCTGCCACATGCATTAATCAATATGGTCCTTCGTCAATTTTTGTTCCCTTCTTGAACACATATTCTACTTCCTGTAAATGCTGAACGTGGAGGATCTGGGTTAGCGTTGGTCTTCAGCAACCCATGCTTGTGGAAAGAAGCGACTAATTGAAAGAGGCGCTGGCTCATTCCCACTTACCCCACTTGCTGGGGAGATTAAAAGATATTAACAGTTACTTGTATATTATATAATTGATGTAATATGTGATATGATGTAGATAACTTGTATATCATGTAATTGATGTAATATGTGATATGAAGTTGATTACTTGTATATTATATAATTGATGTAATATGTGATATGATGTTGATATAAATGTCTATATATAATATAGACAAACACTGAGTCAAAAGTAGTAAATCCCATTTGGTCCCGGATACTATTTTACAGGGAACAAAATAAGGGATTAGAGGGGATTATCACACCCCAGTGATTTCTTCTACTGAAACAATAGGAGTTGGGTAAGTGGGAAGACCTCGTCTCGCTGACTTGGTTAACACATGCCATCCTATCCAAATTGCGTATATCGACGGTCATGTATTTGATCACTAGGGCTAAACAAAAAATACCAGACAATCCTAAAAATACTCCTGCACAAACATTCAACAACGTGTTGATAAATGTGATAGTTTACGACAAATCTTTGTTGCAAAGTAATTTTGGCATATGTAAAGTATACATCTATACATCGTATATGTTTATTGGGTAATTTGAATATTTAACACAAGCCTCTAAAGCTCGTGTCTCCATAACGTCTGCAAGGTAGATAAGAGGTCTTGTGATTAGGAAACAGTGAAGGATTTTAATGTTAGCGTTTAACATGCACATATCTTATTTTGGTCACAAATGTCACAACACCTGGTTCACTCCAAAACTTCTTAAACCACATCACAATGTATAAACGTACATGCCAGTTCAGATACTTATACAAAATTATGCAACATTATATATTCAAGCTTCACAGATTCAAACGGGATTGTGACACGGAATTTTTCATAAGCTAATACGTACACGTAAACAGTGTCCACTGACCTCTATCGTTGTTTACAAGTCATGCATAAGCATATAGGCACGGGAATAACGGTTCACTGTTATTAGTAGGGCTGTGTATTGCCCCAAGTTTCGTATTGCGATATATTGCGATACACTTTTCTGTATTGCGATACGTATTGCAATGTATTGTGAAAAAACAGTTATTGAGATCTGTCCACTTGGTAATATTCTTTTACCTTCAAATTGAATCACAGTATATGTGAGTAACCATTGTGCATTGTATAGCTTCTTTCAAATTGAGAAAAGGAAAATCCAGAACATTCTTCTGTTATATATTTATTTTAAAACAACAGGGATCGACACTCACTAAAGATTTTAACTGGCCCTCCGGGCTAGTGGATTTTGTATTTCACTAGTCCTTTCCAAAACATTACTAGCCCTACGCTTTACTATAAAAACCCCTTTCAACAAGTGTTTCTTTTAATTGTAACTGCTGTCCAAAGGAAAGTTAACGCATATAAATGTATGATTTCTCATTTCATATATATGACAAATTCAACTAAAACTAGCTTAAACCATGTCCTCCATCGACCCACCCATACTATGTATATACTTTAAATTCTTTAAACAGCAAAGGATGTTGAATTTCAAATAATTTAAAGAGTTAAAGAATTTACTGTACACATCTGTATTACTCAAGAAAAACTTAATTGAAGTCACGATCATGTGACATGATCTTAAAGTGCCCATTCTAATCAAAACGATGATTTCTGCACCTTTGTCTTTGAATAAAAGTATATATCAACATTACCTATTTCATGAATGACGTTTGGTACACATTGGCATAAAGAAATGATTTAACAAAACACTCACGATGGGCAAAAATCACTCTGTATCAGGTAAAGTACACTTTCTTTAGACTGAATAGAATAATGAAATAAATGAAACATTAGAAACATCACCTTATAATAAGATAGAAGCCTACGTTTATCAAGGAAAATATCAGCTGGTGAAACATTATTGCTATGTCATACAGCATTTAATTTTTTTAGGTCTAATCCAATTATTCAAATAATACAACTTCAACTTAAATACATTTATTTCCAATAGTAATACATATTTACACACTTAAAATGTCCATATCAACCACGAAGGAGACGTAAACTCCCGCTATTTTAATCCATTTGTAAGATGCCATAATATCCTCTTACCTATTTCTTTTATATTTTCATTTTTACGTAATCAGAATATTATTGTATAAAGATGAATTAAATAATATGTATGGTCGCCTATTTCCCGATAACCGTGGCTTTTCCACCCGGTAACATGACACAACATTGGGAAATGCCTCCGTTTTCGAAGCTCCGTATGAACAGCACTCTAGAAGATTCATTTGATGGCGGGTATTGTTCCAAAGCTCCAAACATCAATAATATCACAGTAACCTTGCCAGGAGTATTTTCGCAGTTGTAAGAAGCGGTTTTGGGGGATAAAGATTGGTTTCTAATTACGCTTTTCCCCCACAGTCTGCTATAAGGTTCGTGATTGGTAAAAATCATGCTCGTAAGCCAATCATATTACAGCAATGGATACCGTCCTCATAAACGAAAACTTTTAGACAAAAGTTTTGGGTACAATATAGCTATTCTGAACGTGTTAAGCAACAAATCGCCATATATACGTACATTATGGAACTTATTGGACGTATCGTGCTAGGTGGCGACCTGTGACAGATATTCTTTATGCAAATATTTTCTCATTAAACATCGTGTCCGAGCATGAAGATCGAGGTGACGAAAGCCGAGATATCGCTTTACTTAATTACATAACATGATCGAACGAAAGGATGGAAATAGTAACTTAGATGTACGTTTGACAACTTTTCTGAAAATTGTTGATTTTAATCATTAGTTTATTCAATTTTAATGATTTCCTCGAAACGTCCATACTTTGCTCTTTGACAATTTTTAAGTGGCCCCGTTGCCAATATTTTGGAAAGACTATATTACCTGAATATACATATATATATATTTCCTCATCGTTAAAATTTAGTGGGTGTACAGGCGGAAGTCTTATGTGCGGTGTTGAATGGGTTAAAATTGAACAAATAAATCTTTGGCGGTATACTGGTACGTCATAAACGTATCGCGATACGTAATTGTTACAATTTCGTATTGTGGTATACCGGTAATACCGTGCAGCCCTAGTTATTAGCTCAAACATAAAACAATAATTGTCTTGTAGGGTTTAAGTCTATATGTAAAACATTTATTTTGAAAATTCTGAAGCAAGGGCCTGATGGTTGAGACAGTGAGAACGGCCTGGTGACACCAGTAATGGGCTTCACGTGTTTTACACGTGTATGGAATCGAGCCTGCACCTTTGGTGTGACGAGACAAAACTTTAGCCAGCAGACCAGACAACCATTTCTTCAATAGGAATTCATGATGTTTGTGCGACAGACATACACGTGTATTTGTCGTGTATGGTTGGAACACTATGTTTTACATATTCCAGAAGTGAGGTCATGCATACGGCATAATTATCTGAAATGTACAATGAATGAATGATGAATGAAGGATAATTGATTTGTATAGAGCCTGGTTTCCAGATTGGACATGACTGCTCAACGGCGCTTGTTGAAGTGAGTGGAAAAAAGATATTCAAAAAAGATTCAGATTAGTTAGAAAAGAGTCTTTTGTTTCACAATTTCTGATTTCCAGTGGTACGGCATTCCACAGTTTTGGAGCTGCAAAAAAAGACCCACTTCGCCCATCTTTGTTTTAGTTTTAGGAACATGAAGTAATTTATCATCGGCTGATCTTAAAGCTCTTGTGGGCTGGTAGTGATGTAACATGTCCTTAATATAGGCTGGGGAGTTTTCATCATTTAGTGCTGAGTATGCGATAGAAAGAGTCTTGAAAGTGATGCGGTGCTCTACGGGTAGCCAGTGGAGTGATTTCAGGACAGGGGTGATGTGGTCAGTTCTCTTGGTACCAGTCAGCATCCTCGCAGCACTGTTCTGCACTTGTTGCAGTAGTTTGATGTTAGTGGCAGTAGTCCCATTGAGGAGGGCATTTCCATAGTCAAGACGTGATGTAACACAGGCTTGGATAACTGTCTTCAGACTGTCATTGTCAAGGTATTTCTTGATCTTGCTAATCTTCAATAGCTGGAAGAAGGCAGATCTGCATGTTGACTTGACATGGTTTTTCATCGTCATGTTTCTGTCAAACTTGACTCACAGATTTCGCACGTCATTGCTTGATATGACTGCCACTAATCTTAAGAGTTACATCTGGGATTTTGTACTGTAATTTTCATGAATTATGTTTTGGAACTGTTGAATCTGAGTGCATTTGCTGTCATCCACTGTTGAATATCTCTGATACAATGTTCAAGCTGTAACTTGGAAGCAACTACTTGGGTAGGTTTTGTTCCTATATACAACTGGTTGTCGTCTGCGTATCCATGGAAGTTGACATTGTGCTGTCGGATGATATTTCCTATAGGCAGTATGTAAATGTTAAAAAGGAGACGACCAAGGACAGAGCCTTGTGGGACACCACAGTGCAGCTCACATTCTTGTGATCTGGATCCATCAATTTTAATTTGAAGGTATCTGTCAGTTAGGTACAATCTGAACCACTGAAGTGCAGAGCCGCCAATACCAACTGTTTGTTCCAATCTCTGAAGCAATATATCATGGTCAACAGTATCGAAAGCTGCAGAGAGGTCTAGCAGAACTAGGAGAACTGTTTCCTGATTGTCCAGTGAATGCATGATGTCATTTTGGACAGACAGTAGTGCAGTCTCGGTACTGTGTTTCCTCTTATAGGCAGACTGAAATTCTTCTCTAAGGCTGTTATGATGAAGATGCTCCCTGAGACGTAGGGATACAATTCTTTCCAAACCTTTAGCCAGAAATGGGAGATTGGATACCGGGCGAAAATTGTTCAGCAGTGTTTCATCTAATGTCACTTTTTGTATGAGAGGAGTAACAAGTGCTCATTTGAAGGATGAAGGAACGGTTCCTGAGTCGAGAGAACAGTTTACGATGTCGGCAATAGGACCAACCAAGGGATCCCTACAGTTCTTCAGCACAGATGTTGGTAACACGTCCAAGGCGCAGGTTTTACTTGCTGCCTTCACAACGAGACTGTCAATCTCTGTGGCTGTTTCAGGTCTGAAGACTTTTAGTGTTTGACCTGGGAACTGTGGATCATACTGTAGAGGCGTTACGCTTGGTTCACCGGCAGATAGAGCAGAACGTATGTCTTCAACTTTCTTCAGAAAGAAGGCAGCAAAGTCGTTTGCTTTTTCTTCATTGACACTCGATGACTGGATGGTAACTTTTCCTCTTGGCTTTATCAAAGATTGAGTTACAGCAAATAGTCTTTTTGTAATAAAGTAATAAAGGTTTTGTAGTACTCCGCTTTCGCGATGTGAATAAGCTGTGTGACCTTATTTCTCTCCATTTATTACACTCTGTCTATTTCCAATTTGCGCCTTCTCCAGAGTTTTTCAGCTCGTCTTCTGGCATGTTTAGCTTTATGAACGTCCGTTGTTATCCATTTGGTGTTAGGTCTGAACTTTCTTTTTCAGTTGTGGTGCTTGTTTGTCCAGCACTGATGTCAGACAGTCATTTAGCGGTTAACTTTACAGTCAACACGTTCATGCTCAGCTAACTTTGCAGTTAAGTCCAAACAAGTAAACATCCTCAGTGAACACTGTTGTTGATATTTCTTTGATTTTCCTGTAGGCGATTTCTTTACTCGTGCTTTTGGGTTTTGTACAAGACAGACTACAGAAGATAGAACTGTGATCTGATATTTGGTGATCAATAACAGATATAGACGAAATTATGACATCCAACGACTTTGTGATCACAAGATCGAGAATATTCCCACTCTTGTGTGTAGAGGAAGTAACATGTTGCTCAAGGCCAACAGAACACAGTACATCCAAAAACTGCGCTGCACTCCTGTTGTTCACATCACTGACATGAATGTTGAAATCACCAGTAAGTATTAGATGGTCATTGGAACTGACCAGAAGTTCTAGCAGTTTTGAAAACTCGTCGTAAAAGAGTGTAAATGAGCAAATACTCTGTTTGCTTTGTGGGGGTCTGTAAATAGCCGCCAGACATAGTGGCCCTTTCTGTGTTTTAATGATCACCCCAAGTGCTTGAAAAGAGCATAATCATACGTTCCACACACATATATCCGTCAGTAATTTGCTTGTGTTGATATCTTTATTGTCGCTGAAACAGTTGTTTGGAAAAAATATTTAATACTGTTAAAAGTATGGACTGGTATGATTTAAAGGCATTCAAGTTTAAAGTAAGGTTGTAGCATCAACAGCCCTCATGATGAACGAGATATATATTGCTACATACGAATAGGTCCGCGTGACATTTGTGCATTGATTCAAACTGTTAAACACATTCCCGACTTCACCCTTGCCCTGAGGCCCCTGGTCAGAAGTAAGCTGATCTAGTGGAACCGTTGACTTTCTTGATGCTTGTCATTGTGTCCCATTAGCGTAGATGGAAGTTCATGTAGTAAGTAGCAAAGGTACTGTAAGTCCCTGTGCTCCCTGGTATGTAGTATGGTTTTCTATCTGCAGTTGCTGGCGATCTATAGTCCGTTTTATATTGTATTGTCTTAAAATAAATGTTGGGTTACCTGCTCGTTTGACATCTATATCTGTAATACTGTAGGTATTTTGTATTTAGTGTCCTTTGTCGACATGCTTTTAATTTTAACTTTTAATTAGTTATTATGAAGTTGCTCCAGTGATGGCTAAAGAGATGCCGACGTGACTGCATCTTTTTACCTCACTCACTCACTCACTCACCGAATTACCTCATTACACATTACCTCAGAAATATATTGCTATAAATACGGTAGGGATCCATCCACCGACTACTCACTGCTCACAATGATTCATGAATGCAGACTTGATCCCGTCACTATATGACTGGAATAATGCCGATGTGACGTAAAGCCCAACTCAACAACAACACACTGATACATAAATCAATATAGAATCAACAAGGCGATGATATTCGTTCATTTCATATTGTTTGCTTCCTTTGCACTCATTTGATGCAGTTTTCGTCACGATATGGCTGAAATATTGCCTATGTGACTTTCAATCTTAACTCAATCTCTCACTCATTTGATGCATATCATCATATTCCATTTATGTAGACCGATATTGATGATCCCATCCTCGACTCTTTGGTCCGGGCTGTTATTTCCAGACCATCGTCACACATCTTGAATATTGTTGGTTGTAGCTCCAACAATATGACAAAACGCACCCAGACGTAAAACGGACAGTTTTACTTCCCATTAACGTTATATATGTAAGGAGTCGGTATTGCAGAAATTAAATTAACTAAATATACAAACAAACAACCTTAAGAGCACAACCTCATCTGATACGTTGATCACAAAGCATGATGATATGAGATTGCGTGACGAGATAAATGAAGCTTTCAGATAGTTCCACTTTAATATAATGATAAATGAGGGCATTGACCTGCAGTTCATCCATCTCCACTGCTCGCCGCAGGTTTTGCACAAAAGAGTTTTATGAAGTTATCTCATCTTTCATATTTGATTTAATTTGAAACTACGGAATACCATAAATTGTGAAATTGAAGACAATTGTGAATGAATTAGTTGGTACCAGATGCAGTATTCATACACAATCAGTTATATTTCTTTTAAATCCATATAATAATTCCAGTTACATTTGTGGTCATGCAGCGGTTATTGTGGTGTACAGGCAGTTTTGATATATTATCAATCCTATTCGTGACCATGTTTTCTTTTTTGCTTTTTGGCGTTGATTCCGTTAAATGTAATGAGTCATCTAGTTTTAAATGTATAGTTTACTATTTGTTTTAAGACTCATCCGATGCGGAATTATATTAATTTATCTTGTAACAAAATATCCGTGGTTATTGGAAATCAGGTGAAAAACTCGTGTGCTTTCCAATTTTAGATGGTTCGACTGGAACGAGCAATTCAGTTGTACCTAACTTACTTCCGTTACACGTTGTGTCTGTACAGTGCTCCTGACAAGTTGCTTGATGCCTGAGGGTTATCCTTATATAAAGTTATATTTTGCGTTAGGCTGATGATTCATGGATGAATGGATGTGTACTCGTGAAGAACTCATAGAGAAAACTGTACATAAAGAAATAAATGATTATATCCGTTATGATTCGAGTTAATATTTAACGTCACATCGGCAATATTTCAGCCATATCGTGACGAGAACATTCGATATTAGAATGAAATATATGTATATTATAAAAAACCTGCCGACGAAGGGCAGTAAAACAACTAGAATATCACAGATATCAACATAAAACTAGCGAACAAAGCTAAAATATTCCAATTAAAGAAGACAATACAATGTAAAAATGGGCTATAGATCGCCAACAACTGAAGGTAGATCACCATACTAGGAACCATGGGGACTTACATTACTTTTGCTACCTGCATGGACCCTAGTTGGATTTACACCATCCCTTCAGCCATTGGCGACAGAAGAAAATCTAGCCATAAATTAAAAGCACACATATTCTACGATTAAAAACCTGGTACACTTAAATTGACTTTGAAAGTTTTGGGACTTACGTACCCCTCAGGAGGACAATAATTTTACGCTACGTCAACCCCTTTGAGGGTACAGCCACTAACAATCTCAGTTACTAATATAAACTACCAACAATAAAATATTTAACTATTTACAAATCAGTCAACAAATCTATTTTTTTTTTAAAATGCAATAACTAAATGAGAACTGACATTATTAAAAGATCCTTCAGAGTTTTGGATTTGAAATAGATATCCCTTGTGATGGAATATTCAATGCAGTCAAGCAAGACATGCTTGACTGTGATCCTTCATCACAAAGGGATACAAAACGGAGGATCTTCGCCTTTTAATAAATATTCATGAGTATATCTGGTATGGCCAATGCGACATCGTCATATAATGACCTCCTCAAATCTGGACTGACAACCCAAGTAGGTGTAACCAATGTAGGGTTTTATTGCATGTAATTTATTAATACCTACTTGGGTGTCCCACTTCTTTTGCATCAGATCACGGATATAAGATCTTATAGCAGCTTTGTAATCAGAGTAAGGAATAAGAAGTGGTGTCACAGATTTGTTGAGTGCTGCCTTGGCAGCAAGATCGGCCATTGTATTCCCAGAAATGCCAACGTGGCTGGGTAACCAACAAAGACGATGTCGCATTGGCCAGTAGCAAGCTCATTATATAATTCAATAATTTCTAATAAAAGTGGATGTTTACAAGAAATATTTTTAATAGCCTGAAGGCAAGAAAGAGAGTCAGAAAAGATGATATATTGTTGATATTTAGTGTGTTTTTAATATATTTTAAGGCTGTTAATATGGCGTTTGCTTCAGCTGTAAAAATAGAGCTGTTATCTGGTAAACGAGAGGAGATTGTTCTGGATCAATGACAGTGGCACATGCCACCGCGCCACCATCCTTGGACCCATCTGTAAATAAGGATTTGTATGTATTATATTTATTTTTAATTGATTATATTCTTGTTTATATTGTAATTCATTAGTTTGAGATTTCTTAAACTTTGTCAGAGTTAGGTCAACTTCAGGCCTCACCAGTTGCCAAGGAGGAGAAGAAAGAAGACGGGAAGAGCTATATTTTCCAGCTCAATGCCGGCTGCAGAAATGAAAGGCTTAATTCTGTGCCCAAGAGGCGGAACAAGAGAAGGTTTTTATTGTATAAATCCTCATAGACGGGATTAAAGACACAGTTAAATGCAGGGTTAGACTCGCTAGAATATAGTTTAGTAATGTATTGTAAGGATAATTTTATCCGACGTTGTGTAAGAGAGAGGCTCATCTGCTTCAACATATAGACTATCAATAGGAGAGGTTCTAAAGGACCCAAGACAAAGTCTTAGGCCTTGGTGGTGGACAGAATCAAGAAGTTTTAAGTTGCTTTTGCAGGCTCCACCATATACGATGGAGCCGTAATCAAGCTTCGAGCGGACCAATGATCGATATAGGTGGAGCAGAGTAGCTTGATCCCCTCCCCACTTTGAGTTGGAAACAACTTTCAACAAATCAAGTGCCTTCAGGCATTTAGCTTTAAGTGATTTAATATGCGGCAAAAAAGGTTAAATGGGAGTCGAAGATTAGACCCAAGAATTTGGCCTCCTTAACAACTTTGATGGGAGTGCCATTTAAAGATAGTTCTGGATCTTTATGCGGCTTATATTTTCTACAAAAGTGTAGACAATTAGTTTTGGACTTGGAAAATTTAAAGCCGTTTTCAAGACACCATTTATTTATTTTATTTAAACACAACTGCAATTGCCGTTCAATAGTATGCATATTTTTACCACGACAAGAAATATTAAAATCATCCACAAAAAAGTGATCCATCAATTGAATCGTTTAAAACCTTGGATAAACTGTTTATCTTGATACTAAACAATGTGACAGACAAAATACTGCCTTGAGGGACACCCTGATCCTGATTATAATGATCAGACAGGGTTGAACCCACTCGGACTTGAAATTGTCTGTCTTTTAAAAACTGTGATATAAAGAGAGGCAAACGGCCTCTCAAACCGAAATCATGTAAATCCTTCAAAATGCCATGCTTCCAGGTCGTATCATAAGCTTTCTCAAGATCAAAGAAAATTGATACAGCATGTTGTTTATTTACTATAGCATTCTTAACAAAGGATTCTAAGCGTACCAAATGATCGATGGTACTACGATTTTTCCTGAAACCACATTGGATATCTGTTATAAGGTGATTGGTTTCAAGATACCAAGTTAATCTATTATTCACCATACGTTCCATGGTTTTACAGACACAGCTAGTTAGAGATATCGGTCTGTAATTAAACGGATCTGTATGATCCTTGCCAGGTTTTGGTATTGGGACTACAATGGCATTACGCCATGAAGGACGAAATTCTCCAGACGTCCAAATTTGGTCAAATATATCTAAAAGTGTCATCAGACATGGTTCAGGTAAGTGTTTCAGTAGCTGGTAATGTATATTGTCATCACCCGCTGCAGTGTCATGAGCTTGCTCAAGAGCAGTATGTAGCTCATGTAATGAAAACACTTCATTATAATCTTCACCGTTATGTGATTCGAAATTAAGCTTTGTCTTTTCCTTTTGTTTCTGATATCTCTGAAACTCAGGGACATAATTTGCCGATGATGAATGTTTGGCAAGGGTTTCGCCAATTTTATTTGCAATGTCAGATTTATCAGTTAGCAAGTTATCACCATCTTTAAGATGGTGCACAGCTGATTTTGAACCTTTGCCTTTTATTCGCTGAACCATGTTCCAAACCTTAGACATTGGCGTGCGTGAATTAATTTTGGAGACATAATTTCTCCAAGATTGTCGTTTGTTTTGTTTGAAGGTACGACGCGCCTTTGCATTAAGTATTTTAAATTTATTTAAGTTGTGGACAGTTGGGTGATGGCGGAAATAACGCTCAGCCTTTTTCCTCGCTTTTCTGGCTTGTCTACAATCTGTATTAAACCATGGTTTTCGTACATGTGGAGTCGTAGAGGACTTTGGTATACACTCATCAGCTATTTGCTTTAAAATGTCAGCAAAAGTTTGAATGGGATCAGTTATATCACTGAAATATTCAGGTCGCAGTTTCGATGTGCATAAAGTTTCATATAAAGACCAGTTAGCCTTCGAAAAGTTCCATCTTGTGTACGATGGAGAATCAGATGGAGTTATTTCTGAAAGCATAGTTGGGAAGTGGTCACTTCCACAAAGGTCATCATGAACTGACCAATCAAATTCATTCAAGAGGTTAGAATCTGCAAGAGACAAATCCAGAGAGGAATAAGTGCCAGTTGCAGGATGCAGATAGGTGCTTGAATCATCATTAAATATGCACAGGTCATTATTGGAAATGAAGTCTTCAATTATTTTACCTTTAGTATTAGTGGTAGTACTGCCCCAGAGTGGGTTGTGACCGTTTAGGTCACCCATGATAACACATGGCTTTGGGAGTTGATCATAGAGTGATTGAAGATCAGTCAGCTGAAGTGTCGATGAAGGTGGAATATACAGAGAGCACAATGTAAATGCTACACCCAGAGTAAGTCGCACTGCAACAGCTTGGAGATTAGTGTTAAGAGTAACAGGGCTGTGAATTACATTCTGTCGAATAAGGATAGTAGAACCTCCAGTGGCTCTATCACCTGGAGGGGAAAAATAATTATAGGCTTCAAACTGACGTAAGTTAAAATTATCTGTCTGTTTCAGATACGTCTCTTGCAGACAGAACGCTGATGGTGTTAAATCCTGGATTAATAGCTGTAATTCATTAAAATTTGTCCGGAGTCCTCTACAGTTCCACTGCACAATATTGGTAGATAGACCTATTTTTTTTAGCGGATTAATTGGGGATCTACCCGCACCGTTTTCGAGGGCGACAAGCTATGTGCCCTAGAATGGACGTTTTCGGACACGTCCATGTCCTCAAGTGATCCGTATTTGTTAAATAACTTGATTTTATCATCTGACCCCTTGGGGGCTCTGCCACTTTGTTTCTTTGAATCTGGCTTCGGTTTGCCTTTGTTCTTAACGATAGGTTGAACGTTTGACGTTGATTTAGACCTTTGAGTTGACTGAGAAGTGTCACGGTCATAAGATGGTTCTGATTGGACTTGGGGCGTACCAGGAAGTGGGTCTGCAGTTTGTGTAGACATTGCAGGTAACAAAATCTGAGGAGAATCTGTTTTGATCCAAGTCAAGTTCGTCTGACAGCTTACAGAGGATTTAGTTATTGTGGGGGTTGTTTCTGAAGATGTTCTGGCTTTGGAAGCATAAGTTTCCTTAATTTCCGGTCTCAAGACGAGCTTTTTGGCATCAGAAAAACTGATATTTTGAGTAAACTTGATCTTATTTATCTCCATCTGCTGTTTCCAAATGGGACAGTCTTTTGAGAATGCTGAATGATCACCTGCACAATTGGTACACTTCTTAAAGTTACTGACACAATCTTCTGTTGTATGTGTCTTCTCACTACAGTGAGCACACACAACAGACAATGTGCAAAAGTACTAACACCATGACCAAACTTTTGGCATTTAAAACATCTCAGTGGGTTTGGTATGTACGTGTCGACAGTAATGTTACAGTACCCTGCCTTTAGTGATCTTGGAGCAGTTGGAGAAGAAAATGAAAACAGATAAGTGTTTGTTGAAATGGTTTCCTGGTTTTACGTGTTGTAAAACGCTTTACATATAAGACCCCTTGATCTTTCATTTCTGAAACAATATCAAGTTCAGACATGTCGGTGAACAATCGATCTCGGTCTCTTACAATTCCTTTGCTGGTATTAAGTGTTCTGTGAGGAGATATCGAAACCGGAATGCCGACGAACGTTGCAGTACTCATCAGGTTATTAGCCTGTCCCCTTTGCTGCATTCAATAAGCAGTGCCCCTGAACGTAAACGTTTGATGTTTTAACATCACCAGCTATGCCTTGTATGCCTTTTGTATAGCAAAAGGATTTAACTTCAGTCTGGTGTTATCTTTGTCTCCATCACTAAGAAGCGTGGCCAGTAATCAATGGACGTGGACAGTCGTTGGTCGCTATCATCTGGATCAGTGTCAAGTGGACGCTTTTTGGTAATCGGGGTTTCGTAAGCCATGGTTAGTTTTAATGGTTCATCATCCGAGCTCCCCACCCACCACGGAGTATCACAAGGACAATGCTAAAAACAAGTGGATCTCCAGCTTGCAGCACCAAGGATACTCGGATGATATACTCAAGCAGAAAAACTAAAAGATTAATCTTTCCACCAGATTGGCCCATGAGCCATCGCCTTCTGGCACCAGCATCTAGGCAAATTTCTACTTTTCAGATGTTTCAAAAAGCAGTGTAGAATAATAAACAAGCACAATACGTTTAACAATATGTATAAAATACCAAGCCAAAAGTGAGTGAGCAATGAAAGTAGAGTGCTCAGGGCTCGGCATGACCAGCCGATTGGTTGAACCGGGCCCATTCAACCACCCGTCTAGGTGAAGTAAGGGGCGAAGTGGTGTGTTGGGCAAAGGAACACTGTTCCTGGAACCAGTGCCCTCAACCACCAGCCTCCCGTCCTCCACCGACACAGGGGCGCAACCCACGGCAAACGGGTTGGTGGACCTAATATCCCCCCGGGTCCACAACGGGGGGTTGAAGGGCGCTTAGCGTGACCCAGCACCCACCACGAGGAGGTGGCCCTTCAAATTATAAATGAAAGTGTAATGTCTTAACAAGTTCAGTAGAATCCAGGTTAAACTTCAGTGAACAAGTTATCTACCATTTGAAAGCTTGTTTCACACGACGGACCATTCTGCAACGTCAGTATAGAAAACTAGTCTCTGAGATTGTACATGCACTTTCAGCGAAATATGCATACTGTCACCTCGGACAGTTGGTTGGTTGTTTAACGCCGTACTTAACAATTTTCGAGCTATATGGCGGTGGTCTGCGAGCCTGACTCACCTGATCCCGTTAGTCGCCCCTTACGACAAGCATGGGTTACTGAAGACCAATTCTAACCCGGATCTTCACGAAAGTCACCTCGGACAGAGCCACAGAGCCACAGAGGGTATGATGTTGGTGCCCTGCCCTCAGTCCTAATATACGAGGTTCTGTCGATCCTCGAGCCAACATGTGGTATCGAGATGGTCTGTTTGTTACGCCATTACGATACACTATACTAACCTCAATGAGGATGCAATTCATTAGGCTGGAGTACAAAAATCCCGAGTCTCTACATCTTTCTAATTATATTAAAGTTTATATTACTTAATTCGTAATTAAATGAACGGTATTTTCGTGCGAAATAACTTAGGTTATCTTATTTTCGTGTCTTATTTGATTAATGGTAATTTTTCTTGATTGATCAACGAGAAAGGTGTGATAAAGGACATATGTAACTTTAAATGCAATGTGATAATACCGCCCTCAATTGTAGGTTACCGCGCAGTGTTCAGTTCAATTCAATGTCATTCAAATTAATAATGCTCAGTATTTCAATTAAAGCGACACAATATTTCAGTCATAATCATACAGACTACTTTACATTCATGGATTACTATTAATTTACTTTACTTCGGCACAAATGGATGAATCAGTCTGTGGTACAGATTATCACATAAATCAATAATTGTAATAGAGAAGCCGATTTCGGAACACGACACGGTATATCATTGATAAAGAGCACCTTTCAGACGGACCTGCCAATTTCATGTTTTCATATGGATGATAGATTATAAACAGCAATAATTTCAATACAAAATTATCATTTTCGGTATTGTCTATAAGGATAATCAGAGGCATTATGAACAAGAAGACATGGTCATCAATATCCCCCGCCACAGTGCTCCGATCCTATTTGGTTCCTCTTTTTAACTCCACCACGACATGTCCTGAAAACACATATCAAATTTGGTTTCCCTATCTATAACAGTTTTTGAGAAAATCTGTCCCCATTGGGAATACAATGAACAAAGTACAGAAACATATGACAAAGGCCATAACTCTGTAACAAATTGAAACACGGTTTCTGTTTTCGACCTCCATCAAGACCTTCATGTCCTGAAAACACATATCAAATTTGGTTTCCATATCTATAACGGGTTTTGAAGAAATCTGTCCCCATCATCTCGGACGGTCGGACGGTGCTCAAACCTATATCCCCCTTACTTCGTGGCGGGGGATAATAAATTATTAGCCTTAGTATTTGGGTTCGTAATATATGCTTAAATCTATTTTTCCAACAACACCATGAAATTACAGAAAAGCCATCAGCGGATAATCGTTACTAGGGAACTTACAGCTACGCTTGACTTGCTTATAGAATAATCTAAATGAAATGTCAAGGATAAATAAGAGTCACGATTCAGTCACAATCATCTATAATGGTATAAACACGTGGAAATAGCAGAAGAGGGGTTTGGACCATGTATAGGACACATGGTTTCTGCATAAGTTTAATCTTGAAAGACCCACGATGCCATCCAAGAAAATAGACGCAAGATGTCGTCTCTTCGCCAAAAATTGTATGCATCTTGCACTACAATACAAATGTGTAATAGCCGTCAAGTGTTGTATAATTGCGAATACTGTTATGGCATTTGCTAAATCCTTTAGAAATGCACGTTCGATGCGTGTCCTTTGATCACTCAAACAAAACGTGAAAATTTAAAAATTAACCATACTTTTATGATGCACAAACTTCCATGTTTATCTATTTGCCCAGATTTTTTTCAACATTATCTCTATAGGAACTATGATCCTTACATTTCAGTTTACATTGTATAACCCCTCCATACACATAACCCCTCCGTTGTTGGTGGTGGTGTTATATGTTTAGCATATTTGAGCCCAACGCATTGACTTGACTTAATAAGAATCACAAGGTATTAGACCCGTGGAGATCCGGGTTAGTATTGGTCTTCAGTAAATCATGCTTGGGATCGAACGGTGTCGGCTGGTTAGGCTCGCTGACTTGGTTGACATATGTCATAGTATCCCCATTGCGTAGATGGTTGCTCATGCTGTTGATCACTGGAGTCTCTGGTCCTGACTCGATGATTTACAGACCGCCGTCATATAGCTGGAATATTGCTGAGTGCGGCGTACAACAAGAAACCAACCTACCACAAGAAGAAGACCAAGTAGAATCGTTTTGATATCAACATAAAGGAGATGTCAGAATTTTTAACATCCGTTTGAAAACACATATTCATATGATTTTAGTGATGGGAAAAAAGATGCTTAAAACCTCAAGTGTACACTTTCATTTCTGAAACATATAAAAATCACTTGAAATATTAGAGCTAAATATGTGTCTGATAAATTTGAAATCCTATCTAAATTACGTCATATTAAAAGCTGCCCGTTGCACGGGCCCATACAACTGACTATTGGAGCCCAAAACTGTTACTAAGAAAATACATCATTAACCAAGTGCAGCACTATTGAGAGTTTTTTGTCTTATGCTCTTATGCTAATGTCATTTGATAAGATGGTATTCAACATTTTCAGGCGTCTCCATATCGCAACGGCCACATTTAGAAGAAACCGTCTTATCAACGATACTCTTGAAGGGATTGGGCACACAATGTCCAAGTCGGAGTCGCGTCCGAATGACCTAACCACGCCTTTTACGACGACGGATATTATGACCAGACATAAAGATGGTCTAAATTTGTACACATGTCGCCGGTAGTGCCAACATCCCACAACTGCTGCCAACACCTTAAAATAGATTTCGATTAAACAGTCTCAAAATCTTCAGGGCTTGGTCGAAATTCTTATACATCACCTGAAATGAACTGTAATCCGGATTTGGCCAATATATCTACGACCTCATCCCCATGTTTTCCAACAAGTGCTGGAATGTACTACGTGTTTAGAAATTTATCCAACCTTAATATGTCATAAACAATGTCACCTCTGGATCCATGTGCACGAGCTTATACAGCTTTATTTGCTGCAATGGAATCTGTAAGGTAATTGCTTCATGGTCGTGTTCATCTACAAATCTTTTGGCTTGCAAAATGGTTGCAAAGTTCAGATAATGAGGGAATCTGAACACCTTAGTGATGGAGCAATAGGGTCTCCAAAAAGCCCCAACAGTAACATTGGTAGGTTCCTTCGATGCATCAGTGTATGTGTGTGTGTGAAATTAAAATAACGTTCAGACATAAAGTCTTCAGGTATTACTTTTGTTAAGTCTTGGTCCATTTTCAGGATGTGTGATAACAGTTACCTCCCCTGACTGCGTAAATAAACATAACAAACTTCATCTTTTGAGAAGTTTCAGCAGGTGCAAGTTTGACAGAAAATTGACAGGAGACAGCGCGTTATCCACTTGCAAAATGCGCTTAGAATACTTGTCCAAAATCACAGCTTCCTGGAGTAGTCTGGATTGAAATATAGAAACATTCCAGAACATTTAGTAGAGACAAATTATTGACATTCGCACGAGAAGTGTTATTAATCATGGGACCTGTGAGCATTGCTGCTGTATTTCCCAACTCCAAACTATAGGCGTTTTGTCAATTGATCTTCTTTTCACAGTGACAGTATGTACTAACTGAAAGGTTGGCTTTAACCTTCTAAATTGGGAATCGATAATGCATGTATATGCAATATGTGTCACAATGTCTTCATGTATCCTAAGAAGAAAACAGATCAGCTAAGGAAAAGATTATATTTCTCGTAAAGGAACCACGGCGGGGTTAATTTTTTTCAGTTTATTTACCTGTCACAAATGTTCCTTTCCAAATTGTGAATTAAAAATGCAACTGTCAAAAAAGCCATTTTCAGTTTTGTTACTAAGTAAATTCCCAAAGATCATTCCCATAAGAGGTCGATAACAGAACATCATTGCGTTTATCAGTACCGACACAATCAAGCTCCATATCTGAGCAGTTTCAAAATTGCCCAATGTAATATTTCACAACTGCTTTGGAAGATGATCAACAGCAACAACTCAAAATAAAGATACTTAATGACATGTTGACAATCCACTTCGAAGTAAGTCAGTAATCCAAGCAACCGTTATAGATTTTGTGTCAGGAACATATTGCAACCGTGGTACAGAAACGTCTGGTTATTTCGCCTCTCAAAGTTAAGTTATTCTGTTGAGTAGCATTAGGAATGTCAAATAATAATCCGTTCGTGACAGTAAAGCAAAAGTGATTCGTTAGGTTGTCAGCTCTTTAACACATTTCATCCCTTCAAAGCTAGGGTTTCACTCTGGAAGTATTATGTTCACATTTTCGAGTTGGCAGTTATTGGGTGAGACATAAATCCATATGCAGTGTCAAGTAATATGCAACTTCTTTAAATGTGTTATTCCATGCATATTATTTATAATTTCTGTCACTTCACGTTGATGAATAGGAAGCAACATGAAAGCTGATGTTTACGCCTGTTTTAATCATGCTTTCTAGGATCCACTGGAAAGTTTGTTGGTTGGTTTGTTGTTTAACGCCGCACTCAACAACATTCCATCTATATGGTGGCGGTCTGTAAATAATTGAGTCTGGACCAGATACTTCAGTGATCAACATCATAAGCATCGTCCTACGCAATGTGGATACGCTCACATTTGTCAACCAAGTCAGCGAGCCTAATCACACGACCCAGTTAGTCGCCTCTTACATTGGTTGCTGAATACAATTCTAACCTGGTCTGTCCTACAATCGCCAGGGGCTGAAGGGATGGTGTAAATCCAACTAGGGTCCATGCAGGTAGCAAAGGCACTGTAAGTCCCCATGGTCCCTAGTATGGTGATCTACCTTCAGTTGTTTGGCGATCTATAGCCCAATTTTACATTGTATTGTCCAGAATTTTTTTTCTACTTTTCAAGATATATGCTAGCTAGTTTTAACTCAATCTGTGATAATCTAGTGGTTTTACTGCCCTTCGTTAACAGGGTTTTATATATTATATGTATGTACTATAAATTTAGAACTAGTTTTAGTCACGATATGGCTGAAATATTGCAGATGTGACTTTAAATTTTAACTCACTCACTCTAACCGGGTCTTCACAGGTATGCACTGGAAGGATTATACTTAACAAGACATAAGAGATGTTTTTGAGTAAAACGATTATTTGGGGATTAAAGTAACAATGTACTCGGCCCATACAGGAAGCAAATGTACTGTAAGTCCCCATGGTCCATAGTATGGTGATCTACCTTCAGATGTTGGCAATCTTGTCATTTCTAGTTAAAATGTTCTTGATTTAATTACTAGTTTTAAATGCTTATCTGTGATACACTAGTAGTTTAACTGTTCTTCGTCAACAGGCTTTTATTTTTCTCATGTTATTGATCTATAATATAACTATTCATTGTTCTCATCACGATGTGGCTGAAATATTGCCGCAGTGACGATAAATATCAACTCACTCACTCACTCAACAATGTATTCGACATCATGCTTGTTATCCTTCTTTTTCATAATGGTGTTATCGTATTTCGTTCAATGCGAGTACATATACATGCATATCCAGGGCAAGATGTAGACGTAAAATAAATTATTGTGCATATAATGCCTTCAGTTTTCGGTAATGTGCAAACACACTCCTGATTTGTTTCTCCCTGAAAGGTTTTAATGCATGTTTCAATTGCTATCCAGAGGCATATCGCAAGCAGGTGGTAATGCATGGTATGACTCCAAGGTGTTTGATACAGGTTACAACATTCCAAGTCTTAATCCAGACCCGGGTTAGAAGTAGTCGGTTCTTCTGGGACCGCTGACTTGCTTGATGCTTGTCATTGTATCCCATTATCGTATATGGATTCTCATGTAGTATGTAGCAAAGGTGCTGTAAGTCCCCATGGTTCATAGTATGGTGATCTACCTTCAGTTGTTGGCAATATATAGCCTGTATTTGTCTTCTGTAATTGACATATTTTAGACTGACATACAAGTTTTATATTGATATCTGTGATATTCTAGCTGTTTTTACTGTACTTAGCTGACAGGTTTTACTAAGTTACCTTTACTTATTGTGAAATTATAACTTGTTTTAGTTACAATGTGGCTGAAATACTGCCGATGTAACTTAAAATCGTAACTCACTCACTCTAAAGGTTTAACGATAAATATGTAGCGGAATGTGCAAACCCAACACGTTTTCCTTGCCTTTGCATGGATTTGCGAGATGTGCCGCAGGTGGGGAAGAAGCTAACGTTTTAGCGAACACCGGGTGTTATAAATGTTGCATATTCATGACATAGTCGGAATCGTAAAAATATATTGCGCTTGTGGAAATATTTCTGTTGCCATAACATAATGCATAAGTAGGAAATTGAAGCAGTTATATTCAGTGACCATTTTACTGTTATCATGATTACAAGCATTACAATGTATGTGTCTCATACTTTGTGCAATCATATGTCATTGTCCGACGGTAAATCTCTATCGACTCTTTAGTATTATTCTGAGCATTCATCGCTGATAGTCCAGGAGCTAATGACACAAACACAAGCTTGTCATGTAAGGTCAAAATGTTTGTCAGTTTCACAAATTAGTCGTAATCTAAACACTGAAATTACTAATGATCGTCTCCTCGGGAACATCAGCTATACGGTACAATGGTGCCATGGTGCACAAATAGTCATCATTGTCAAGTTTATCAGTCTTCAATGCTCTTTGAAAAATGTAGTATTGGTTTTTCTCCATTTAAGGAGGTCATGTTTATCTTCACAGAAGCACGGGACGTTAGAGACACATATTGTGTGCTGTTTGTTGCTTTATCTCTTTTGTGGCATAAAAACAGTTCCAAGAACTGGCGCCGAAAGCTCTTCGCACTGAGAGAATACACATAAAAGTTGATGGCATGCGTTAAATCACACAAGAGAAATGCAATGGTGTCTATTAGGAACTTTACGGCACCTCGCATGCTGTTGAGCGGGGGAGTCCAGTAGGGTGTGAGAATTAGCATAACGCACCTCGGCGTGGTTAGCACTACTAACGTCACAGCCGCTGTTACTAACATGATTGTAATTGGCCGATGGCGGTCAACGGCGGATGAGCCACTCTTGTTACCACGAGTACTCTTTAAGTACTTTTGAGCGCGTGCCGACCTCACAATCCCCATGACGATCAACAGGTTGAACAGCAGCAAGAGGATACAGGGTACCACAGCATATATCATAACATTAATCCAGTACCATATGTGCATCATGAAATGTCTATATTCTTCGTGGATGTCACAAAACACGCCAGTATCCTCCACAATGAAAGTCATGATCCAGAAGAGATGCAGGAACAACACACTCAAGGGCAGCGCCACAAGAACCACTGCTGTTAGAGACTTTTTGAACGTCCAGCTTTGTCCAACTTTGAACGGGAACCACACAGCAGCGAACCTTTCCACAGACATGGCCACGAGTAACCAGTTGGCAAATGTGATGAGGAAGTTTCCGAAGTACCCAAGAATTTTGCAGCCGAAGTTTCCAATATGCACTCCTTTATCGGGTAAAACAAACAACAGAAGTTTATTGACGATTGCGAGATTATCCACAACAGCTAGAAGTGCTATGTATACGGTTAGCGATCTGGCAGGGGACATCTTAATGACTGTAACGATGGTTGCACAGTTACCGGGGAATCCCAAGGCGAGAATAACCCAGAGATAATACGTTTGGATGTCGAATGTAACACTTTCCACCGCTTGCCAAGCCGAATTATTGGAAATATTGCTCGATTCGGTAGTGAGGTTAGCCTCCATGGTTAATCTTGTGTAGGTACTTGATCAAGCACGGATGATTAGAGTAATAATTTCACTGGCCATGTGATTCGATAAGGACGGGATATTCCTCCCTTGAACCTTCTTCATGGTTCAGTGTAATCATGTTTGGTTACTTTGCTTTGTGCCTGACTCGCCCTTTTTGACCCTGGAAAGATAGAGCAAATTATGGTTAGGTAAAAACGTCACTGGTATTCGGTTGAACGTTTGAAGACAACAGGATATTTATATGTTCATCATTAAATTGATGATGTTATAGGACACGCAGAGTAATAGTATCTATGTATTTTGTTATAATATAGCGAATAACTTTCCAGAAGCATTTAACGATTGTGAGGACAGTAAATATAAATAGATTCAGATTATGATTTATCCTTTGAAATGTTATGACGTACAATATACATGTTAATATATAAGTCTCCAACAACTGAAAGATAAACATACCCTAGGGGTATCAAATATATGGAAAAAGAAGTTTATTCCTGAAAAATTGATTTGTTTGTGTACGTGGCTACTATAAGGTGATGTGCACATGCATTAGAAATTGAGAAACACATTTTTTAGGCATAATCACAAAAGTAGATTTCCTTTTATATATTATAATAAATTGCTAATGAGAGACTCAATGCTGGAAGAGAGAATACTTACATGTTCACAACATATGTACACACACAGACATATATAGACGTGTACATGAAGGTATAGTGAGTGAGTTATAATTGTTAGTCACATCGGCAATATTTCAGCCATATCGTGACGAGAACATTTAATTGTTATACATAGTAATTTATGGGAAATTATAAAACCTGTGATCGAAGGACAGTAAAACAGACTAGAATATCACAATATCAAGAAATAACAGTAGCATATATCTCTTAAATAGGATGTCAGATTAGGACAATACAATATAAAGAAGGCTGAGGACCGCCAACAACTGAAGGTAGACCACAACTCTAGGGACCTTGGGGACTTGTATACAGTAAATTTAATATTGAAATGTGAGCCCCGTATACCATCATACTTATTCCAGAGGCTTTGAATGTTGTAACCTACATCCAACAATTGTTTAAAGAATCGCGTTTTTTATACTTGTTAACCGTGCTACCGTTGTCAACCGTTCACCTTCACAGTGCCGTGTTGTATATGTGATCACCTCGCCTAAATGCAAAAATAATTACCCTTTCCACTTTTAAACCCCAGGAGTAGGATAGGTTGTTTTTTGTTCACAAAAAAAACCCCAACACATTCTGAATGAGAGGCGTTATGCAATATTTCAACTAAACTGTACAGTATATCTATCACTGGTCCACACGTTTTCTGATGTTCCTCTTTTAGCGAATGGGACCCGTACGCGTGAAATCCGGATTAGAACAGGTCTTCAGTAACCCATGCTTGTCGTAAGAGGCGACAAATGAGCGAGTGAGTGAGTTATCATTTAACGTCACATCGGCAATATTTCAGCCATATCGTGACGAGTGAGTGAGTGAGTGAGTTATTATTTAACGTCACATCGGCAATATTTCAGCCATATCGTGACGAGAACACTTGACATTGAAATAGAATATATATAGATAGTATAAAAACCGGCCGACAAAGGACAGTAAAGCAACTAGGGTATCACAGATATACATGTAAAACTAGTAATTGAATCTAAAACATTTTAACTATAGGGGACAACACAATATATAAATAGGCTATAGATCACCAACAACTGAAGGTAGATCACCCTACTAGAGGGGACAAATGGGATCGGGTGGTCAGGCTCGCTGACGTGGTTGACTCATGTCATCGTATCCAAGTTACGTTGATCGATGCTCATGCTGTTGATCACTGGATTATCTGGTCCAGACTCAATTATCTACAGACATATAGCTGTAATATTGCTAAGTGCGGCGTTAAACAACAAACCAACCAACACACCAACTATATATTGTAATTATAGTAGTGTGTATATTCTGCGCATCCATATCTGCTTGTTTGTCAATGCTTTTATAAATATTTATGGACAAGTGCTGAACATAATACAGCAAATAAACCATCCGTGTATCTAATGAACAGGCAATATATTTTGTAATTCAATGATAACAAATCAACATACGTAGGAACTATCACGTATATTCACGACCAAAGTCTACATATTATACAGTACAACCAGAAATTATTGAGAATTTAAAGATTGTAATTTTTTTTTTGCACTCATTACTCACGTATTAAATGTGAATATTAGAAGAACATAACTCCAGATTCAAGGACAGGTGAACAGTTATTATTTTGTCAAGTCACCATGGGCAGCAATGCAGGCTTCAATGCGGCGGGGCATACTACTGAACAAAGAAGTTAGAAAGTCCTGGTCCATGCTGTCCCGATATCGGACCACCTCTTCTTTCATTTCAGCAATATTTGTCAGATCTTTCTTATTGACACTTTCCTTCATAAGTCCCCAAACATTTTCTATTGGATTAGGTCAGGGCTATAGCTTGGCCAATCTCATAATGTCATATTTTGGATCCAAAATTAGGCCTGTGAATGCTTTGAACGATGTTTTGGGTCGTTGTCCTGCTGGAAAATCCAAATATTTCCATAGAACACGTGAGCAGATGGAAGTAAATGTCCCTCGAGAATATCTGTGTACCGCTCACTGTTCATATTCCCTTCAAATATACAGATATGCCACCCCACACATTAAATTTCGGACTGTACTTTGGGCGCTGATACAAAGGTTTTTCAGTTTGTTTGGTCCAGAATTTCAGTGTATTAGGAAACAGCCACACAAAACTTTCATCTGAGAAAATCACATTGTCCCAGTTAAAATGTCTATGCTGTAAGCACCAGTTCAACCTTCGCTCCATTTGTTCATGTTTCATGATCGGTGATGGAATTCCTCGACTTTTCTGCCAACCCATTGCATGCAGCTCAGTTCTAATTGTCTCCTTACAGACAGCCACAGTTCCTCTATCAATCATATCCAGCCTTAAGTTTTCTAAACTCCTTCGTTTGTTTTTAGAAACAAGAATACCAAGCCGCCTCCTGTCACCGACAGTCAATTTTCTGGGCTTACCTGCGCCTCCCTGGTGCTCAATGCCATATCCGTTTGCAATATTTTTCAAAACACGATAAACAGTGGACAAAGGGATGCCTGTTCTACTTGAAATCACTTTAGCTGATCTGATGTCCTTGTTATAATTCTCTAAAATCAACTTCCTCTTCTCTAAATCATCCATACTGAGGATCACTGAAAATGTCATCTGCTAGCAAGTAAACAAAGGGGGATAACTCTTCACAAACTAATGACAAAGGATTAACGGAGTTGTCTCTCTTGAATGAAACCAAGCACTTGATAGCTGGCCAAGGTTGTTTATACAAGAAATCCAATTAAACATATTCCTAAAATTCTCAATAATTTCTGGTCATACTATATAAACACCAGTGGCTGAGGTGGGATACGTAATATATGCACTTGTCAGCCATATAAGTGAGTTTCAACCAATCATTTTTTGATTAGCGAACACCTACTGGTGCATATCTGCAGGTCTAACAGAGTGAGTGAATGAGTTTAGTTTTACGTGGCTTTTAGCAACATTCCAGCAATATCACGGCGGGCGACACCAGAAATGGGCTCCAGACATTGTATCCGTGTGGGGAATCGAACCCGGCATTCGGCGTGACGAGTGAACGTCTTAACCACTTGGCTACCCCAACGCCCCAACTACAGCCTCGGAGCACTCCTGCAATGTTTAGGACAAGGTTTTGCTTTAGTAATACATAACATTATCCTATGTGAATATGTTTGACCTGAGAATGGCACCCTGCAAACAATTGTACAAAAAAAAGTAGTTTTGTTAAATTGAAACTTTTTAAAAAACGCGATAAGCTGAAGCGGCAATGTAAAGAAGGAAGCCGTTCCTATTTATTCTCATTTGCACAATGTAACGTACGTCTTATTTGGGTGAGGTGAGTAATTATTCAAGCAATTCCACATATAGTATCGATCTAAGGAATCGAACCCAGGTCTTATGATTAAGTGTTTAAACCATGACACTAACCCAGAACCCACGTATGGATACAAGAAGCGAAAAAGCACCAAATCAATAAAATCTTAAACGTGATTTCATTTAGCATTGTACATTAGAAATTGTCCTGAAAACGAATTATGACAATGACATATATAACCATTAACGGCTCATACCTATTCTGATAGCACAAGCAGCAAAACTTTGAATACGCACTTGAAGTTATATTATATATTCGTCTATACTGATGAATGTTCGTTGTTTTCAACGATGTTGCACAAATGAAAAAGAAACACAGATAGTCCCCTATAGGCCCTAGACTATTATTCATTGCGTGTTATATCCTCCCGAGACAAAGAGATCATACTAGGATTACATCAAGCCAGACTCGTGATGAGGTATGTGTCCATAGGTCGTGTTTTTCTGTAACATACGGGCATATGTGTCTCGGAAGTCCCAATAATATGTAGGTTTATAGGTCTCAACAGTACAAGTTGTTGAGACCCCGTAGCCAAAGAGGAGACATTGTATACATAATGAAATTTATTTTTCGGATCAGGGTAATATAGACGTCTGATCGTTAAGTTATTGGAAATGGATCTCAACTAAAGCGTTCTCCACAGACTGTCACTCTGCACAGTTTATAAAGGGAGTGAATGATTGAGTTAAATTTTAGCCATATACTGACAACGTTATACATTAAAAATAAACAGAAAGACTACACAAAAGCTGTCAACAAAAGGATGTTAAAAACTAGAATAAAACAGAATTATTCATAAAAATAAATTCATACCATAAATTTATACTATATATATGGGCTACAGGTCATCTGCAACCATATTTTGGTCACCACTCGAGGGGTTATGGGGAGTTACGGTACTGATGCTATCTGTATGGTACCGCAGCTGGACTTGCACCACCCCTTTGGCTACTGGCTATTATGCGAGTTAAGCCAGATATGATTAAAACCACGTAGGAAGAACTTTAAATTAGGATGTATTTTACATTAAATAAGACTCAGTTGTGGTGGCGTGTGGTCCTGTGCACAGAGCGCAGGTCACTTTAAATTAGGATGTACTTTAAATTAAATAGGATCCCCATCCAAGGACTGTCCGAGCGCGACTGTGTTTGACAGTTTGACTCCTGGGAGTTTCTAGGACTTCCGTCCTGCCCCACAACGATGCACATGTGATACATGTGGTCTCACCTTAGGCAAGTGAGTTTGTTCAAAATTGCCTCTGTTCACCCAGCAGAAAATGGGTACCCGGTTGGATAAAGTCATGTGACTATAACCTTCTAGCGCCTAACAGGCAGCTTGGGTTATCCGGGGTAATAATCAGGGTGTTAGCGCTTAGAGCATGCTTTGTTGCGTGGAGATTTGCGCATTATAAGACATTATTTATTCTTATTATTAATTCATAATAGGATTCATTATGATAAATACTTAAGTAGGACTCAGTTCATAAAGACTTAAATAGGATTCCGTTCATGAATACTTAAATGGGACTACTCAGTTCATGAATACTTAAACAGGATCCATTTTATAAATACTTAAGTAAGACTCAGTTCATAAAGACTTAAATAGAACTCAGTTCATAGAGACTTAAATAGGCATGTCCAGTGTCCAGTGTTATTCTGAAATATCGATAAAAAATCATATGGTCAATTGGTGAAATACAGAAAGTCAAAGCCAGGGAAAAATCATGGTTGATTATGAGGCAAAACCCATAATATTGAGAGAAATTCATTAAGCCGTTATTTTGATGAATAAGAAATAAATGCGATGCCTCAATGGCATGAGCAATTTGAAACCTGCCACTTCAAACAGGCAGTAATGAAACAGGGCATGGAATTAGAACGTTGCAGAAACAGATAGGATGATTGAGACTCCATGTTACTTGTCAGGCCTCACTTTCTCAAAATAGAGGGAATTCTCAGGGTCTGTTGGATTTCCTTTAGGGGCTCACGTGTGGGACGGGAATGGAGGCCACGCCCTAGGCTGGCCCTTCACGACCGGACTCACGAATAACATTTAGGATAAAGGACCATTGCATTCAAGATCTAACTCTATTTGGGAAGGGTTTGAATCACAGGACACCACCCAAGAATAGTTCTCATAATAGCAAAGGAGCGAGACTTCAGAACAGACAATCGGTGTTTCGAGAATGCTTCGATCCGACCCCGAGCAGCTTCGTTACCTCCCGCCTCAAATGTCCTTTACCATCAAATTAAACCAGAACCCTCCAGCACTTCAGAAACACCGGCATCATCTGCCACAGGAGCACAAGCTGGGAGGGATCAGATCTTTACCAGCTAAAAACCGACTTGGAAAGGCTCCTGAGCATGGAGACTCTGAGAAGACATTCCCTGACTTAAGGAGGCAAGAGGCACTTTCCCTCAAAAGGCACAAACCCTAACACTTCAAACATCACAGCGTTTCAAATGCAAAGAAACATCTTACATGGCAAACTATAAAAGAATGGCGTGATTCCATGAGAAACCATCGGCAGCCACCAACGCGGGTTCGAGTGTGAAAACGTGCCACTTTACCCTGGTGCATCTCGAGCACCGGCTCCGTATAAATAGCTGGATGAACCAGACATCAGAGTGCCATTCCAGCTTTCATGGGAGTGAGATTCGTTGATCCGATCACCGGGAATAGGGTTGTATGATTGGCAGCTCAATCGGGTTTGTTTGAACAACAATGGTCAAAATCAGTATTACCAAATAGGGATACGAATTCCAGTTCGAGCAGAAAACCTGGAACTGATAACATATACAATGGCCAATACCATTGGACTACAATGAAAACTGTTATCAAGGCTGCAGTTTGCTAAAGTTCGATATTCATATCAATGGGCCTCATTAACACATACAATGTATACCTGTGTATCTGATGTATCTCCTCTTGAATCGAAACTGGGTCAATTAAGCGTGCTGCTCAGCTTTTCATCCATTTCAATGTCACATATGTTCTCGTCACGATATGGCTGAAATATTGCCGATGTGACGTTAAATAATAACTCACTCACTCACTCAGCTTTTCAAGGCAACCTTGCCCATCACGCAGTTGGTAGGAAACATTCGATAATCACGAACTTCGAGATAGGAGATTGAAATATATCGGTGCGGGTGCTGCCATAGTAAACCCTTCGAGATAATTCAAAGCAAGCGGGGCCGTGAAGGATATTTGGCAGAGACACACACTATCAATAGCACTTGGAGACATCAGATATTTCGAGGTTATTTACTGAAAACAATGGATGATAAAGACTTAGGCACGTGAGGTTTCAGTCGCCGGTTCCTTATTTCTAAACAGACGCATTTGTCACAACGCGGATGATGAAGACAAATTCACATAATTCCCAGGCCACCCGTCCCCATGCCGCTATTTGGAGGTAGACATATCTGTCAGAGCCATCGTGATAACGACGTGAAACCATGTTGTAGAGTTTCATTGGTCAAAGATTGATATTTCGAGGTAGACACTTTTTTGCAACAGAATGGTTGATACGGATACAGGCAGACGGTGCCAAGGTCGTCCTGTTGGCTATTGGAGATATAATCAGGTTGATGAAGATATACACACATGCTGTCAAGGTCCCCCGGTGCTTTAGTTGGAGATAATGCCCTTCAGTATTATTAGTTAGGGAAACGATCGTTATTCATCGTCACGCTATTGGACCTAAGGGGCAAGTCGACGTTGGGAGTCCTTGGTGGTCGCCCGTTTAGTTGCTGTACTCTTTAATTATTTTCAGGCCAAACGTTTTGAAGAAAACAAAACACTAGTTATAAATCGTGTCTGTGTATTGTGCTTATGTAAACCATGTGCTCTTTACTGGGGAAAATTCGTAAGATGAAACGAATTATCTCGCTGAAATAACCAGGCTAACGCCCACCAAGTCTTGACGAAACAATTGATCTTGTATAGATATTTTAGTAGAGTCACATCCCAATCTATTTCTCTTTTTTTCCCTGCTAACTTGTATGTCGTTTTTTTAAATTTCATGTTTGCACAGTAAACGTAGTTTGAATTGTACGAGAGTTTTGTAGATGACTCAAACCTAACGCATAAACATTCATAAATGGCGTTTTCACGAAAACGAATTCATACACAGGACTCGTATGAAAAGGGTCCAACATAAAATGTGCATACTTCGAACATAGATTTTGTTACTCATAGCAAAATGCAATTACGACTTAAATAATGCAATTTCGCCCTTCCTCAATAAGGCTTCATAATGAACACATATAAAGCGAAAGGTGATGCTCGCGTGGTTCACCTTGTGACTCACTTCAAAGAATCCAATTAATATTACGTTTTCATGCATAAAAATGGGTACAATAGCTTATAACCAGATGCAAATTCGAAGATATGAGCGGAATGTTTTTCAATGTACGCTTGAAGTTTATTCCACCAGGTCCCTGGCACTAAAACAATAGTAAGGGGATCCAGAGTTACCAATGTGAGAGCTTACGTTCGAGCGTGCGTGAATGTTTGTACATGCATCGTATGTTTGCGCATTCGCTCTATCAAGACGCATTCGCTCTATCACGACGGCTGTTGAACTATATTTTCCTTAGATGTATTCTACAGTATTACAGACATGCTTTAAGCCATCCCAGATATAATAACTTCCAACTGTTACAGGGAGGCATAATAAACTGTACTGTAATAGACTCTGTTTATATTACCATAGCAAAGGCATGTCATTAGTTGAAGATGAATACCACTTATTGTTATGTTATGTCAATGTTATAAAGATGCAAGAATTGAATGTTTCCACCATACCTTTATTAGTAACCCGTGTAGGGAAAGTTTTGTAAGACTTATGTCAAGTAAGGATGACAATGTTTTGGTAAGTATTGCTAAGTTTCTGATAAACGCTTGTACAGTTAGAAATGCATAAATTTCAGTCAATATTCTGCGCATAGATTCACATGTTTTCTTTAGAAGGGTATATTATGCATGTACATTGTGCAAAAATGTTGGATAGTTTACAAAGGCGAAAATGTTACTGTTACTGGTTTACCAGCATCAAATAAAATTATTCTGAAATGTGGGCCATTGCCTTATATACTGAATGAATAAATGTCTGTCTGTATGTCTGTCTGTCTGAACATCCATTTGGGAGTTTCACATACTCTTTCCGTGTGAATCTTCAAACCATGATATGTTTTAAGCTCCGTACAGCAGTCTGCCTTTCCAACAGACAGTACAAATTGCATATTTTCAGTGATGGCAGTCTGTTTTGTTTCGGTATTTCGTTATTCCAGAAAACGAACGCTTCGGTGAAGACGAGAAGAAAGCAAACCTTGGCTCATGCTTTTCAATCGTTGCGTAAAGCGCATTGCGTATCCAGGGCCTAGATTTTCGAAGCTCTCTTAGTGCTAAGACAGTCGTCAGTGCCATACATTAACATTAACTTACGACTATCTTAGTGCTAAGAGAGCTTCGAAAATCTAGGCCTAGGTTCACTTGGTGTATGTTGTTTCGAATTTCACCCATTAAAGTGAGTGAGTGAGTGAGGGAGTGAGTGAGTTTGTGAATGAGGTTAGTTATAGACCGCGTTTATCAATATTCCAGCAACAGCAGGTTTACATAGGGCAAATGATACCATGTAAAACAAGGAATTGCAGTTAAACATATTCAGAACCTCCAGTATGTAGATTAAGTGTCATAAAGCAACATCCAGTCGGATGTATTTGGTTATTCATAAGCTGTTTCCACTTTCTCGAAAACCACACATTTTTGTTTCTAAAAGCTTAGTACATTTATTTCCAAACACGATAATATTTGGACACAACAGTGATGTTTTGTACCCAAAATGAAATGAAAGTTTGGTATGAAATTATATTTAAAAAAAAGTTAAAAACGTCAGCTTAACTATAATAATAATAAATTATGCATTTATATAACGCATCTTATCCAGATATAATCTTGCTCAAGAGCGCTCAGTACATTTAATGGTCCCTATTATGGTGATCTACCTTCAGTTGTTGGCGATCTATAGCCTGTTTTTATCTTGTATTGTCCTAACAGTGCTATTAGTTTTAACCTTCCACACTAGTTCTAAATCTAATTGTGACATTCTAATTGTTTCACTGTCCTTCGATGACAGGTTTTATAATATACACATATTCCATTTCAATGTAAAATGTTCTCGTCACGATATGGCTGAAATAATGCCGATGTCACGTTTAATATTAACTCACTCACTCACTATACATTTAATGACACCATAACATCTTAAACTTAATGATATCTTCCAAAAATAACGGCACTTACCTAAGAGTAGACTCCAGAGTACTTCTCTAATCCAGGTCATTAGTTTCAGTGTCATTATGTGAGAAGGTAAGAACTGCCTCCAATTGCCAGATATCATGTAGAATTTAGTTCTCACAGAGACGGCAGTAGCTGGTACTGGCAGCACGTCTCATAACGCTCCCGTAGTCTCAATCTCCACTGTCTGGGACTCCAAAGCGATCGCGTTTTATAGCAAGCGTGCTTTATCTGCCGTGTCAATAAAATCGTTAGATCGCCGCTGTATTAAATGAGCAGGAGGCGACAGACCCCACCTGTTGCAGTAATGGAATGCCAGAACAGAATTATAGGTCTGATATAATCTTTCGGTTTCATCACTGGTTGCTTCCTTAAATAAACGGTTTGAATGTTTTGCAAATTGTGGCAGTACATTATGATGGCAACTGTACAAAATATGAATAGTGTTGATCGTGTATTGCATCAGTGACTTAACTATTAAAACTTTCATCATTAGAATCCATTAATAATTTGTATCAATATACAACGTTCTGCTCAAAGCACACGGGTTAAAAATAAGGTGACGTTTAACGCCGCAGGTGGCGAAGAGTACTTGGATGAGAAATCGCCTTCGAAAGCTACACCCTTGAGAGTTACCTGCCCTTTGGCTCCACCACACATTCAAGCTTATGTAGCAAGTGTTATGGCTCCTTTTGAAAGGCTCAGGATGTGTCTCAGATCACACATCAGTGAATATGTACGCTGTAAAATGAGATGATCATGTGTCCTTTAACCTCATAGGGCTTCACAGCCAACACGGTGGTATCATCCCCAGGGATTTGAGAATGGAAATTCATGCACACACTGATTGACTATGGTAATTGCGCAGCGCTTCGAGTGAGCGTCAAGGCGCGGAACGTGCGCATTATAAATATGCACATTTAATTACTTTATTATGTTATGGCGAAGGATATTTGGAAAACACAATGACATTATATGTCCAGTGATGTGCCTTGTCTGCCACAGCATGAGTGGTAATCATGTTACGCGAATCTTTGTCGTTATCCAAAACGTGTCAAATTCTCAGGGGATTATGACCTCCATTTATTCACAAGAATGGCATCTACTACATATTTGTGTTGGTGTCTCTGTATCTGTCTCACAGTACTGAAACGTGCTACGAAACGTCCACTATACTGTCATACTCTCACACACATACTCATGTACATTCATGATAGATGTGACTTTTCACTCGCTCACACATGCACGCACAAACGCAGATACGCACGCACGCGCACACAAACTGTTCCCATGTGTTCACCTCTGTTCACATATATCTCAGGATAGGTAAAGATGCCATACTATTAAGTTCATTACTTAGTTCATATTTATGTCAGCTCCTTGGCCGAAACAAGCATGGTATATCATGCAATAAAGAAATTAATGTGTCCGAGTTGGCCCACTATGAATAATATACTTACCACTTTCCGTTGCTACAAAATGTAAGATGCTCGAGCCTAAGGTTCATGGAACATATTTCACGTGCATTAAATAGGGGCGACCCGAGAGATCGTTCTGGCAGTTACACATAGAGTGCTGTACCATTTTAATACATATTTCAAAACAATGTTAACACAATGGGTGCTAACATGGTTGAAATGAGCCAAGGCACTCCGACCATGCTGTAACAGATTCTATTCAACCATTCCATAGGCTATACGGGCGGTGGGATAGTGTAGTGGTTAAAGATTCCGCTCGTCACGCTGAGGGCCCGTTTCGATTCCCCACATGGGTACAATGTCTGAAGCCCATTCCTGGTGCGCCCGGCCGTGATATTGCTGGAATATTGCTAAAAGTTGCGTAAAACCATACCCACTCACTCCAAATGTTAAACACATGTACTATGCCGTTGTGCCCTATCATATCCATATGCTATGCCTGTGTATATTATAGTGTGAGTCATCATTGATATGAATAGATGAAGGTCAGTAGGTCAAATGTTCCACATAGAGAGTTGAATTACTATGTACTGTCACAGCGCAAACACTTAAATGAATTTCGTTGAAACATCATTCATAGAAATACCAAAATGTTTCCTGAAATTCTATACCCTTTGTCAGTTCATTGTATTCACCAAACAGTCGGTGTATACCTCAATCAAGGAAGCCAGCCCCAGGTTCCAACCTTAATCCCCGACTCTATCTATAAATGCCAATTAACAGCAATTTTCGTGGTCGGATCTGATCTCATGTTATGAAAACAACTCCAGATCATCAAGACGTATTTGAGTATTGAAAATGCTCCAGTGGTTCCCTTATCGCTAGACAAAAGACAAACTCAAATGGACCCAATCCAATTCTTTTTCCGGTTCAAGGCTGAAAATTTATGTCAATGTTTTTAGAATCTGAAGAAATCCCTCCAATGTACCAGGGTCATCTGATGAATCAGTCCTGACAGGATATCTAGCCATTGATCAAGCTAGTTTGGGGAAGCCAATCATCATGAAATATTATGACTGGCAGTAGTTTTCCTCAATGGAATAGCTTCTAGGAATCTGGTTAAAGTGCACATACTTATGAACAAGGACATATTATAATGGCCAACATGATAATTTTTGTGTTTGTTCATTATTTTTAACACGGACACTCAGCAATATTCGAGCTATATGGCGGTGGTCTGTACAAAATAGAGTCTGGACAATCCCGTGCTAAACGTCATGACCATCGATCAACGCAATAGGAATACGATGACATGCGTGAACCAAATCAGCCAGTGTGACCACGCAATCCCGTTAGTCGCCTCTTACGACAAGCATGGGTTGCTAAAGACCAATTCCAACCAGGATCTTAACGGTTACATGCTAAAAGATGACCGAACGAAATGATTCTCCAAACATTGGTGAGGGCTTCAAAGGGGCAGGGTGACTTTCGGCTCAGGTTTTCCTTCCAAATTGCATGCATGACAAGTCTAACGAAATTGTGACAAATCCTGATGCAAATTCGGCCAGGACAAATGAAACCTCATCACCCATGCAGTCCCTGTTTAAACCGTCACACGCCTCTTTACCAAAATAGGTATGGAGAATTTCGATTCCTCATCCCGACACCATCTTGGCAGGTACTTTGGTAGTCTCAGCAGAATAAGTGTTCGTCTAACAAGTACCCATAATTTGAGGATAATCTTCCTGTCAAAAGCTGAACTGTGTTGGAGAGAGATAATGGTCAGCACTCGGAAAATAGCAGCCAATAGCAGAAACTTTATCCCGAAGACCATGACCCTAGAAAGTTCCAACAAGATGATAAGTGTTATCATTCTCGTTTGAAATCTCATGGGAGATCATGTTAACCAGAGAACGAATCAAGAACACCGCGAATATCTTTCTGGAGTCATTAAGTGCTCTCCGAATTGCTTGGCCCAATGCTGACTTGCAGGGTCAACTCCTAACACTGGGAGAGTGATGTTGTTTTAACTTCGACAAAACCCCGTAAAATCAAACACAATGAGAGGCGCAACAGTAACTCTATCATTACCCTGAAGCAAACTAATCGAAAAAGTCAAGACACCCTTTCCTTTCTACACCCACATATGTCCAAAAATTAGTAGAAACTCTCTGCTTGCTACAAAATACGCTGCTTCGACTTTGATTTCTGCCATATCTTGAACAAAGTCCCCTTTTCCCTAGCAGACTACACGGTGGTATAACTCTTTTTCTCACTCTGAAAAGGTCAGAAACTTCATTATCCATGTGTACAATATCCTCGGGCTTCAATCTAAGTTTCACAACTGATATCCTTGATCGCAATCAAAACACGTAATTATATGTGGGTACAATCGTTTATGTTTTATACTAAATTCGTTTGATCTCAGCAACTTAATAATGTGAAGAAATCGATTGAGAAACAAAAGCTCAAGAACGGTGTGACGTTTAATCGCTCTCATCACTCCAGTCCAGTAACTAATGAAAGTGAGGTTAACTGGGGTTTAAGGGCGCGTTCAACAGTCGGACTTACAATGTGAAGTATGCGTGTGCAAGTAGGTGTTTGTGTGCGTGGGTCGATCCTGAATTTATGATGATATCCTTCCTGAATTTATGATGATATCCTGCCAGTTTTTCATGCCCCTACTGTCCCAGGGCCAACACGTTAATTTTATCCCATCAATTTCTACCATCAGGAAGAGAACCAATAAGTACTTTACTGGCCTAATACAGGCCATCGCACTATCGTTCTGCATATCACTGGAGCGGTCAGTGGGTAATGAAAGGCTGCTTACATTTGAAATATTTTGGTTTCGCTCTCGGTCAGTCATAAAAGTATAGTCGTTCCGTTCAGATAACGTAAGTTGAGATAACTATATCAATTGTTCATATTCAGGATAGGGGCAACATCAACCATATCATCTTTCCCAAAACATGCATACTTATTGTGTCAGTATAAATAGCGAAAGCCTATTTGTGTGACGTTGAAGATCAGATTTCATAACGAGGTATTTCTGTACCTTGCAACTGTTTGGACAGGTATATGCCATGCACATAAAAGCAACATAACCGTGTCATAATCATAGGAAATGTCCACTGGCATATTCCACAACTCCGACTATATAATCTTTACCGGGTTAATGAGAGACATACAGACACGTGCCAGTTATATTCGGACACTTGACGTAACTTCCATAGACGTACATGTTAATTTAGTGTAGCATAAATAATGTTCATGAATTTAATTTTCATATGATCCAAGTCAAATTTTGCACATTTGTGAGGAATCATCGTACCTACAATCACATAATTTCTGTTACATTTTCCGTTGCTTATTGATCGAATGGCAACAATTTAATCAACATATGTACAGTGCCGTGAAGTGCCGTAACATGGCGGCCTATGGGATTGTGCACTGTGGAACTATACGTAAGTTGATAAATGTGATGTCATTAGTTAAATAGTGGTCGGAAAACTGAACTGAAATTATGTGCGCAGAGCAGAGATGATTTCAAATTTGCCTGTCAAATTTTACAAAGGTGTATCCTAAACTCCCCTCATGAAAATTATTTATGCTACACTGAAATAACATGTACGTCTATGGAAACGACGTCAAGTGTCCGAATATAACTGGCACGGGTGTGTACTTCATGTGTTGGCGTAATCTGTTTGCAGTTATACACAAGCACATGTCTACTTGCAATAACGTCCGTAGCAGAATTGATCAGATCTAATTTAATTGCTGTTGCACACATGCACACTCGCTAATCTAAAAATTATGCCTGAATTATTTCCATCTGCGACCTGCTATTCGAAACGTAATCAAGTGAAGATTTCGTGACAGGCCATGTTTTGTATACATTAATTTGATCGACAAAAAATTACTAATATTTTACAATGTACGTTACACGTGTGGGCACGTGAACTGATCCAGATGGTTTCAGTTGTAAATATGTAACGTATATGTCTGTCTGTTTTGTTTTTAAAAGCAAAGACAAAACAAGTGATATAGAGGACTCGTCATAATGTGACAAACGCTCCATACTTATTTGCCCTCGGCCGGCTTGGTAGGATAGTGGTCACGCTCGCTTGTCACGCCGAAGACCCAAGCTCGCCTCCCCACATGAGTACAATGTGTAAAGCCCATTTTTGGTGTCTCCCCGACTTGATATTGTTAGAATATCGCAAAAAGCGGCATCAAATGGACTCACTCATCACATATTTGCCTTGTTCCCTCATTCTGCACGCTTCGATCAATAAGTGGCATCATGATTCAATACCAGAACTGAACTTTGAATGCCTTATCTTTAGTCTTGAAAATGACCTAGCACTATCCTGATAAGGATAAATAAGCCAGGGTTGTGCTATCGTCGTACGTGGATAGATGCACGCTAAGTACAGCATTGATTGGTCTGACCCAGACCAGTCTATTCGCTCTGCGCTGTGACACACTTGCAATGTAGCTTCACCCACAGTCTCTCGTCGGTTTCCCTACCGTTTGTCTTCGAAACCAGTCTTTAATCTTCCCTATTGTTTCCAAATCCGTTTATCTGTCATTCAAACACGTTAATGAGATCATCGCGATTCCAACTGAACCTTTTACTTCGACGTGCTCAGGCGTTGCTGCACGGGTGACAAAATAGATGACGTAGTCTCTGGGAAGGTCATCGTGTAGACGGATCCACTTATCCAGTATTTTGGAACTCATCTGGACTTTTGGCCTCTGCATCGATGCATTGTTGACATGGATATACTGTTTCGAAACGAAATTCAGTCAGTGCTAAATGACGTACATGTAGTATGTGATCAACAAGATAACACACCCACTGCCATTGAAAGGATTGCTTTTGGTCTTGCACAAACAGTGTGGGTGGTCGTTCGTGTGAGGGCACGAGTATACGCTGCTCAAGTTGCCGAGTTCCCTGGGGCGCCATGGATCCACAGAGCAGAGTCGTGGCTTTGAGCAAATACACAAGTAAGTTTCACCAAGATGGTGAACATCGACAAACTTGTCCTGTTGATATGGACACAGATGCAAAATAAGACCAAACTTCAGCTGTGGGACTATTAGATGCCACATTTCTCTGAGATGTGATTAAAAGTCATTATTCGACCCTCCTATGAACTTTAGAAAGGCACCTATTAGCCCAAATCTGTGTTTTTGAGGATGTTTTACTTGCCGCTGCATGTGTTTGTGACGGTGGTTACTGGTGGGTTTGGGTCTTTTTTTTCGGTCAATAATTGAAACTGCTGGTTGTTGTTTAACGCGGTACTATGTAACGTACATTTATTTGGGAAACAAGTGGCATCATGAAAATCGAACTACAAATCTGGCATTCGATGAGATGCCATAAGTGATGATAATCCATACACACAATCATCATATTTTGCAGGAATCGTACACTGGACTCTTGTCTTTCTGTAAACATACATTTTGTGAAAAAAATGCTTTTGTCGCTATATGTGAACAAATTTGTAACCATGAACTGCCTTTATCAACCCCCATTCGCAGATCCTGACATGGCTGTGAAATATTACACAAAACAGTGAATTCTGGCTCCATATACAATGGAAACAAAATCAATATAGCTTGTACTACGTATATTCTTCTTCAGCTATTAATGCTGAAACAGATGGCACAACATTCATGACCTTGTTACAGTCGACATGTGTTCATCCCTGTGTCGAAGCTACAATATTCATACCTTATTCATGTCTGTTTGTGTATGTGTAGTGACATATTCGCTTATACATATGAGATATATCTTGTTCTCACTCAGAGCAACAAAACAAGGAATATGATTTATAGTTTTTAGAACAATAATATACATTTGTATTATCAAGTTAATGAGGCCATTTACAAAACAATAAAGGCTATCTATTTAGTTTACACCAAACCTACAGTTTGACATGACAATAAAATTGATCCATAACATAAATACGGCTCATAATGTTTCATTTATAATGTCACCAGTAAGGACGTTTATGGCATGTTAAAATCCACGATAGTCTTCATTGTCCTACGTATATTCAAATATACGGAATGAGAGTATAAGATTGTACGTCGCGATCATATTTGAATAATAACCGCTGTAACATAATATAGATTAATGTCTGTTATTTGGTGTCAACTTCCAATACGTCAATTCCAGTGAAAGCAAAGAGCGTGGCTTTGAAAGCAAGTGAGAGTGAGTCTCAGCACAACAGAGTAGCCGGCCCTTAAGCCTTTGTTGTTGTTCATTTATGAAATGAAATCTTTGATCAATAAAATGTTGTCCAGGGTTGTGATCATAGTCTTGTGTGGAAATATACATATCTGAACATCTAAAGCTGGACCGTAACTAACCTGCTCTTAGTCAGGTATTGTAACAGACAACGGCATCGTTTTAGAGGACAGTCGGAAGTGATACCTGGTAAAGGGCCAGCGTGAAGAGATAGGTCTGAATAAAAATACATTTGTATAAAATCTGATTCTAATTTCATATAAATTGTGAAAAAAGTTTGTTTCGCTTTTGTTTTATATAGATGTAAAATACAACGAAAATGTTAGTCGAAACGTTTTATAAGACATATGATGAATTGTTAAGAAAGCCCCTATAGTTAGCTAGTACCGTTGTTGATACAAATCTACTGACTGCAGGGCATATGTTCCAGTGACACTATTTATATGGCTACCAAAGGGGGAATTACCAGAGCTGATAATGCCACCAAGACATTAAAGGATTGACCTAGTTGTGGGAATGATCACACAAGTGGCCTGTATTAGGAGACCTGGATACATGTGATTGACAGTCATATCAGATGTTGAAGACATCATCACATTTGACTAATTATCCATTATTATCAATACATAGGCCCGAATAAATTTCCAATGTTCCTATAACTACTTGTTTACTAGAACGTATTGTGATTCATTAGCTTCGGTAGGTACTCCCGATTCCTTGACCTAAATTCTGAGGCAAATGGTTTGGCACTTACGTAGTGAGGATATCTGTCCAAAGTATAGTGCCAACTATCCCATATTGGTCCGGGGTACAGTAGATTTCCAGGAAACGATCATTTGTGTCACGTTTCCTTTCATAGCTAACAGTGATTTATGTTGAGAGTGATTGGTCGGTTAAAACCTGAGAGCAAACCATTTGTTAGCTTGGAGGAACAGGTAATTTCTTGTCACTTAGGATTTGACGTGAAATAAACAGTAAGATGAAAGTCTATTTGTGATTCACTGGTATGATGATCTAACTTTAGTTGACGTCAATCTAAAGCCCATTTATATGATGTGTCGTTGATTCATCATTTATTATTGTAACTGCTACTAATCTCTTTTGATATAGTTATTATATTGTCCATCGATAACATGCTTCTTATTCAAACTACATAATTATTATATGCATTCAAATTTTACGTCACAATATGGCTAAAATGTTGCCAGTGTGACGTTAGATTTTAATTCACTCACTCTACTTGTGATTATAAGTGTCTGCAATTGGTGAATTGTCAATGGTCTTGTAGGACAACAAAACAGTAAGTTAAGTATCACAGTCGGGTAAAACAAACCATTTCAGTTATAAGAATATTCTACCCAACCCATACATCAATGGAACATTTAATACTATTAAAACCCAAGCTATAGACCACCAGCAACTAAAACTAGGCCACGTTACTGGGATCACGGGGACTTACAGAGATTCAGCTTCCTACATGAATCAGCAGGATTCAAGTCATCACTTTATTCACTGGTAGTTGTTGACAATGCTAGCCATATATTAAAATATGTTAAATACGACACATAAAATTCTGGTTGTCTGCAAATTACCGTAATACTGTTTCTAACAGGCTCTTGTTTGTATATATATTTTTACTTTTCTGCGGACAAGTATATCCCATGTGAAAGAGCCCAAACATCTCATCACCATTCCTCACTGACAGTGAACACAATTACATAACCAACCGTCACCAATCTACATTTCATTTCATTTTCCAGGGTATAACTATCATTTGTACAATGCCCTAATATCAGTTAGGGTGTTAAGTGAGTGAGTGAATGAATTAATATTTAACGTCACATCGGCAATGTTGCAGCCATATCGTGACGAGAGCATTTGATACTGAAATGAAATATATGTATATTATAAAAAACCTGCCGACGAAGGACAGTAAAAAGACTAGAGAATCACAGATATAAATATAAAACTAGCGAGCAAAGTTAAAATATTCCAATCAAAGAAGACAATACAATATAAAATAAGGGCTATAGATCGCCAACAACTGAAGGTAGATCACCATACTAGGGCCCTCAGGGTGTTAAGAGAGCAACTGGAATTACTATTGCTATCCTTACATGTGAAGTTCTTTTTGCTGTCTTGGTCTCAATGGTGAAACTCCCAACAGCGATTAAAAAAGGCGATGTGCGTTTCATCCACACACCTGTCCGTAGCATAAATCCTAAACATTAACATTTAACATGATTTTATTCATGGGATAACCGAGTGGTGAAAGTTCAATTCCCTACGTGGGTACAATGTGTGAAGCCCATTTGGGAGGCCCCACCGTGATATTGCTGGAAGTTTGCTAAAAGCGGCGCAAAACTGAACTCACTCACTCAACAATCTAACAAAAACAAACCAAAGCCTGTTTGCACTGAAAGACTCCTGCATACCTTACACATATCGCTGAATTAGCTGGCTTTCAACAAGATATAAAAGCTAGTTGTGATCAATATCCAAACCTTCTTCCGCACTTGTGGAAACCTTAACCGCATCAGTAATATACTTCAGACTCTATTCGACACGACACTCATCGCTAACAATGGACAGGGCCAGTTTAAGACATCAGAGGCCATGTTATAGCTGTTTAGAAAGACAGTGGGTCTCATGAGGTGTCATTTATCTTCGAGAAACTGTCCAGATCAACGTCATATTGTCTCTCTGTGAGACTAAGAGTTGAATAATTGGATGGTTAACATACTCCAACACCAAGACGTAGTGCTTGAATGCTTTTAATATTCTATTGACAAGGACATTCTAAATTCAGGATGTCACTGAGCAACAGCCAAATCTTATTACAACGCGCAGCCTGATGTTGTAGGCGATGTGAAAGTTAAGATGATCCCACGCGTTACCACCTTACATAGTGAAAATTACAAGGACAGTATATTCCTGGCGGACAAAGGATCGCAGTAATTATTTTAATGGACCCCTTTCAGGGTACCCAGGTGTGGTTCCAAATCTTATAACAACGGGCAGCCTGAGGTTGTAGGTGATTGAAATTTAGGATGATCCCAGGCGTTACGACCTTACATTGTGAAAATTACAAGGACAGTATATTACTGGTGGACAAAGGATCGCACTAAATATTTTAATGGACCCCTTTCAGCGTACCATGGTGTGATTCCATTGCAATTGCTTTGTACTTGATAAACTTTGAATGTGTGTTTGATCCTCCTTATGCATTTGTCTTCAGCATCCCGTGCTTGTCGTAAGAGGCGATTAACCCAATCGGGTTGACACATATCATCACGTTCCAATTGCATTGAATGACCCTCATGCGGTTGATCATCGGATTGTCTGATCGCTTCACATAGCTGGAATATTGCTGTGTTTATTGTTTAAAGCTGTTCTCAGCAATATTTTAGCTAGATCACAGTGTTCTATGAATACTCAAATCACATTGATAATGACACAAGACAATAAGATAATTAGCATCATGGCCACCGAAAACGCAATCGATGAATTATTGATGAAATTAAAATGCATATCGTTAGAGATTTGTTCTTTTGAATGAAAATCTCTGATTCAAACCGAAGATCATCCATACATAGATTATATAGGCAGTTCCCCGGTGACTCCTATATAAATCAATCATTAGAAACTTTATCTAATGTTGAAGACAATACTTTTTAATACCTGGTAATACATGGCAGTGTGAAACCTTGTTGAGTTGCATGGCTGTGCCGTTGCCCTGAAGTTAAAGCCTTCTATGTCATTCAATCACTTTGAGAAATTGGGGAACTAAACACTTCTTATTCTTCATGAAATTTGTGGAATATATGACCTATTTGAGATTCGTATGAACTTGAAATGCACTTGTATGTAACTAATGATATAACCATAGGGGTCGCAGTTGAAGATGTTCCTCTATTTTCAATACCCAAGCAAGTTCTACTTCTATTTCACAGCAATATCATGTGTGTCGTGTGTGAAGCAGAATACGTCCTTCATGTTTTGTGTTCAATCTAACGTTCATGTAATCAGAGCCATCGCTTAGAGGACTGGTCCGGCTTTTAAGTCTCTCAAAATATTCTTCTGGCAAACTGGCGTTTCCATGCTCTGTAAAACATGGTTACACTGGCGTGAGAAAATCCTTCGCATGCATAATTGCCTCGACAAAACCAGAAAATATGGTGTACGTGGTATTTAGACAGGGAGAAGTGGTAGCCCACTGAACAGGTCACCTTTGGCGTTTCAACGTAATGCCGTTCTTTAAGGAGCGCAAGGTTTGGGTTTAAATGAAGTGCGAACCTTCATCGTTTCAGCAGGAATGTATGATTTATGGATTTCCGCCCACCAGCCCTAATCGGTGGTACCATGAGGGGACGAGCATTTTGTCCGCAACTGTGATTATACTGTATTTCTACATTCTTAAGGTGTGCACGTCCCTTGATTAGTTTCTTTGTTGTGTACTTGTTGTACGGTGATAAATGGTTGGATTGATAGGCATAAATATCGAAGTATGTTTGCAGTGAAAACGTACAGATGAATTTCACTTTAAACAAGAAAGTAAATCGAAGAAAGGGAAATTAAGATTGCGAATCCTCATAATTTTACCTTGCCAACTGAACATTTAAATATCAGAATTTAATTATACTTAGGATAAAAGTTGTTTAACAAACGATCCTAGTTTCAAATCGTTATTAGTGGTTTGTATTACAAGGGCGTATGCACAATAAATGAAACACCGAGAACAAGTAGGGTTGGTCTAAGTTAACGCTCATCACGTACCACACGTGCATTTGTTTACTGCGCTTACCCCCTTGTAATACAAACCAATAATAGACTATAGTTCGTTCTGTCTTAAGACATACGCAAATTGGGACCAATATACAGATCCTGACTCATTAAGAAGGTGATGTTCTGACGGCAAATGGGCTTCACACATTGTACCCATGTAGGGAATCGAACCCGGGTCTAGGGTGTGACGAGCGAACTCTTTAACCACTAGGCTACCCCACCGCCCCGAAGGAAGATATGAAGCTCTTACTGAAATTATACTGGCGAAATTATACGTTTTACGAAAAGTTATACTATAATACCTGCATCACTTTCCTCCCACGCTGAGGCGGCATGGTGTAATAAACTGAAACGCCAATGATCCAAGTGAATGGAACGCTCGTCACCCATCTTTTGCTGGCAACTGAACTGAACTGTCGCCACTCTCAAAGAATACGTGGGAAATACATATTGTGAGATTGCACCTTTAGCAAACGGAAATGACGACCGATCGGTATATTAGGTGTGATTATCGTACGGAAGTGTTCGTCCTCACAATCTACTATTTAAGCGAGAAAAGCTATGTCTGATACCCAGTTTGGTTTCACAGTGAGAGTATTCTTTAACTGTGGATAACATCAAATCACGACACATGGTCCATTAGGTTAAAGGCAGGACGGTGAAATGACACCGGGCTAATCTCGCGAAGTGTAAGGTCACTGTATCAAAACACTCTTTCCGTTACTGATTTCGTGTTGGCTGATGTTGGGAAAGTACCGGGTTTTGTTCTTAGGAATACAGCCCTTCTGACACTATATCTATTCTGATAGCAGTTTCCATTGTAGGATTCAGACTGTATCCTTAACACGTGTTCATGACTAATAACCATCACAGAGTGATTTCATACTGCCCCAGCGATGGGACACATCACAAAAAAATGTCGATAGATTCTCCTTATGCCTTCAATACCATCACAGAAACGCCTCGTGGGACACATCACAAAAAAATGTCTCTCAATCTCAATTCACACGTTCCGATCAGGCTCGATGAAATATCTGATGAGTATTAACCGCGTTCCCAATCAGGCCTTCCTAATAAAAAAGGAACAATCTCATTTCCATCAAGACCTTGTTCTCTGAGGAAAGTAATTACCATTGATAACGAATGAAGTGTGGGTTAATGTCAAAAGGACATGACTGGATACGTCTGCAATTGCATCTGCCTCGTCCCTGGCTAAGTACCAAGAATGCTAAATCTTCTGTCAGTGGTCTGATGTCCTGAAAAGTATGCATACAGATTTCGATGGGCTATATCACGCTGATGGAGCCATGTTCATCAATTACTTCTTACATAGATATCAGTTTGTAAGGAGTGTGTTTTGGCCGAATCAATACAGAACCAATCGGCATTGGCGACATAAGCACCAGTTTCAAAACGGGTATTCCTGCCTACGCTTCACAACCCCCATATGTTACCTTTGACATATTCTCGCTTACACGTGTGTATGAAAGAGGGGGGAGAGGGAGATTATTATCTCACATGTATATTTTGTGACTAAAAGACTACTACGAGGCGAAGCAATACTCGATTGATTGAAGTCCCTAGTATGGTGATCTACCTCCACTTGCCGGTTTTTATATTGTATTGTCATTCATAGGTAAAATAGTTTAGATTTAATTACTAGTCTTAAATTTATTCCTGTGATAATCTAGTTGTTTTATTGTCCTTCGTCGACAGGTGTTTTATAATGTAATTGTGTTTTTTTTTTGTTTATTTATAACTTTTTAAGTCACAATATGGATGAAATATTGCCGATGTGACTATAAATTTTAACTCACTCACTCACTCGATTGATTTAACTGCAAAGTTGAAAGATTAAGTCAGTTGTAACTATTATTACCTGACATGTGTATTGTGTAACTAAATGGCTGTTAAGATGTGTTGCGATAATCAGTGATTTGAATAATTACGGTTACTATAGCCAAACGGAAGTGTTGAGTAATTGCGATTTTCATATGTGGCTGACTGCAAACTGGAATGTAATATGACTCGTCTGCATCGGTCCTTTACTTCATTCATCAACTTTATTTAAAGGCACAATGTCACTCCACATTTCTCTAAAAACACACATTTCTCTCAATCATACTAACTATCAGCCCTCAGGGAACCTACCATATAATGTATTCCAAAAAATGTAAGATTTAGATTACAATATTACATTAAAAAGTTCGAAAGAATCAATGCAACGTCGCATTAAATCGACTCTCGCGCCCTCCAACGGCCGAACATTATTTCAAGCGAACCCCATAGAGTTCTGTCCCTTGGAGCGCTCTTTACAAATATCCTATAACACCACTTGTGATTGAGGCCAGTTCGGCAAGCACCGACAACACCGCGTGCGACAGTTTTCGATGTATGGAGCAATCGTTTACATTCCTTATATGGCAAGTGTTATCTGTTTGGAAGCTGTTCGCCTCGGAGTTTCAATTATCGATTTCGGGCAAGTCGTAAGGAAAATAAGTCCTTTATTGCATCAATAGGAAGGTAAAATGAGTGCATATGTCCACAATATATAACATATAGGCGGCTGAAATATTGCCGATGTGACGTTAAATTTTAACTCACTCACTATAACATATAGGCCAAAGCATTTTCGAAAATGTGTGACATAGTGCCTTTAAGGGATTATTGTACATGATACTGAACTCATGTTCCCTTGATAAAGTCCAAACGCCAAGTAACCTGTACAAAATGCTTATCGATTCCATTAAACTCAGAATTAGGTTGTTACAACGTGTGGCTGGCTGTAGTTTAGTATCGTATCTTCATAGGTGCACGGTTTGTATGCCACTGATTTGTCTGGCCCAGACTAGCTTATTAACATTGCACTTTGACACACTTGTAATATTGCTTCACCCACAAGTTTTCTGTACATGTTCCAATCTGTAACCTTCCCTATTGTGTGCAAATTCGTCTGCCATTGAGACGTTCCAATCAGACCAAAGCGACCCTCGTTGAGCAATTTGCTAAGACCTGAGTCCAGCACTGGGTGATGGGTGACAAAATATAAGAAGTTGTTTCTGTGAAGATCATGGAGTAGACGAATCCGCTAATCCAGTATTTTAGACTGCAATATTGCTTCGTCGGGTTCAGGACCGTTTGTCTTCTGTACATGTTCCAATCTGTAACCTTCCCCATTGTTTCCAAATGCGTCTGTCATTCAGACATTCTAATTAGACCAAAGCGACCACCGGTGAACATTTTGGTAAGACGTTCATGTCAGGCACTGTTAGATGGGTGACAAAATATATGAAGTTATCGAGTAGACGAATTCACTAATCGAGTTGTTTGGACCTGCTAGACTTTTGGCGTTACAAATTGACGCATTTTGCCCCGGAACATTCATTTGCATGGACACACTGTCCGGCTGTGCTCAGAAAAGAGATTCATCCAGGGGTCAAGGACGTAACGTGATCAACGACATAGCACACCCTCTGGTATGGTATGATTGCTCTTGGTTTTCCAGTCACAATACATGCCGAGGTGGTCGTGTGTGTCAGGGCCCGTGTATGAGCTCAAATAACATGGGATGCACTGGTAACCTAGCTCCTTGGGGCGTTACGATTCCAAAGAGCAGAGTCATGGCTTTGAGCAAATACTGGCTCCCTCATGATTGGTGAACCCCACAGGAACGGTTTAAACATCAACAACCTTTCCAAACCACGTCCTACTGATCTGGACACAGTGGCGAGGTCCCACTACAGCTGCCACATTTATCTAAGTCATTACTTTAAAAACATTATTCGAGAGGCCTATGAACTATTCCAGACGCCCATAACCCATATCACGGACCTGTGTTTGTTATATATAACAAAATTTATACAGTAATAATTTAATATATATGTTTGCATGTGTTTGTGATGTATGCTACTGGCAAGGCAGGGTACGTTCACCTTCACAGTTAAAAATCAAATGACATTGATTTCTTTCATGTTGTTTAACGTTGTAACATGCCACTTTAAGGCTATATATGATGGCGTCAGTGATATTCGGGAAGAGCCAAACCAGTGACATCAAACTGGTATTCGATGAGATGAAATAGATGATAGTGGTTCATAAACACATGCTTATATAAGCGCAATCGTACACAGGGAGAGTGTGCATTGATTGTGGGATGACTTTGCAATTTAGCTCTTGTCAAATACTATAACCGGACGAAACAAATTCAATGCAGCTTGTACTACGGATATGTTATTAAAGCTGACACAATATTCCTGCCCCTGCTACAGTCAGTCTACAATATTTACGCCTTAGTCATGATTTCTGTTAGTTAATGTGCTTTGACATATTCATGAGTTTTTGTATGAGATATTGCTTGTTCCCACGTCAGAGCTACTGAACAAGGAAGATGATGTGTGTTTGTCATATATAACTATAGACATTTTAACTCATAATGCCTACTGTGCCCACATTAAAGTCAGATGCCATTCCCAATACAAAAGCTATCTATGCACTTTACACAAATCATTATGACAATATAAATTAACTTATAACTTTAATATACCACCTGATGTTTGTTATATGATACCATTTGTGTAGATTTTGTCCACGATAATTTGTATTAGACATTCATGCTATATTCAAACTTACGAAGTAAGGTTATCAAATTCTAAGTACCATTTCAACTTAATAATAGGAACTGTAACATAGTGGTGATTTATGAGTGCTATTAGGCGTCCATATTCGTTAAGCTCAATTCCAGTGAAAGGAAAGAGCGTAGCAACAATTTTATAAAGCCAACATACACGTAAGGTAGAGTGACTGTATTCACAACAGAAGAGCAGTCTCCAAGTTGTCAACGAATGGCATCGTGGTATCTGGGGGAAATACCAGAAGCTGTCAGTTCAGACATCTAAAGGAAGACCGTTGTTGAGTGGTCGGGGATAGGTTTCACTTAGTCGGGTATTTTACCTTATATAAGTATATCTGTTAGAAGTCGCTCGGAAACAGTCAAAGTTAAGAGTTGCTTTATCTCCGATTACATTTGTTTCTTACCCTATCTGCTTGCAATGTAGATTTCGAATAAGTATGGAAAGAGATTCTATGGCTCGTGTTTATACACATATCACGTTATCGATTGCCATGATGCCAGTTATTAGATTGTCTGGACCGATTATTGATCTGTCCTGATTAGTTAATGACATTCTAGAATATTGCTGAGAAGCAACATATACACAAACAACCATTCAAAGTTTATCCAGTACAATACCATTACAATGGAGCCACATCTATTTACCCTGAGCTATCAGATGTAACGTCAAGGATCATCTTAAGTTAAGTCTATCAATAGAATATTGAAAATATGGAAGCACCATGTCTTGTCTAACCCTGCATTCGTTCAACGTAATGTCTCACAAAATGACAATTTGATTTGGATCTAGACAGTTTCTCGGAGATGCGCATGAAACCTCATGAGACCCACTGTCTCAAACTAAACAGCTACATTATACGTTTCGGATATCCTTAACTATGCCTGGCCATTGTTAGCGATACGTATTGTGTGCTGATTAGAGACTGATGTCTATTGCTGATATGGTTAAGGTAACACATGTGCGGAAGAAGGTTTGAACGTTACAATCACAACCAGCTTTTGTATCTTGTTGAAGAGCAGCTAATTCAGTGTTATGTACAAGGTATTCAAGCTTCCAATACTTTACATTGACTTCAGTGATATCAAATATCACTATGTTTAAAGTGTATGGTTAGAATTTTGGATCAAGATAAGTGTGGTTATGAAAAATAATTATGTGTCTGAACATCACAGGTGTTGTGTGTTTCCACGAAATGAACTTCATGGTTAGTTTGAAACGATAGCAATAACGGTCCTAAATACTTTCTTTTCATCCTTACTAATATTAGGACATTGTATACATGATGGTTATACCTTGGCCGAAGAATACAATGCAAAATGGACATATGATGGAACGATAGGCATATATATTTCTGCTCATTTTCACTGAGGAATACGTGTAGTTACCAGATGTTTTGGGCTATTTCACATTGGACATACATGTCTGCAGAAAAGTGAAAATGAACATCCAAACAAGAGCGTATTAGAAATATTATCACGGTAATTTGCAGACAACCAGAATTTTATGCTTTCATATTTAACATATTTTATTATATGGCTAGCCTTGTGAACAACTACCAGTGTCTAAAGTGATGGCTTATACCCTGCTGGGGATTCATGCAGGAAGCTGCAACTCTGTAAGTCCCCATGATCCCAGTAATGTGGCCTAGTTTTAGTCGCTAGTGGTCTATAGCTTATGTTTTAATAGTATTAAATGCTCCATTGATGTATGTGTTGAGTACAACTGAAATGGTTTGTTTTACCTGACTGTGGTACTTAACTTACTGTTTTACTGTCCTTTGATGGCAGACATTTAATCATAATTAACCCATCTCATCGCGATATGGCTGCAATATTGCCGATGCGATGTAAAATTTTAACTCTCCTACTCACTCCAATCAAGATCATTGACCGTGCACGGCATGCTGCCATTCAAAATCACAAATAGGAGTTCATTCATATTTCGTGTTAATCAGATAAACAGGTAATATGTTCCTTACAACCGTTTAAACATCTCTTACTCTGGCTGCTCTGAAGGAAAAGTGACAGAACCGATGGCCCACTGGTCAGGCAGGCCATGGGGATAGTTGCACACTACTTTGGACCGTTCTTTGGACCATTTGTCTCTTGAAGTAGGTTAAGGAAAGACTAAAGAAGATGAATCATACTACAATTAGAAGTCCGTCATAAGTTAATTTAATTGGTCCCATGCATTGTAACCGTATATGTGAAATTGAATCATTACTGATACACGCACCCTGATTATACCGATGCACCTATAAGTCAAACAGAAGACATTGTCATGCACCTGAAAAGATCATTGGATTGTCTGGTCCAGACACGATTATCTACGTATCACCGCCATAAAGCTCGAGCATTGCTGAGAGCATAGTTAGACAACCCATCAACCAACCTTAATACATATATGCCACGCAATCATCAGCTCTTCAAAAATTATCTTTAACCTCACGTTTGAGGTATTTTCGACCATTAAATATAGTTATATGTAACTGATAGCATTTACAAAGGGATCAGCTTTCGCATTCTTCAATTCCCTAAAAAGGTCCACATCGATTCGACAGCAACGTGATGAAGAACGCCGACGCAGAATAAGTATTTCCTGATATTTGTGAGTCCCTCAAAATCCTGACAAACTAATATCAGAGAAACTCCTTAAAACATGGTTACACTAGCGCGAGAAATCAATTCGAAGTCTGTGTGCACACACGCTACCGATAAAATCAGAAAAAAGAAGTGTACTTGGTATTTAGAGAGGAAGTAGCAAGACGCCACTCAAGAGGCCCCTTAGGCATGTTCTTTGGGCGTCAAACATAACGTCGTTCGTTATGGAAGGCAACTTCCTTCCTCAGAGCACAAGGTCTTGCTGTAAAGGAAGAGCGAACCTTCGTCGTTTCAACAAGAAAGCGTGATTTATGGATTGAGGCTGATCAAGTATTTGATCAGTCCTTATCTGTGGCATATTGAGGGGATGAGCGTCTTGTCCGCATGGAAGTCAAATGCGATATTGAGTCTTTCACATGTCTTGTCATTGATTTCAAGACGTGTCAGTGAACATAATACACATATCATTTTACTTGTTTGTTTAATGCTGCATTCAAGAACAACCTAGTTATTGTGACTCAGTTGTATCATATGTATTACTGCTTCTTGTGCCTAGAGTGTCATCATATGTTGATTATGTTTGTGTCTATAGTCTTCATGAATGTAAATTATTTTATAAAAATGCACTTTTTACTTTCAAAATAAACACCATAATTCCCCAAAATGCATTATGAGCTTCCAACAGCGTTTTGTAATGCCAATTTAACCAAATTTCTTTGTACATGTATACAATATTTAACAAGTCAATTTTCAATGGCATACCGATTCAGACAAACATTGTGGCAAGCTGAAGGGTTTTATTATTATTTCTTTGAATGTTTGATACAAATACGTCCACAAGAAAGTGTTCTTTCTTTCCCACCCTTAAACGTGTGGCAGTTTATATATTTATCAGAGTTAATCATTTCGCCTCAGTCAACCCTCCAATGCACAGGTGCACCTTATGCTTTTCCGTTTCTTGTCAATTTTAATCAATACAAAGGGTGAGCGAAAATGTTACGCATGCCCTGTTCTTGTAGCATCGGTAACGTACACTTAACAAATACATTCTCTGACGCCGCACAGCTTGTGATCATGCCAAACTGTCGCACGTTTACTTTGCAATCGATACAACTGTCTTGTAGAATAAAACTGTCTTAACTAGATGTTAAGCAGGCTGAGATATGTTCCCCAATTTTTTCGAGGGTGCAAAGTCAATTCAATTGAAATGGCATTGATCATGGTTTAATATCGTTATTCACAATAGAGAATATTTTTTTCTGTGTCGAAATGTACTTAGATTTCCAAACAAAACTGACATCATATAGAACAACAAATAATGTTTTCATAATTTAGACTCGTGAGTATGTATAAGCATTCACAGAAATGCCGAATAACATTACAAAACCGTTCAGGATACTAACAGCTTTATGTACACAAGGGCGAAACAAATCACAAGAGAAATCCACATATTTTACAGCCATCGTTTGTCAACGATGAGAAATGTTCCCGGACAAAATATTTAGGGATGAGAGAGAGAGCGTAAATTAACGCTGCTTTGAACAACATTGCAGATATATCATGATATATTATCGCCTGACGCTGCGCTGCCATGCTGAAAGTGAAGACCGTCTCAGACATGTTTCATTTGGGAGAAACCCAGGGACACGGCTTGGATTCTGACACCCACAACAGCTAACCCGGATTGAACCGAGTATGTGTTTCTGGCTTATGGTATCTTAGAGATCTATATATTGAAACTGGAGGAAACTCTCGTACACTGTATGAGGTCAAATATCGCTTTCTGGTATGACCTATTCCCTCACAGCGTGTTCATATATAGTCGATAGCGACAAAGTAATATGGCACATCAAGCACTTACACAATATACTACCAGGCGATAGAAAATGTTTTGGCATTCTTGAGTGAATATAGTATTACGCCGCACTGAGCAATATTCCAGCTATATGGCGGCGGTATGTTAATAATCAAGTCTGGACTAGACAATCCAGTGATCAACAGCATGAGCATGGATCTGAGCAATTGGGAACCGATGACTTGTGTCAACCAAGCCAGTGAGCATGACCATCCGATTCCGTTAGTTGCCCCTTAGGACAAGCATGTGTTACTGAATATCAATATTCTACCCCGGACCTTCACGGGTATTATGCATTCTTGAAGCTGGTGGTCAAATAAGCGTGTGAGTTATTGCTATAAGGGACACTTTCGATGTATTTTCTCACACCATTATCAAGCCAGGGTCAGCTTAACATTTAGTAATGGTGTAGGCAATCAAAAAAACGTTAAAAATACCCGAGAAGCTGTTATCTATGAAGGTGTACGTGTCCTTGTCGTCTGAAGGAAGCCTTGTGAATAACAGCACTCATTTTATGAGGTTATGTCAGTTTTATACCAGATGTCAACGCACTTGACTGCGCACAGACCTGTAATGGTAATTGAAGCTGTTTTGTTGTCCACAATGTAGTCCTCTCTAGTGCATGTTACAACATCAAAATCAGTTTAGGGTACTCTTATTGAAAGTAAAATGAGTTTATGTTGTGTGTTTTTTCCTCGTAGTAAACAGCTTCTACCCAGAAACCACTTGAGCAATGAAGCTGAGACTTTACACGCTTGTGTCCAACATGCTCGAATGCCAATAAACATAAAATATAAATGTACTCATATACCCATCCATGCTGTTCAGAGTTACATAAATAACTTCGAAATTGCTAGAAGTTGAAATCAACTATATTTTATTTCAGACGGATAGAAGTTGTATTTGCTGACGTTCATCAGCTGATGATTAAAGTGTCTCACGTGAACAAGTTCCATGATGGCGAACAATAGCAAAGCAACCCAAAGGTACAAATAGAAAACGGACGCTCACGCTTTTAGCGAGCACCTGGTAGCATCACTCAGTCTGGGTTTCATTGATCCAGATCTTACCAGGTGACTCTGGTCGATCATATCAACATTAACGGGTGCGTACAAATACGTAATTATGATCACATTCCCAAATGAGATATTATCTTGACAATTTAAATAGTATAATTAAAAATAGCTACAAAACCGATAGATGAGAAAAGTAGTGGCATTAGGAAGCATTGACTATATCCTGATTAAAGCATAGTTTCAACATGCTTTATTTTGTCTTTCGACGTTCGCAACATATATATATATATATATATATATAGGAGATAAAAAGACCGAGAATACAGGCAACGCGGAACTGTTCTGATGAAAACCATAGAGCATCGATTCCCTTAATTATAGAAAAAATAAGTCATGTCAGGGTCTCAAAACTATGATTGGTTGAAAGAAAAAAATATTTAGGAGAGGCATGTTTCTTCTCACTTTTGAAACGCATCCAACTATTGTCATCCTCAGGGAATAAAAAGCTACAAAAGCGGACAAACGGTTACATTGACGATGTAAATGAGAAAGATTACACTTATCGAATAGTGTATAGGCCTTGTGTGCATGGAGTCAATGCCTTCATTATTTAGACAGGGGAATGTATGAGAATAGACTTTTTCTTTCACACTAACACCGAGTTAACTACATCCGCAGACGAATACCGACATCAGAATCAGACACAGTTAACAAGCCATACAGTAGTGTCAGTGAACTCAATGTTCTTTGCCCTTGAAGGTCAAGAGACAGAAGTGCATTTTGGTTTATGTTATCAGTTGTGTGCTTTTTGTACACTTATATATGGTTGTGACATAGACAGACTGACTGGCTTCTGGTTTTCATTATCAACTCCACACACTAAATCAAAACAAATAATTACACTAATTATGATATTCTCCTGAAATTATGAGAGACCAATTTCCACTAATGCCAAACATCAACTAGTTACGGAAGTGGATTTCTGACGAGAATGTGATTCCCGACGAGAATTATTTAAGCGGATGAACATTTGCTTGTCTTCACTACTTCACACCTCAAATGCCACTACATGGATGTCAATGTCAAATCCACAACTTCCGACTGACAGAGCTCATCATACTGCTATCAACTTGTTGATCTCATTACACAGGTGACTTCCCAATTGTTGAATCGTCAGTTCTTGAGATGTAGAATGTTACAACATTCCCACCGTTCTTAAATCCACAGCCTTAAGAAAATGGCAGTTTCATATTGAAAATAACTGATATCGTCTCAATGATCTTCAAAGCATTCACATTGTAACAAAACCATAAATATGACAGATCCGGCCTTTTCCATATAAGGAAACGTCCCTTAAAGAAGTCCCATCGTAAAATTTCGTCTAGGTCATCAGTACGTCTCTATAAAGCATGTGTTTATGAAAACAGTTTTAACGACAAAATTCAGCATCATCAAACCAAAAGCTAAAACTTCTTATCAAAGACACTAACGCAGAGGAGCATTTATGCATAACGCTATAGTGTAAAATCCAATGACATAACGAAACCCTACATTTATTCATTCACTGCGTGCTTCTTTGTGAAAAAGCAACATCAACAGCTTAAAATAAACGTCGAAAAGAAACCTACTGGCTTTCAAACGAAATTCAAAAACCTTATTCCAGATATTTTCAGAAAATACGCTTGTAAAACGTTGGCACAAAAGGGCTTATCTTGAGCAGCAAATTGACCACAAAGGGAAACTATGCTGAAAGTGCAAATTTGTAAATGGTATTTGTGTTTTTGTACAAGTATACATATAAAATACATGTGTGTAAAATAACCCCAATGTTTGACGATTTTCCAGGATGAAAATACATCTGAATTTGTTGCTTTCAGAGAAAACACGTCATTAAGACACAATGTACTACTAAGTTCGCCAACAGAAGTTGCAAAGTAAATTTGAAACCAGAACGCTATGACGTTCGACTAAATGCACACATGTATCAGCATGTGTACAATAAGGTCCTAAAGCTGATCACTAAACATTGATCAATCCCTCGGCCCTACGTATTTTTAATTCCTTTTGGGGCAATGTTTTCACACAAAAGCTTATACAAATGTGTTTCACGCTTATATACGCAGTGACTCCTCATGTGTCACACTTAGATTCCTTAGCTTCGTCGTGAAAGTGACCTTTATTGCATTCTGCACTCAGCCAGGAAACAAATCCATCTGAGGAAGTTTGGGCATCTAATAGTGTTTACCGTGAAATCTTATCTTTCTTATATTCCCTGGACCTTAAGCAAAATGAAGCACGTAATTTGAATTTGACATTTTTATTGTCAATACAATGTGAGGTTCCTTGTAATGATATATTGAGGTGATTAAGTCAGTAGAGATAAATTGCACCTTGCAGTGTGCATTCTCTGAAAAACTGCTGTAGTGGGTATTCCAAGGTAAAAAATATACTGAGGGAAATGAATAAGGGAACGTATGTGTCTGTATATAGAAAATGTTTTATTGACATTGAACTTTGTGAGGGCAATGTTAGAAGGTCACGCACATTACAATTGAAATGTCAGTATCTGGTGTGTCCCCCATTGGATCACTTCTTCACATCGACGTGGGACACTTTGGATGAACCTCCGGATTACAGCTTGGGGAATAACCTGCCACTCCTCTTGGAGAGCTTGGAACATGGCATCACTTCTCTGTTGCTGAACATCGCCGGATCTGACACAGTCGCGATATCACACTTTCTGATTTGTTAAAGTCTCTTGCTGTCTGACAAATTGATGTCCTACCGCTGATGCTCCTGCTTACCTTCCATTTCTCATTTTACACGAAAGGTGTCGGAGTGGCATGATTGTAAGGTTTTGTGTGTATTGCGGATTTGTGGCTCTGTAGTGTTTAAAATTGCTCCCACGCTTTTATACCCTTCGTGCGTAAATTGCTTGTGAAATATGACCCATAAGGATGCGATGGGGTGCATTGTTTTCAGTCCGTTATGGTTAAGTCATTCCTCAAACATTTTGAACAGCATCGCTTTTTTATCTTAACAACTAAGCCTTCCCTTATTCATTTCCCTCAATATAATTCTTCTATTATTATAACTTTTGAAATCGACCAATGAATCTGGTGGTCAAACTAGTAACTCTAACGATTGCGTGTAATCCTGCTTGCAATTAATGGTCTTAACGGCCCAAAACTCGCATATTAACAGACAGTCCAGACAGATCTTGAATCCGACTGTCTGCGTCTATAATGTACGAAGCTAAACCGTTCGTTCCGTGCTAAATGTGCAACATATATCGAGCATTTCTAAGTAGAATGCATTTGTTATAAAATCAAACTGCAAACTATGTAGCCATCGTGCTGCGTCCAGGAACATTACGCGAGCAAACTCTACTTTATTGCATAGTATACCGATTTATCCCATGTAAACGAGAAATGTATTTTCCTACGTCAAGAGTTGAAACTGTTTGTCACAGCTCCAAACGGATCTGGATCGAGAAAGCAGCAACTGGCGTACTACTTCTCTGGATATGACACGTTATTGTGAACTAAAGGAATCAATGTCATTGATAATTCAATCTTTGTATCTCAGCGATATCTGCTTTACTGTCACAGTACTCGTTGCCAGACATATTGTCTGAAGTTTTTCTGACCTCAAATACATGGCGAACATAAAGTATATTATATCGTATTATTTTCAATATAACGACATAATCTTCCTAAACATAATGTAGTGGATGATTCGCATTTCTTGTTAAATACAGTTTATGGACTTACAATGAAACTATAATCCGATTTTTCAACCTTACGTTTCAACCACGTCGATGTGATTTGTCCACAACCATTAAATAACCTTGGCGTGGGATAATGACATGTTCTTGGCAGTTAACCATGTTGCCGAAACCTAGAAGCATGGGTATTTTGTTAACAAGCCTAAAACCATAAACAGTGCGAATATTGGATTCTTGCTCTTTCTTATAATGTCTGCAGACACACAGACGGGAGGCATTCCTGTGCAACTCACTCTGGCTACTGACATGACTGGACTGACAGAGATAATCTTCATTTATGAGGATTAGTGTAAATACATCAATAAAGGATTAATTGCTTTTTGTATATCTCTGTGGTAACTCAGGAAGAGTCGGAATATCTGAGCAGTTGATTAGGATGTAAATGGTATCTGACATGTAGTATTAACTGATATAGTCGAGGATGACGGGACCCTGATATGTGCCACGAGGTCACTTGATCCGTCGATGGGTTCTCATGGCGTTGTTCCAATGACTTCAATCCGACCAGGACAGTGATTGCAGGGAACGTTGATAGGAAGGGAATGGAGCACCAATTATGTACTGTTCTTTCTTTACAACACGTCAGTGTTATTTGTAAAAAGTTAATCAATCTAATGACGTAGTGCATTCTTTAAACAGGGTCATGAAATGCCCACAGACATTTCAAGTCCCTATTTGAAGAATGCATTTTCCTAAATGTTGAAATAGAGTTTGTTTCTCGACATCAAGTTGATAAATGTTTCATTTGGATCATGTTTTACAAATTGGATGCGAGACACACCAAAAGTAAAACTGGATTTAATTAAGACCATTAACAGCTGTCGAGCAGGATTACTTCAAGGAACACAAACACTGTAATTGCTCTCATTTGTTCCATTTGAGTTTCGATATATGTCCAAAAGCTGTTAGCGGGTTAAAGAACGTTGAAAAGGTATTGAAACGTGTCAAAGGGAATATGTCTTTTGGACATGAATGTTTCTTATGCAGCAAAATACGTTATCATTATATTTAATCCGTTGATAGATTTTCGTGGTTTAGTACTCAAAATCCTATGCACGGATTTCCTTGTGATTACAGTTAAAAAGCCATAAGGTTATTGACAGGAAACTGTTTTACTAATTTCGAACGGATAAAGTCACGGATATATTAACCGAAATAAGGTTAATATTTCCAACTCCAGACTGATAACAAAGTTATTTCCATACCATATAACGAGTGCTACAACATAATTGCCAAGAAAATGTCAGTGTTTGTATTGTAAACTCACACTGACAACCTTTCTTTTCTCAGGTGAACAGATGTTCATATGTACCATTTACAGAAGTAAACTGTGTCGTGTTCTATTGATGCGAGATGCATGCCTGAAACACAGCAGTCTGAATGCTTCATCACATATCTGAGAGCAACGAGTAATGCTGTGATATTACAAAAATAATCCATCCAAACCTGGTCGAAACTTTGCTACTACTACTACTACTACTACTACTACTACTACTACTACTACTACTTACTACTACTACTACTACTACTAGTAGTAGTAGTAGTAGTAGTAGTAGTAACGGTAGTTGGTTACATGTAGTTACGAAAAATTGCAAAAGTTCAAGAAATCCCCTTGTGATGTTGTGAATGCAGATGCAGAAGGCATATGAAGTATAGGACCTTCCTTGAATTGTATATACGTACAGTTAATCATTAAGACTGTGGTTTGGTGGTACGTTGGTTGTGAGGCTTACATACAAGCATTGTTATTTGAGACATTTTCTGTGGGAACACGTACGCACACGCATCATGAAGCCAGTCCTTGGACGACCAGGAGACAATAGTTGCATTCCACTTCAGTTTGTTGAAAATACACCACGATGGAAGATATCGGTATAGTGTCATGTCTTTGGAGTCCAAGCAATGTATGTCCACAATTAAGGCTTCAATGTTTCATCCGATTCATTACTCTCATCGGACGCTCGTATTGAACCACTGAACATCTTCAACATGTTACATTTTTCTTTCCCCAAAACAGTACTATTACATACCTTTAAGGTCGCACACCCAATGGCCGCATGGATGATGCTATACATAGTCGCTGTTGTTTTATGTTATCTTGCTTTCCGTTGGGACAACAAATTTCCATGAGAAGGAACACGATTCTTTACGTTTCCTCAGGTGTTTCAATGGGAAATCCAGCTTTATATTTAGTGTTGTCCCATAATCTCACAATGTTGAACATGACTTCTATGACGTCTACTATTATGAGGACGCAGGCCATAAAATTATCTTGGATAAATATTGTGTTCCCCAATTTGCCAAATCTGATACTCCTACGAGATACACACAATATGGTATAAAATGAGTTCAAGTTGATGACGCCATTGGTTTCTATGAACGTCATACTGACTTTGGGAAGGAATCAGTTTATGCAAAACCTATATTGATGTTTAGTCAAAAGACAAGTGCTTTATTCGTTCCAACTTTCAAGCTATAAGTATATAAAACATCACTATGTAAGCAGGGATGTTCACTGCTCTTACAGGTTTAATATTTCTTCTGCTTGTAGATTCTTCATGTTTACTTAAGTTTAGGGCTTATGTATATTCCGTGTTTGACATTGAAATTCTTGGACATTGAACACTGTCGTCAAGTGCTTTCAGCGCTACACCGAATATTTCTGAAACGGCTTTCAATGTGCTTTTCAATAAGTGTATGTTTATAATGTTGTACAGAAATATCCCAGCTGTATGCGGGTAATATATAAATAATCGAGTTTAGACGGAACAACCAGCCGAGTGATCGTATAACTGAAAAACATGTAAAGGTGATAACCATCAGGTAGATAGGTGTGTGGATGTCGGCTTCTTTATTACATGGAACACAAATTTCGGAGTTTATCGAAAATGTATGGTCCCTAGAGTGGTAATCTACGTCCAGATGCTGGTGATCTGAAGCCTAATTTTTTATAGCATTGATCTAAATAGTGATGACCGTCTCCGCGGTGTAGTGGTTAGAGCGTCAGCCCGGAGAGCGGAAGGTCGCGGGTTCGATCCCAAACCGCGTCATACCAACATACGTTAAAATATGGTACTTGTTGGTCCCTGCCTGGCGCTTGGCTTTAATGGGTACAGCGAGGACTGGTCGGCTCGGAGTCAGTATAATGTGTCTGAGTGGGGTATTCATGCTTCACTGCGGCATGGTATTTCAGTGGGCTAGCACTATAAAACCAGCTTCAGTCTGGGCTAGTACAAGCAGCCACACATACACATACACAAGCATGCACGTCGTCATATGAGCGAAATATTCTCAAGCACGACGTTAAACCCAATTTCACCTCACCTCACCTAAATAGTGATATAATGGTTACGTTACATGTCACGTTTTATCTCTAACTGTGATATCCTAATTATCTACCGTCCTCTGCCGAGAGATGTTTTTACTATAACATTGTCTATTATTCACGTATGAACTGTCTTAGTCACGATATGGCTGAGATATTGGTGACTATACATGCCTAGACATTTTAACTCACTCACTCGCCTAATGAACAAATGCACTCTGAAATATTGCAATAAAGAAATTGACTTCCATATCTTTCAACGTTAGAATTTTGTGATCCATTATCGTTAGGTTATAACACCTAAAGACCTTAAATCACACGACCCACAACAACTAAGCTCCGTAGTGTGCTGCCATTAGGTCAATGAACTGTAAAATGTAGTATGACTATGTATGCATCTGCAACTATTGGTTAAACATTACAATGAAATATTATGCCAATGTCGTATACAGTTATTATGCATTCTTCCTGAAGGCATGTCCTGTTTTTTCAAAACTATCTAGGAATAATCAGCATGTCCTTCAACTGCTAATCGCATTGTCAACACACCCATGCCAATGGACGTTTGCATCGTTTACATGTTCTCATAAACCAAACGAGCAAGTAGCGTGTGACTTCACACCCTTGACCCCACCATGTACGACCTCCCTGTTTGTCCAAGATGGTCGAATGGTCCTTTCAATACGAACGCCACGACATCTATCTTGCATATTATATCTTTTTCATTATGGACCCGTGAAGATCCGGGTTAGATGTGGTCTTCAGACTTGGTTGACACATATTATCATATCCCAGTTGCGTAGATTGATGCTCATGCTTTTGATCACTGGATTGTCTGGTCCAGACTGGACTATTTGCAGACAGCCGCAATGTAGCTAGAATATTGTTGAGTGCGGCATTAATCAACAAACCGACCAACCAACCGATATTTAAAGAATTGGCGGCGGCGAGTACCTTGGAAAAAAATGCCTCATTTACGATTTTAACTGAAAATGCTGCAGGTGAGCTCATGGCAATGCAAACTGCTGAAGGTTTGTCTACCCAAACTATCGTGTGATTTCGTTTTGATTTCGCCTTGTATCCATTGTGAAGACCTTGTGGAAACAGTTTCTTGATCAACATGATTGATATTCTTTTAAATTACAGAATTTCTACACATCTACCAGCCTTCTACCATTTGAAATAACAGCCTCAAATATATTTAATGAAAAATACATATTGAAAATAATCGATTACGTACCAATGGTCGTCCAGGTATTCTCATTCAATCTTATTGTGACAAAAATACAAATGACAATACCCTTTTCCATACTAAAATAAATATCTGCTTAAAGAAGTCTTATTGTACGATTTCGACTAAGTAATCAGGGCGTTCTATAAGACATGTGTTTAGGAAGCCAGCTGTAACGACAAAACCCAGTATTACCAAAGCTGAAGTTAACAGTTCTTACCAAAGACGCATTAACGCAAAGGAGCATTTATACATAACCATAGTGTGTAAAAGTTAATGACATAACGTATCCCGATAGTTCTTCATTCACTATGTGTTGCTTTGTGAAAAAACATCAAACGCTTAAAATAAACGTCGAACGGAGACATCCCCTAGCTTCAAATTGAATTGAACATCATTATTTAAAATAAATAGAAAAAACACTCATAAAGAAAGAGCTTGTCTTGAGCAGCAAATGTTCAGAAAGGGAAACTTATGCTGAAAATGCAACTTTGTTAATAGGATTTTGTGTTTTGTATCGAACGCTCAGCTGGTGATCATGATGAGAATGGTTTGGGTTTAAAAGAGACCATAGAATCTGATGGTTCTCCAGGATGATGATACATCTGTTGATTTCAGAGAAAAACTCCATCAACCACAATGTACTACTAGCTTCCCTAACACAAGTTGCCAAAGAATTTTATAACTAGAATTTCTCTTCAAAATGCATACACGTACATCGATCTATCAACACCTGTACAAGCTCCTTAAGCCGATCACTAAAGAATTGCCTCTGACCTATGTTTTGGTGATACCTTCTGGGGCAATGGCTTTCACATAAAGGCCTATACAAATGTGTCTCACTCCTATGTCCACAGAGAGTGCCCATGTGTCATACTTTGATTCTTTTACTTCTTTGTGAAAGTGATCTTTATTGCATACTCACCTTGGACACAAAGCACAATCGTGTAAACCGTAGCACAAAATTGTAATTTTACTTTTTAATTTGCAATACTATGTGTTCATATCCAATAGAAATGACACAGGCAGATAAAACAACGTGTGTATTTTGAGGTCTTCCTCAATTTCTACAATGTGATGTTCCTTGTAATGATGGACTGAGGGGATTTAGTCAGTAGTGATAACCCTTACCTTGTAATGTGCATTCTCTGAAACACAGCATTCGTAGGGATTACTCGGTGTAATGGATTTTCCTGTTATGTGGGCCAAATAATCTGAGTAGCTCTAGTGATTGCGTGTCATCATGCTTTCAACCAATCCTCGTAACGGTCGAAACTCGTATATTTACAGACATCCGTGATAAATCTTGTATCTGGCTGTCTCCGTTCAAAATGTGTTTCTAATAAACCGACTGCTCAGTGCTAAATGTGAAACATGTATCGGACATTTCTAAGTGGAATGCATTTGATATAAAATAAAACTTCAAACCATGTAGCCACCGTACTGGATCTTGGAACATTAAGCCAGAAAATGCTACTTTTATTGCACAATATCCCGATTTATCTCCATGAAAACGAGAAAACCAGAATGGCCTTTTCAAGAGTCAAGTGTAGAAACTGTTTGTCACAACTCCAGACGGATCGTGATCGGGAAAGCAGCAACTGGCGTACTACTTCTGTGGATATGAAACGCTATTGTGAACTAAGGAATCAATGTCGTTGACAAGTCAATTTTTGTATCACACTGTTTCCTAGGAATGTCTGCCAAATATAGTGTCTGACTTTCAGATTGTCTGACCTCAAATAACTGGCTAAAATAAAATTTAAGCAATGTCATTATATTTTCAATATATCTACAAACATCTTTGTAAACATCATTGATAAATGCAGTTACTGGACTCAGATTTTTATACCTTAAATATCATATAAGAGGGAGTGTGATTTGGCCAAAACCGTTACATAACCGTACGTCAGCTTGGCGTGCGATAATGGTCCGTTCTTGCATGGGTATTTTGTCAACAAACCTAAAACCAGAAACGTCGAGAATATTGGATCCTAGCTCTTTCTTATAATTTCCGTAGGCATACCGACATCGTTTTAAGAGTACTATTCGAGAGGCCTATGAACTCTGGCCCATTACTAATAATAACGATCTGTGTTTGTTAAATAATATATAGTTTAGCATGTGTAACCAGCTGGCGAAGCACATTAAACTGGGATTTAATGAGATAAAACAGATGATAGTGGTTCACAAACACATGTTTATCTAGATGCCCAACTGTTCACTGGGAGTGTGTGGGTTGATTGTGGAAATGATTTTTGCAATTTAGCTTTTGTCAAATTCCATAAATAGACGAAACAAAATCAATGCAGCTTGTGCTACGTATATGCTTCTTAAGCTGTTAATTGTGGCACAGGCAGCTTGTGCTACGTATATCCTTCTTAAGCTGTTAATGGTGGCACAGATGGCACAACTCCTGTCCCTGCTAAAGTCGTCTTGTGTTCATGTCTGTTCCGAACCTACAATATTTACGCTTTATTCATGATATCTTTCAGTTTATGTGCTTTGACACAGTCATCAGTCTTTGTATGAGGCATTGCTTGTTCCCACGTTAGGGCTACTAAACAAGGAACATGATGTGTGTTTGTTAGGGGAACTATAAACATTTGTATTCCCTATCCCATTATCAAGTGCTTTGACCAATCAATACGCCCACACTAAAGCTATCTATTCACTGTAGACAAATCATTCAAACATTTTGAGAATATAAATTAACCTGTAACGGAAATGCAGCACCTGATATTTGTTTTATAATGCTATATGTGTTGACGTCTATGGCGTTTTGTCCACGGTCATTTGTATTAGACATTCAACTTCTATTCAAATGTTCGAAATAGGGGTATCAGATTCTAAGAACAATCTCAGCTTAACCATAGGAACTGTAGCATAGCAGTGATTTATGAGTGATATTAGGTGTCCATATCCGCTAAGCTCATTTGCAGTGAAAGGGAAGGGCGTAGCTACATTTGTATAAAGCCAACTTAAAAGCAAGGTAAAGTGAATGTATTCACAACAGAAGAACGCTGACGCAGAATAAATATTTTGTGATATTTTTAAGTGTCTCAAAGTCCTATCTTTAAAAACTAACATGTGAGATACTCCATAAAACATGGTTACAGTAGCGCGAGAAATTCAATCGAAGCCTGTATGCATACTTTCTTCGCAAACACGCCACGACAAAATCAGAAAAAGAAGTGTACTTGGTATTTAGCCAGGGAGTAGCGAGACGCCACTCAAGAGGCCCCTTAGGCATGTTCTTTGGGCGTCAAACATAACGTCGTTTCGTTATGGAAGGCAACTTCCTTCCTCAGTGCACAGGGTCTTGCTCTAAAGGAAGAGCGAGCCTTCATCGTTTCAACAAGAGAGCGTGATTTATGGATTGAGGCTGATCAAGTATTTGATCAGTCCTTATCTGTGGTGTATTGAGGGGATGAGCGTCTTGTCCGCATGGAAGTCAAATGGGATATTAAGTCTTTCACATGTCCTGTCATTGATTTCAAGACGAGTCAAGTGAACATAATACATATAATTTCACTTGTTTGTTTTATGCTGCATTCAGGAATAGCCGAGTTATGTCGACTGTGACATGTACATGTGAGGTGTATCATGTGCGTTATTGCTTCTTTTGCCTAGAGTGTCATCACATGTGTATTATGTTTGTATCTAGAGTGTTAACAAATGTAAATGAGTTGATTGCATGTTGACTAAAATTCTCTTTTGTTTCAAAATATATACTACACCATCATTCCTCAAAATGCATTATGAGCTTCCAACAACGTTTTGTAATACCACGTTTTCAATGACATATCGATTCAGACAAACACTGAACAAGGTCGTCATAGCAAGCTGAAGGTGTTCCATAAAAATATAGCTTGAAATGCATTATCATAAATATTCCTATTATTCCTTTGAATATTTGATACAAATACTTCAACAAGAAATGTGAAAAGTATTCTTCCTTTTCCATTTCATCAAATTGTTTAATGACTTTTTGTAGCCGTTTTTTTTTTATTAATTAGAGCAAACCTTTTCATCTAGGTCACCCCTCAAATGCGCAGGTGGAGAGAACTCCTTATTCTTTTTCGGGTTTTTTTATATTTTCATCTACCAAAATATTCAGTGATAAACGTAAACGCTAGATAACAGCAAGTTGATCCAAAGTGAGAGGTAAAACAATGCAATGGATTATTGTAATCATTCAACAGCAGGGATTCGCGAAAATGGTAAGTATGTCTTGCACTACTGGCATCGGCAACTCAAGCAATTCACATAAAACAAATAATTCTCTGGCGATGCACAGCTAGCGATCATGCCGAGCTGTCTCACATTGTGTGTTGTAAAAGTAAAATTGTCTTAAGTAGACGTTAAACAGGCTGAGATATGTGCCCTAAATTATTCAAGTGCAGAGTCACGTCAGTAGAAATGGCATTGGTCATGATTTAATATCGTCATTTACAATAAAGAATATGTTTCTGCGTCGTCATTTGTAAAGAAATGTAATGACGTCAAAAAGAACAATCAATAATATTTTCATATTTTAGACTCGTGAGTATGTAAAAGCATCCATTGAAATGCCGAAAACATTAAAAACTGTTCAGGACACAAACAGGTTTATGCACACAAGGGCGAAACAAATCACATTAAAGATCCACATATTTTACACCCATTGTTTGTCAAATGACAATTAAACAAAAACAACATGAGAAATGGTCCCGGACAAAATATTTGGGAATGAGAGAGAGACTGAATTAATGCTGCTTTGAACAACATTGCATATATACCACGGCGTGTCAGCTCAATGTGAAAGGAAAAAAACAACACCAGTGCACAATAGCCAGTCAATGGAGACATTTCATTGGGCGTGAAGGACCCATTTAAAACATCCCTGACATCGGAATATCCAGTTTTTGTCATGAGCCTTCACATGCTTCACAAGAGAATCACCAGTGGGAGAGTGTGGTTTGATTAATATATATAAGAGCCGTTAATACAGCGTTGGTTTCTGCTGTTAAAACAGAGCTGTTATCCGGTTATTCTAGAAGATGTTGTTATGGATGCAGTGACAGTGGCAGCAGCCACTGCGCCACCATTCTTGAATACATCTGTAAATAGGGATTTGTATGTATTATATGTACTTTGAATTGATTCAATTCTTGTTTATATTGTAATTCATTGGTTTCTGATTTTTCAAAATGTTGTCAGTGTTATGAACAATCAATAATGTTTTCATATTTTAGACTCGTATGTATGGATAAATATTCATGAAATGCCAGAGAACATAACAAAAGAAAACAAAAAGAGCACATTAACAAAATTATGCACAAAACAAATCACAATAAAGAGCCACATCTTTTACACCCATCGTTTGTCAAATGACAGTTAAACAAAAACAACATGAGAAATGTTCCCGGACAAAATATTTAGGGATGAGAGAGATCGTGATTTAACGCTGCTTTGAACAACATTGCAGATATATCACGGCATGTCAGCTTAAGGCGGAAGAAAACATACAACATCAATGCTCAATAGCCAGTCACTGCTGACATTTCATTGGGCGTGAAGAGTCCGTATAAAAGGATGACTCCAGGTTTATCCGAAAACAGTACTGTTTCATACCTTACCTGGACACAGTTTGTAAAACAGAAAATATTTATCGCCTGACGCTGCGCTGCAGCAACCCTGCCATGCCAAAAGTGAAGAACGTCTCAGACATTTATCAGTGGGGAGAAACGGACATGGATTGGATTCGAGACACTGGACAAACAAACAGCTAGCCTGGATCGAACCGACCATGTGTTTCTGGGTTATAGAATCTTAGAGATGAAACTGAGGTCAAATATGGAGCCAGACATGGCTTCCTGCTGTGACCTATTCCCTCACAGCGTGTACATATACAGTCGATAGCGTCAAAGTAATATGGCACATCAAGTACTTATACAATATACTATTAGGCGTTGGCTGCTGGCATTCCAGATGTTGGTAGGTAAATATCCGCGTGAGTTATTGCATGAAGGGATATCTTCGAAGTATTGTTCCCGCCATTATCAAGCCAGGGTCAGCTTAACATTCAGTAATGGTGAAAGAAATCAAAATGCCGTTAAGAATACACGAGAAGCCGTTATCTATGAAGGTGTACGTTTCCTAGTAGTCTGAAGAAAGACTTTTGAATAACAACATTCACTTTATGAGCGATGTCATTTTATACCAAAAGTCAACTCGTTTGACTGCACACAGACCTGTAATGATAATGATGTTGTCCACAGTTTAGCCCTCTCAAGAGTATGAAAACATCAAAAATCAGTTCAGGGTACTCTTACTGAAAGTAAAATGAGTTTATGTCGTGTTTTTTTTCCTCGTCGTATACAGCTTCTACTCAGAAACCACTTGCCCTATGAAGCTGAGTCTTCACACGCTTTTGTTCAAGAGGCTCGAATGTCAGTATCAACATGAAAGTAAATGTGCTCATATACTCATCCATGCTGTTCAGATTTTTTTGATAACTTTGAAATTGCTAGAAGTTGAAATCAAGTGTATTTTATTTGAAACGAATTGAGGTTGTATTTGCTGACGGTCATCAGCTGATGATTACAGTGTCTCACTTCAGCAACTTCTTTGATGGCCAATCACAGCAAAGCAATCCAACGGCAGAAATGGACAAAAGGGACGCTCACACTTTTCGTGAGCACCTGGTAGCATCACTGGTGATCAGTGACCAAGACACTGTCAAAGACGGGATACTACCAGTTTCACTGACCCATTCATGTCTCTGCTTTTCATTGGACCGGTCACGGCGTCTGACTTTGTGTGCTGGCGATTATGTGCCTGACTCTGAGGTAGTGGGTTCGAATCCCGGATGGGACTCAACCCAAGAAAAATACTAGAATATGTACTTTACAAAGAAAGTGTAATCCCAAATATTACATATGTTACATTGACGATGTAATTGAGAAAGATTCAACGTATCGAATAGTGTGTAGTCCTTGTGTGCATGGAGTCAATTTTTACATTATTTTAGACAGGGGAATGTATGAGAATAGACTTTTTCTTTCACGCGAACACCGAGTTAACTACATCCGCAGACGAATACCGACATCAGAATCAGACAATTTACAAGCCATACAGTAGTGTCAGCGAACTCAATGTTCTTTGCCCTTGAAGGTCAAAGGACAGGTGTGCATTTTGGTTTATGTCATCAGTTGTGTGCTTTTTGTATACTTTTATATGGTTGTGTCATAGACAGACAGACTGACTGACTACTGGTTTTCAACTCCACACACTAAGTCAAAAACAAATAATTACAATAATGAAGATATTCCCCCGGAAATATGAAAGACTATTTCCCACTAATGCCAAACATTAACGAGTTATGAAAGTGGATATCTGACGAGAATGTGATTTCTGACGAAAATTATTTAAGCGGATGAACATTTGCTCGTCTTCACTACTTCACAACTCAAATGCCGCTACTGGGATGTCAATGTCAATTCTACTACTTCCGATTGCCAGAACTCATCATACTGCTGTCAACCTGTTGTTCATATTACATAGGGGACTTCGGAATTGTTGAATCGTCAGTTCTTAAGATGTAGAATGTCACAACATTTCCCACCATTCTAAACTCCACAGCTTTAAGATAATGGCAGATTCATATTGAAAATAACCAATATCGTCTCGATGATCTTCAAGGCATTCTTATGCAATCTCTTTGTAACAAAACCATAAATCTGACAAATCCGGCCATGCCCATACAAAGAAGAAACGTCTGCTTAAATAAGTCCTATTGTAAAATTTCGACTAGGTCATCAGTACGTGTCTATAAAGCATGTGTTTATGAAGGCAGTTTTAATGTCAAAAGTCATCAAAAGCTAAAACTTCTTATCAAAGAGACACTAACGCAGAGGAGCATTTATGCATAACGTTATAGTGTCAAATCCAATGACATAACGAAACCCTACAGTTATTCATTCACTCCGTGCTTCTTTGTGAAAAAGCAACAACAAAAGCCTAAAATACACGTCGAAAAGAAACCTCTCCTGGCTTTCAAACGAAATTCAAAAACTTTATTGAAGATATTTTCAGAAAATACGCTTGTAAAGACGTTGGCATCAAAGAGCTTATCTTGAGCAGCAAATTGACCACAAAGGGAAACCTATGCTGAAAGTGCCACTTTGTGAATAGGATTTGTCTTTTTGTAGCAATATACCTATTAAAACGCTCAAGCCAGTTTTGGGTGTAAAATAACCCCCAATGTTTGCTGATTCCCCAAGAAGAAAATACATCGGAATACATCGGAATTGTTGTTTTAAGAAAAAACATGTCCTTAAGCCAAAATGTACTAATTAGTTTGCCAATGAAATTGGAAACCAGAACGCTATTATGTTCGACTAAATGCACACAGGTATCAGCATGTGTACAATAAGGTCCTAAAGCTGATCACTAAACATTGATCAATCCCATTTCGCCCCCGGCCCTATGTGTTTGTAGGTCCTTTTGGGGCAATGATTTCAACATAAAAGCTAATACAAATGTGTTTCACTCCTGTATCCGCAGTGACTGCTCATGTGTCACATTTTGGTTCCTTAAATTCGTCGTGAAACTGACCTTTATTGCATCCTGCACTCAGCCAGGACACAAATCCATTTGAGGAAGTATGGGCATCTAATAGTGTTTATCCTATCTTCCTAATCCACTAGGCACCCGCTTAATATTCCCTGAATCTTCGGAACGGGAACATCAAGAGAAGATTATTCAAAGCCCATACATGTATCTAAATCGTTGTTAACCTAGCGTAAGCAAAATCATGTAATACGTATACGTAGCACGTAATTTGAATTTGTCTTGTTAATTGTCAATACATAATTGTGATTACGTTAGTAGAGATATCGTGTACCTCGCAATGTACATTCTCTGAAACACAGCCGTAGTGGGGATTCCACGGTAAAACATATTTCTCCTATTATTATAACGTGTGAAATTGGCCAATGAATCTGGTGGTAAAACTAAGTAACTCTAACGATTGCGTGGCACCTTGCTTTCATTTTGGTTTCAATCAATAGTCTTAACGGCACAAACTCAAACATTTACAGACAACAAAGATAGATCTTGAATCTGACTGTCTGCGTTCAAAATACACGAAGCTCAACCGACCATTCGGTGCTAAATGTGCAACATAAGTATATCGAGCATGTCTAAGTGGAGTGCATTTGATATAAAATCAAACTGCAAACTATGTAGCCACAGTGGTGATTCCAGGAACATTACGCCAGCAAACGCTACCTTTATTGCATAGTATCCCGATTTATGTCCATGTGAACGAGAAATATATTTTCCTACGTCAAGAGTTGAAACTGTTTGTCACAGCTCCAGACGGATCTGGATCGAGAAAGCAACAACTGGCGTACTTCATTTATGGATATGACACGTTATTGTGAATTAAAGTCAATCTTTGTATCACAGGAATATCTGCTTTACTGTTGCAGTACTCGTTGCAAAATATATCGTCTGAAATATAGATCGTCTGACCTCAAAGAATTGGCAAACATAATTATATATCATATTATTTTTAATATTACGACATAATCCTTTAAAACAATATGAAACTGTAATCCATTGTTTTCAACCTTAAATATCATGTAGGAGTGAGTGTGATTTTGCCAAACCATTAAATAACCGCACGTCAGCTTAGCGTGGGATAATGGACCGTTCTTGGCTGTTAACCATGTTGCGGAAACCTAGAAGCATGGGTATTTGTTAACAAACTTAACACCATAAACAGCGCTAATATTGGATCCTAGCTCTTTCTTGCAGGCACATCGACGGGAGGCATTCCTGTGCAACCCACTCCGGCTCCTCACAAGAAGAGAGTTGGAATATCTCAGTAGTTAATTAGGATGTAAATGGTATCTGACATGCAGTATTAACTGATATAGCCGAGGATGACGGGACCCAGATATGTGCCACGAGGTCACTTGATCCGGCGATGGGTTCTTGTGGCATTGTTCAAATGATCTCAATCCGACCAGGGTAATAAATGGAAGGGAATGAAACATAAATTACGTATGTTTTTTTTCTCTTTTTTTTACACGCCAGTGTTATCTGTAAATAGTTAATCGATCTAATGACACACAATAAATGTCCAAAATTCAATATTCTATGGACCATTTAGATATACCAGGTGTCCTCAGAGGACCTAGAATGACTAATATAAGCGACAAAACCCTTTCCACATCTGGAGGAAATACATTGTATCTGCTAGAAGCAGAGTCGATTATACAATTGTGACAATATATAGAGTATACATTTGTTTCAGTAGTATTACGGCTGTACGATGTTGTTTGTAAACAATTTGAGTCTTTGACATACAACACTCACCCATACGATGTGTGGGAACAGCGCGCAAACTCATGTGATTGTGTTTATCTTACGATTCTTCCGCGAGGTAAAGTGCGTCTGGGCGATCAAGTCCCTACTTAACGAATGTATTTTCTTAAATATTGAAATGGAGCTTGTTTCTCGACATCAAAATGATGAATGTTTCATTTAGAACATGTTTTACAAACTGGATGTGAGACACACCAAAAGTAAAATTAAATTTGATTAAGACCATAAACAGCTTTCGAGCAGGATTACTAAAAGGAACTCAACCATTGTAATTGCTCTCATTTGTTCCATTTTAGTTTAGATATATATAAGTCCAAAAGCTTTTAGCTAGTAAAGGACGTTGAAAAGGAATCGAAATGTGTCAAAAGGAATCTGATGTATTTGCGTGGTTTAATACTCAAAATCCTGTGCACGGATTTCACAGTGATTCGACTGCTTTTCAAAATTAAAAAAAAACCCATAAGATTATTGACAGGAAACTGTTTTACTAATCTCGAACGGATATTGTCGTTGGGTCAGTATCCCCATCAGCTAAACCTATATGATACTACAGCTTCAACAAGAAATGTCCATGAATGCTTTAATCCATTCTATCACTTTCCCTCCATTTCGCCTTTTCGCTAAATGGAATCTGATTTGTCACATAATCAAGACTGGCTAATCTCTGTCCTGAACGTTTCAAATTTACGATGCCCAAATGCGTTTTCGAATCCAACGAAGTTTAGAATTTATTAGTGCGTTTGAGGCTGTGCACCTGCAAACGAGAATTTCCGACCAGTAACAGGGGCGTATTAATCGAAATCAGGTTAATATCTCTCATACCCCAGAGTGGGTTGACAAATGTCATCGTATCCCAACTGCACAGGTCGATGCTCATGCTGTTGATCCCTGGATTGTCTGGTCCAGACTCGATTATTTACATACCGCCGCCATATAGCTGGATTAACCATGGATAATAGTAGTAGTAGTGGTCCAGAGTCGAGTGGTAATAGTAGTAGTAATAGTATAATAGCCGCGACAAATGTGAAATATACCTGATTGCTGACTGCGGCGTAAACCTAAACTCACTCACTCACTCAACTTAGGTTTGTGCAAAATACACCGTAATGAAACGTGTTGGTATACATTTGTAGTGCCATGCCATTAAAGTCCCTACAATGCATATCCATACTGTCATGGCACAGGAGCAGTGTTTCTTCCGGGTGTTTTTGCTCACGCTGAACGCTCGAAATACAGATAAAGAGATCTCTCTGAACACCTCCAACAGGTTCTGACTTATGACATTTTTCTTTCCCCGAAACAGTACTACGACAAACGTTTTGTGTTATGACATTGGAGACCTTACAATGCATGTCCATATCCTCAGTGCACATACGTAAGTCTGCAATGTTTCTTCTGTTCCATTACTCCCATTCGACGTTCGAAATGTCCCACTGACACAGATACATGAAGGTCTCTCTGACCTCCTTCATCATGTGCTGACTTATGACATTTTTCTTTCCCCGAAACAGTACTACGACAAACGTTTTGTGTTGTGACATTGGAGTCCTTACAATGCATGTCCATACCCTCAGGTCCATACCCTCAGTGCACATACGTGAGTCTGCAATGTTTCTTCTGTTCTGTTACTCCCATTCGACGTTCGAAATGTCCCACTGACACAGATACATGTCTCTCTGACCTCCTTCATCATGTGCTGACTTTTGGCATTTTTCCTTCCCCGAAACAGTACTACTACAAATGTCAAAGGATATCTGTTACTTACAGTCGCACACCCAATGACCACTTGTGTGATGGATAAATGGACGCTCTTGTTCTATGTTATCTTACTTTCCGTTGGGACAATACACTGTCGAGAGACATCTATAAAGAAACACACACAATTATTTACGTTTCCTCAGGTGTCTCAATGAAAAACCAAGCATTATATCAAAACTGTGCCCATTATCACACTCGGATTCCCACGAGAACATGATCTCCATTACGTCTGGTATTTTGAGGACGCAAGTCCATAAAATGATCTTGGACATGTGTTTTGTGAGCCAGGAAAACGTCTTTAATAATTCTTGCTGTCTATACTGTCAGTTTATTGCCACGTTTGATACGCCTATGAAATACATCCACTGTGATATGTAATGATTACAAGTGGGTGAAGTCATTGGTTTCTATAAATGTCATGGGAATGGTGTAAATCCAGCTTGGCTCCATGCAAGTAGCAAAAGGTAGCAAGTCCCCATGGTTCCTAGTATGGTGATCTAACTTCAGTTGTTGGGGATATATAGCCCGTGTTTTATATTGTATTATCTAGTATTTTTACTGTCCATCGTCGACAGGTTTTAATCTTCAAAATATTTTCACTTTTTATTGTATAAATTGTTTTCGTCACGATATGGGTGAGATATTGCCGATGTGACGTTAAATATTAACTCACCCACTCATTATAAATGTCATGCTGACCTGGGAAATTAACATACTGAATGGAAAACCCATATTTCTTTTAAATCTATATATATACATATTGTTGCCATGTAAGCAGGATTATTCACGGCAGTGTATTTCCTGGCCGTGTGTTCTTGATTTCATTTTAGAATTGATCTATATTTCAGTTCTGATGATAGTGTGCAAATGCACAGAATCTGTATTTATAACAGAAGAAATACTGCGAACATCGAACACTGCAGTCGAGTGTTTTCAGCGCGGATGTCAGCATCTTTATTTATAATATGAGGTACACAAAGTTTAGGAGTGTACCACTCATTGCCTAATGAACGAGTAAGCAAACACTAAAACACGTTCTGCCCCTTGTAAAATAGAAATTGACATCCAAAACATTCTTTCACATGTCTCAACGATCCATTATTGTCATTTTATAATACCTGAAGACATCAAAACTCACGACTGACAAAAAATAAGCTCTTGAGCAGTTTGTTGCCATTAGGTCGATGGACAGTAAAACCGGTAATAATATGGGTCCCTCAGTGCAACCCTATTTATTAGATACATGTATGGAGAATGTTATAAAGTGCAGACAGCCGGGAAAAGCAAGGACTTATTCAATATACTATCAGGCGATAGCAAACGTTTTGACATCCTAGAATTAGGTGGACAAATAAACGCTTGAGTTACTGCAGAAAGGGTTATTTTGGAAGTATTTTCTCACGCCATTATCACGCTAGGGTCAGCTAAACATTTAGCAATGGTGTAAGAATTCAAAAAGCCGTTAGCACACAACACACGAGAAGCTGTTATTTATTTATGAGTGAGTGAGTTATTATTTAACGTCACATCGGCAATATGTCAGCCATATCGTGACGAGAACATATGTGACATTGAAATGGAAGATATGTATATTAATAAAACCTGTCGACGAAGCACAGTAAAACAACTAGAATATCACAATTACAACTAAAACTAGTGTGGAAAGTTAAAACTGATAGCACTATTTGGACAATACAATATAAAAACAGGCTAAAGATCGCCAACAACTGAAGGTAAATCACCATACTGGGGACCATGGGTGTTATTTATGAAGGTGTATGTTTCCTTGTAGTCTGTGTGAAGCCTTGTGTATTACAACACTCACTCTATGAGGGATGCGTCATTTTTATACCGGCTGTCAGCGGTTTTGACTGCACACAGACATGGAATCGTAATTAACGCTGTGTCCACAATGTAGGCCTCTGAAGTACATGATACAACATCAGAAATCTGTTTAGGTCTGACGAATTTATGTTGTGTGTTTTCTCTTCGTCGTAAACAACTTTTACTCAGAAATCATTTGAGCAATAAGTTGAGACACGCTTGTCCCAACTGAAAAAGAAATGCCCGTTTGGTCAAGATGCTCGAATGCCACTTTCAGCAAAAAAGCCCCGCAGACTTATTGTAAAATATATATGTGGTCATTGTCCATCCTTGTTGTTCAGTTTTATTTGCAATTGGAAATTGTTAGAAGCTGGAATCTATGGAAGTCTTTGTTTTCAACGAAGAATTAAGTTGCTGACGTTCATCAGCTGACGAGGACATTGCCTCTCGTGTGCAAACATGATGGTGGGTCCTAACAATGCTACCCAGCGGCAGAAATGGCGAGCACCTGGTATGATCACTGAGTGATCCATTCATGTATATAGCTGTCGTCACTATTTCGTCTTTTACTTCATATTAAATATTTGACTGCAGATATAACTGAAACAGTGCACACGTTGGCATAAAAGCTAGCTCACTTACTTACTTGCCATGCATCCATGGACACTTTTTAAAAGCTGACTCACTCTATGTTATCCAAATGAACTGACGCTTGCAAATACTCGAAAATCCTTTTCGGAATTGACATATTATTTTGTAAGGTGACGACCATAAATCACAATTGTAAATAGTACAAATGAAAATATGTAAATACAGACAAATGATGGGTTTGATTGGATAAATAGTTTAATGCTGTCTTTAATTCTATTTAAGTTATAAGTATATAAATATAAAGCATGCTACAAGGTCTATAATCGGACAATGTGTATGTTGGCTGACAATTTCAGACAGTATGTATCTTACTGATTCAATAAACCAATATGCAAAGTGACGGAAAAGTTCACTGTATATACATTTTAAGTCAGATTTACTTAGATCAGTTTTGCTCCTTAATTGAATCCCATGATTTAAATTTGGATATTTTATGCATCCGATAACCTTAGTAACCTTTGTAAGTAATTACAAATGGTTACACAATAATGTTGCTTCTGCAAAATTGAAAAAGTCCATGTGTGTGTATTTGACTTTACTAATATTCCATGCAGGTCAAATAAACTTATACAATTACATTCTATGTAACAGATCAAACAGAAGTAATTATATAAGATATCAAAACAAGTAATGTACCTCTGATTGGTTCACGTGACTTTGAACAAATTACCATGTATGCCCGATGCACTGCCGTACATCGCCCAAGCGGGGCAGAAATCTTTACGAGGGGAGAAGAACTCATTTATACCCTGCCGCAAGAAAACAAAGCATGCATTCACGGCAGTTAGTTAACCTTGAACCAGTGGTTCGGATCGACTAGTCAGTACCATGTTAGCAAAATATGTGACTGAATTGTTTTAATGTTATATTTACATAATAAGAGATTTAAACATTCGGTGTACGGGGTTTTATGCGTCCCGTGTTAGTTGGATAAAACCTAACACAGGACGCATGAAACCCTGTATACCCCTCATTACAATGCTACAAGGTATAATATACAATGACATTCTATTGATGTACGACATCAAACAGAAGCAATTTTATGAAATATCAAAACAAGTCATTGTCTGAAATCTGTAAAGTTGACAAACTTTAGAATTCATATGGCAATACTGCTATAGTGGGTTATGTACTAACATAATTATTCTACAGTGATAAGTGGTCGCATTAGTAAGCATTTACTCTTCATCCCAATCAAAGAATGGTTTTAATTTGGTTCTTTTTGTGTTTCGCCGTTCGCAAAATAGGAGATACAAACGCCGAGAGTATACAACGTGGAGGGAGCTGTTTTGATGAAAACCATAGAGTATCGATTCCCTTAATTACAGAAAAAATAAGTCATGGCAGGGTCTCAAAACTATCATTGGGTGAAAGAAAAACACTATATTGGAGGGATAGTTTTTGTGCTCTTTTGAAACACATCCAACTATTGGCTACCTCGGGGAATAAAAGGCTACATAGGAAATGACGAGATGGACAAACGGTTAAATTGACGATCTAATGGAGAAAGATTAAACGCATAGAATAGTGTGTAGGCCTTTTGTGAATAGAGTCAATGTCTTCATTATTTAGACAGGGGAATGTATAAGAATACACTTTTTCTTACAAACGAAGACCGAGTTAGCTACATCTGCAGACGAATACCGACATCAGAGCCAAACACCAATTTACAAGCGATACATCAGTGTCAGTGAACTCTTTGTTCTCTGTCTTTATAGGTGAAAGGACAGATGTGCATTTCCGTTTTTGTTATCAGTCGTGTATTTTTGTTATATCTGGTTGTGTTATAGACAGACTGCTGGTTTCGCAATCAACTACACACATTAAATTGAAAACAAATAATTACAATAATTAAGCTATTCCCCTGGAATTATGAGAGACTAATCTTCACTGATATTAACGTGGTAAGAAAGTGGATTGAATGTAGTACTGATATGATTTCTGACGAATTTCTTTTAAGCGGATGAACATTTGCTCGTCTTCACTACTTCACAACACAAATGCCATTACTGAGATGCCAATGTCAGTTCTACTACTTCCGACTGCCAGAACTCATCATACTGCTATCAAGTTGTTGATCTCATTACACAGGTGACTTCGGAATTGTTGAACCGACAGTTCTTAAGCTGTAAAATGTCTCAACATCTACCACCCGTCTAAAGACAAAGCCTTAAAATAATGGTAGATTCATATTGAAAATAACCGATATCGGCTCTATGATCTTCAAAGCATTCGGCTACAATCTTATTGTAACAAAACCATAAATCTGACAAGCTGGCCTTGTCCATACAAAGAAGAAGCCCCTGCTCAAAGAGGTCCCATTGTACGATTTTGAATAGGTTGTCAGTATGAGTCTATAAGATATAGATTTATGAAAGCAGTTTTAACGACACAATTTGGTATCATTAAACCTAAAGCAAAATCTTTTTATCAAAGACACACTAACGAAAAGAGACCTCTTATAGCTTTCAAACGAAACTGAAAAAACGTGAATAAAGATATTGTCAGAGCATAAGCTTGTGAAACCCTTGGCATCAAAGAGCTCATCTTGAGCAGGAAATTGACCATAAAGGGAAAGCTATGCTGAAAATGCAACGTTCCGAATAGGATTTGTCTTTTTGTAAAAGTATACCCATAAAACGCTCAAGCCTGTTTGGGTATAAAATAACCCCAATGTCTGACAATTCTCCAAGATGAAAATACATCGGAATTTGTTGCTTTCAAAGAAAACATGTCCTTAAGCCACAATGTACTACTAAGTTCGCCGACAGAATTTGCCAAGGAAATTTAAAACCAGAATGCTATAATGTTCGACTAAATGCACACATGTATCATGTGTACAATAAGGTCCTAACGCCGGTGACTAAACACTGATCACTCCCATTTCGCCCTCGGCCCTACGTATTTGTGATTCCTTTGGGGGCAATGATTTCCACATCAAAGCTTATACAAATGTGTTTCACTCCTATATCCGCAATGACTCCTCATGTGTCACACTTTTATTCCTTAAATTCGTCTTGAAGGTGATCTTTATTGCATCCTGCACTCAGCCAGGACACAAATCCATTTGAGGAAGTTTGGGCATCTAATATTGTTTACTGTGAAATCTTATCGTTCTAATCCACAGGACACCAACATTAGTGCCCGTTTAATATTCCCTGGACCTTTGGAACGGAAACATCAAGAGAAGATTATTTAAAGCCCATACATGTATTTAAACCGTTATTAACCTAGCGTAAACAAAATGATGTAATACGTAGCACGTAATTGGAATTTGACTTTTTAATTGTCAATACAATGTGAAGTTCCTTGTAATTATATATTGAGGTGATTAAGTCAGTAGAGATAACTTGTACCTTGCAATGTGCATTCTCTGAAACACAGCCGTAGTGGGGATTCCACGGTAAATATTATTTCTTTTATTATTATAACTTGTAAAATGGGTAAATGAATTTGGGTGTCATCTTGCTTTCAGTCAATTGTCTTAACTGTCTAAACGCGTATAGATCTTGAGTCTGACTGTCTGCGTTCAAAATGTACGAAGGTAAACCGACCTCTCCGTGCTAAATGTGCAACATATATCGAGCATTTCTAAGTGGAATGCATTTGATATAAAATCAAACTCCAAACTGTTTAGCCATCGTGCCGAGTCTAGGAGCATTACGCCAGCAAACTCTACTTTTACTGCATCATATTCCGATTTATCTCCATGCAAACGAGAAATAGTATTTTCCTAAGTCACGAATGTCACAGATCCAAACGGATCTGGATCGAGAAAGCAACAACTGGCGTACTACTTCTCTGGATATGACACGTTATAGTGAACTAAAGGAATCAATGTCATTGATAATTCAATCTTTGTATCTCAGCGATATCTGCTTTACTGTCACAGTACTCGTTACCAGACATATTGTCTGAAGTTTGTCTGACCTCAAAGACATGACGAACATAAAGTATATTATATCGTATTATTTTCAATATAACGACATAATCTTCCTAAACATAATGTAGTGGATGATTCCCATTCCTTGGTAAATACTATTTATGGACTTACAGTGAAACTGTAATCCGAATTTTACAACCTAAAATATCATGTAAGAGTGAGTGTGATTTTGTTAAAACCATTAAATAACCAACCGCACGTCAGCTTGGCGTGGGATATTGGCCCGTTCTTGACCGTTAACCATGTTGCGGAAACCTAGAAGCATGGGTATTTTGTAACAAACTGAACACCATAAACAGCGCGAATATTGGACTCTAGCTCTTTTTATAATGTCTGCAGGCACACAGACGAGAGGCATTCCTGTGCAATATTTTTCTCACACTTCTCAAAGGAATATCTGCATTACTGTCACTGTACTCGTTGCCAAATATAGTGTATGAAGTAAAGATTGTCTGACCTCAAATAATTGGGGAACGTAGATTTTAAACAATATCATTTTATTTTCAGTATGACGACATAAATCTTTTAAAACAATATGTAGTGCACAATTCACATTACTTGATAAACAGTTACTGGACATACAGTGAAACTGTAATCCGATGCGGCTCATCAGGACAGAATTACACTCGCGTAACCTTGATTTGTGGATATAAGGGAAGTGCGGCGACAGTCATATTTGAAATGCATGATTTCATTTTGTATACTCACTGATTATTTTATTCATTGATTAAGCAAATTGAAAATGCCTAATATTCCACTCGTGAATGAAACGTTTGTTAACCGAAGCCATTTGTAATGATCACCCATTTGTGCCCGCAAAATGTTACGTCACCTTGTTTCGTGGATAACGTACTCGGTTACAATATATCACTTTGTACGACATCCCATTGCAGTTAGTATTGACACCTAGGAAAGCAGACGACGAGATGTGAGAAGGATGGTGCTAACGGTATCTTTTTACTTGACATTTTGTAAAAATAATATTTGGTATTAGCGGCATTAGTGATCTTGGGCTATTCATCTCAGTGCTGGACAATTAGATTTAGTGTGATGCAGACATTCGGAACATTTTTGTCAGTGTCATTGTGTGTACATCAACAGTAACGCTTCGTGACGTCATACGAGATCTAATTTACGAGACCGCATGATAAATACCGCGATCCACGAATCAAGTTAATCCATTACTTTAGGTTACGGCTCTGTATATTGCGTAGGTTTTCAGACATACATTTGTCTAATGATTCTCTTGTGAAACACATGAAGCGCACCTGTTATTGTCGGGTCTTAAGCTTGCTCGTTCTTGGTTCCTCGTGATAAAATCCAAGTTCCTGAACTGAATATCATATTCAGCACTTCCCTCACCACTTCCCACTTCCACTGGACTTTGGGCAAAAGTCAAATTAAGACAATCATCACCAATTCGTGTGCCCGCAAAATGTTACATAGGGCGTTGTGGATAAATTCATGGAAGCTTCGTTCTCGTCTCTGTCTATGTTTCAGGAAATACCTCATTGTGTAATTGCTTGCTCGATCAATATTGATTTATATAAGCAGGAAAAAACAGTTTGACTTTGAACATAATTGAAAACGAACTGAATTCTTCTTGCTGTACTACCTATCAGCGTGTGTTGTACATTGCGTAGTCCATTGATTGCATGTCTTGCTTTGTATATCGCTGTTCAGACAATAGATCAAGAGAACCTTTAATCATTGTATGGTGACAAGTTAAGTTTAGAGTTGCTGAAGGAAAAAGCAGCCTGTCTGCAAATCTCCTGACCCCCGCAGGGCAGCAAATTAACTTCTTGCAAACTACCACTCAGAAACTTCTTTCAGTCTTTTTCTGAACTTTTAACTTCACGTAAGTCCTAAAACTTTGTAATGGATAATGTGTAAATACTTCTCTGTCAGATGAAACAACGGACTCTCGATAATACAGGCTAGTAACGTTGATAGTGGTAGTTTGGATATTCAGTATACAAGAGCTGTACGGGAACTGGTAGGAAGTGACAACATCGATTTCCGAGTGTACGATATTCTGTAGGTTCCCGTGGCAACACAATTATTTGAAAAAAACCGACAAAACTCTTGAAATAATATGAAACACATTCACCATCGCTTTTACGTGCATGTTCGAGTTCACTTCAAATATTGTGAAATCTAAAAATCCATGATGCTGTAGGAAAACTGCCCGATATTAAGGCAGATATTTACAACAATGTTGAAAAAATACATGTGGCTCTGTTACAGGCTATCACTAATTGTGTGCATGGCTGGAATTACACGTAGACAAACTTCCTGTGCTACACATCATGTTACGTGAAGGATGTCACATAGGGATCGGATTATTTACAGAATGTCGTTTACAATGATTAGATGCTTTGCAAATGATTCTACATGGCAGCACTTAATGAGTATATCCTGCAACCACTTTACTAATTGGCCAATGTTAAGCAATATTGTGGCAATCACATGAGCATGTTTATTATCTTTGCAAGATATTTGAAGTCAGAAAGGCCACTGAGATCAGTAAATCTACATATAAACGAATATTTGTCGTATGAAGAGAGAATCATTGTTAGTTAATGGCCGAGGTAATGCTGGAGGCTGATGCAGGTGAGTTATTGTATGTCCATCCACATGATGCATTGTTATCCAACTTCCTGGTGGCTGATTATCTTATGTACATTGGTTAAATCTATAAGTAAAAATGTTGTTAAAATCTATTTCACTTTTCTTTAACGTAATGTACCATTTGCACAAGTACCTCAAGAACTGATAATGCAAGCGATGCGACACATTCACTCAGAAGATGGTTCAGGCTGGATGATGCACTCTGTATTGGGGTGAATAGAACGCGGGTGCAGTTTCAGAGACGTACCGTCCCAGTAGTGTGTTTACATGTATGCCCGGGAGACGTAGTGTATCTCTCTGGAGCCCCGATATTCACATCTGAACGAATTACGCTTGTCATTTATGTCAATTATATGGAGTTTTACGCATTTACATCGAACTTATTGATCCCACTACTGGTCAAAACATTTGAATTTCCAGTTTGTACACCACTATTCCACAGGGAGTGAGTGGGTGAGTGTGGTTTTACGCCGCTTTTAGCAATATTCCAGCAATATCACTGCGGGGGACACCAGAAATGGACTTCACGCAATGTACCCATGTGGGGATTCGAACCCGGGTCTTCGGCGTGACGAGCGAACGCTTTAACTACTAGGCTACCCCACCGCCCCTATTCCCCAGGGAAAACATAAGGACAAGCTTCATCTCATAATCCATTGGACATTTGTTAGAAAAAGGAGTGATCACAGATACGATAGTTACAGAAAGTTACACATATATCTAGGCCAACATGAAGTCAAATAATTGATGATGATGGTGAAGAAGTCGGAGAAGAAGAAGATGATGATAATGATGACTGGGATTACAATAAGGGCGAATAGGTTTTCTTAAAAAATATTAGACCACACTTCTAAGAGTGAGTAAGTGGGTTTTACGCCGTTTTAAGTAATATCACAGCAGGGTACACCAGAAATTGGCGTAACACATTGTTCCCATATGGGGAATCAAACCTGGGCCTTCGGTGTGACGAGAGCGAACGCTTTAGACACTTCTAAGAGGTGGTGAAGAGTATCAGGTTGCCACACCATTTAGGTTCGAAAATGTATGTGCATAGCATCACCAAATGTAGCCTTTGTATTTGTCCGCTCTAGGTTTGAGGAAAAAAATAATTACTTACTATTGTCATGAATATATTATTTGTTGTTTCAATCTTTATTTGTCACGCATATGTGTGTGTGTGTGTGTGTGTGTGTGTGTGTGTGTGTGTGTGTGTGTGTGTGTGTGTGTGTGTGTGTGAGTCCAGATATTTCTTCTTGTCAAATCTCCTTTAAATCTGCACAAGATCTTTCGCCGTTCAACGGCTCTTCAGGTGTATAATGAAAGCCTATATTTATATCACGCAAAATCGTACTGATTTTGCAATTATTTTTTTTTTCGGAGAATTAGTTGAAGTGGAACACTTTTATCACACACTGTACATCAACCTCAGTCTTCTATTGTATAAACACAATACCCGCCATGTATATATTTCTATATATCATTTGCTTGATAACGGTGTTAGGATCTACACCGAAACGTCACAACTACTGCAACAAAGAAGTTGTCTATCAATAAAAGTGTTCCACTTCATCATACCAGCTTCTAAATGCCACTTAAGGAAGGAGAATTAGTTATTTCATAAACTTAACAATTAACTAACGTTAACATTACAGTTCATCTAATGTAACAGGTCACACTTCACCTGCTGAGACCAATAGAAAAAAATACATCTTAAACCAACGTTTTTCATGATTCCCGGGCAACATATTGTGTGTCACGTTCGATTCCATCTGACTGACATACATACCGATTGCACTTTAGGTAGCTCAACAGAGGATACTGACACTTACGTTTGATCGTTTGGATGCACGAAAACCTCAGATCGTGTTATTGTCCATTAGGGTAACTACAGACCACATAAAGCATGATTTGATTCTTGGCCTCGGACAAAACCCGATAAGGTCAGATGGGTGCATCCATGTTTCTACATCTAAAGAGGCAGGCAGACACACAAACAGTATGTCACGCTCGCTGACAGAGGCGAATCATAAAAGTAATAAGACCGGGAAGATGTAAAGTTAACCCACACCCCAACCCCTCCACACGCACGCATGCACACACACATACTGAGAAATACAGACAGAAATTCGAGTAGATCTAATTCATCGTGTTGTTATTGTTTTCTGTTTACTAATAGTGGTGTGGTTAATCACATTTATTTGGTGTTCATTAAAGTCTACATTTGGTCGGACGTATTTTAATGCCGTATTTTATTTGAAATTCTATTTTACAGTGGCATTATTTTTGTAAATAGATCTCATACACGTCACTGTCCATTGCATGCAATGGTCAAGCTGTATTGCACACTGTCTAATGTACGCAATGAGCAGTTGCACAGATTGGGTGTAACGTATATATGTACATTTATCAAATGGACATAAGGTATGACATCTGACATAATATCGTCGAGCCTTGTATCAGATTATATAGATCATGCATAGTGTCAACACTCTATTACATGCATGGAATTTGTCAGTTGTCATTGGTGACTTCAATCTCTTACATTTTTTTCCATATCAGCGGTTCAACTGGAAAACTTATTATATTACCTATAGATGACGTGTTTATGAAGACATCATATACATCCAATATCACAATGGTGACAAGTAAAGCTTATATCTATCCCAAGGAGGATACAAAATTATCGACCTTCACGACATACAGCCTGAAGTCTCATCAGCCAACTTTCAGCTAATGTACATATTTGGAACTTTTTGAGCTCTTATCTCTAAGTAATTGTCATGGGAGAATTATGGTTTCATCATAAGTGCAAATTGACGCTGTCTCTGATTTTAATGCATTTCCCCTGTCCGACTGATGAAAAAAAATCACAGAGACAATGGAATGGTGTTTCAATAATTTCAAGTTAAAAGCCAAATATTAACATAGTCAGCATGTAACAAGTGCTTGTTTGTCACACGCCTATAAAACTACCATATCAAACATATACAAAGGCATGGATCCTACCAAAACAATAGTTCATTGTACGATTCCGACGATTTTATGATCATGTTTAAGAATCACTGTCGTGTGGAGTCGCAAGTCGAAACAATATGTTCACTGAAAATCAGTCCACGACGGCTGTATGTCAACAGTGGCTCCAAAATCGTGAGAGTACAAATTCAATGGAAGAACAAGTACAGTGGCAGTGTGATATAACAAGTCCTTCTGAGAGAGTACGTAAGTGTCAAAACATTTCAAGTAAATTTAAGTTTACCAGGTTTTAATCGTAGTATTTTTGTCATTTTAATGTATGGCTAAATCTCTGTATAAACGCCAATGTCTGAAGGGATGGTGTAAATCCAGCTAGGGTCCATGCAGGTAGCAAAGGCACTGTAAGTCCCCATGGTCCCTAGTATGGTGATCGACCTTCAGTTGTTGGCGATCTATGGCCTGTTTTTATATTGTATTGTCCTAATAGTGCTATTAGTTTTAACCTTCCACACTAGTTTTATATCTGATTGTGATATTCTAGTTGTTTTACTGTCCTTCGATGACAGGTTTTATAATATACACATATTCCATTTAACTCAGTTTCTCACTCACTGATACAACAAGTAGGGATTATAACAGTAAAGACAGTGGTAAAGTTTCTAAAATAGGTCTTGGGTGAAAAATCAGGATGAAAAGTGATCTTCAAATAATCTCCTGTACGCCTGCGCGCGTCTGTTCACATTTGATAACCCGGGCGAGGGACGCTCTATTTCCAAACACATTTAACCCTGTTTATTGACAACATTGATGTTTGACTGCTATTAGAAATATTGTAAAATAAAAATGCAAAAGGTTTTACATTAGACCGACGTCAATGACAGTTCTATAAAAAGACATTAGCTTTGACTTCAAAGGTGTATCTGTTCGTCCACTGTGACTGTAGGAAAGACTGGCGACGCAACTTTCTATAACTATCTTGGTCCGAGTACACTGGACTATTTCGAAATAGGCGTAGACATTTCAAGAGCAGTCCTGGGCTAAGATTTTCGAAGCTTTCTTAGCGCTAAGATAGTGGTAAGCGCCATACATTAACATTAACTTACGACTATCTTAACGCGGAGAGAGCTTCGGAAATCTTGGCCCTGGCTCCCAGTTTAATTATAGTAACCATCACGCCACTGCCATATATTGAATTTTTTCGGAAACAATGTCATACATTTCCGTCATAAATACGATTGCTTCATAACACTGTCAAACAGTTAGATTGACATTTCGTTGAAACCTGTACGTAATCTGTTGCGTTGACGATTTATATACTATTCATCGGGATTCCAAGCGTGAAAACATCATCAATGACAACATATGACAGAACTGCTTGTATATGTATTTACCTGTTAGTTATTAGGAAATTTGTGTCTCCAAATACAGTTATAAAAAGCATTTGTTCTGTAACACCCTACTCACGTCTACCATTCCAGTTATATAACGGTGGTCTGGTAATAATCGAGTCTGGAAGAGACAATCCACTTTTGATATACGACCATCGATCGATGCGGTCGGGGCAGGATGACATTCGATTAACCGGTGTAGGCGGTGTGTATATTTCCCGCACGTCTGAGCATATTTCTCATCGTATGACAACGCAGATTGTATTCACCACGATGTATGTGTAAGGGCTCTTGATTACAGTGTTTCTTGTATTCCAAGAGACAGTGGTATGGAAAACATATTTGAACTTTTCTACCTGTACGAAATGTAAAACATTATTTAGGAAAATATTCAAAATCATAGACGACATGCTCACAAACTTCAAATTTACACAGTTCAATATCTTGCAGGATATAAAGTCAACGTAGTGAATGTGCGTTAAAAACATATCCTACGTTGTGACAGGCGTTAGCAAAAATAGCAAGGCTGCTAATTATGGTACTCACAAGCTTCAAATTTACGCAGTTCCATGTATTGCAGGAATATAGAATGAGTGAGTGAGTTATTATTCAACGTAACATCGGCAATATTTCAGCCATATCGCGACGAGAACATATGACATTGAAATGGAATAGATGTATATTATTAAAACCTGTCTTCGAAGGACAGTAAAACAACTAGAATATCACAATTACAACTAAAACTGGTGTTGAAAATTAAAACTAATAGCACTATTTGGACAATACAAAATAAAAACTGGCTATAGATCGCCAACAACTGAAGGTAGATCACCAAACTAGGGACCATGGGGACTTACAGTACTTTTGCTGGCAGGAATATAGAAGACTGTGTACGAACCAACAGAATTTGCCTTACAAAAATCCCTTATGCTTTGACAGGCGTTAGCAGAAATAGCACGGCTGCTTGTCGTAGTATTCCGATTATTAATCACGATCACATTAACCCAGGTTGTGGTGTCACAAAAGCAATTACTGTTAACTTAACCGCCACGAAGGAGCGACGGGAACACGTCACACTTTGGAATATTGTATAATCCATCATAGACACATGGCACAAGTAAATGTTAGCACTGAAGCATTTTAATATCTTCAAGTTGTAATTTCCCAGGGGATCACACAAGGAAGAAACACAACGTTCTACAACTCCTGAGGTTATTAAAATGAAGAGCGATCCCTCATACGGATTGGTAAAATCTGAGAAATTGTAGACACGTGAACACAACCTGAGCAACAACTTACTTCTATAGTCTTGACCAAGACCGACCCGAGCCCTAACCAATATGTATTTAGCCAGTCACGAACTAACGCAATGTAACTTTTATGCATCGACATATTCGTATTCGTACGAAAATGATCCGCAAAAGAAGGAATTACTGCTTTAGCGAGACGACTTGCAAATATGAGCAGAGAAGAATACCATTATAATGACACAAAGTGGTGAGCAGTCTCGGACGTCCCCAGCTGATAAGAAGAACGCTTCGTGATCTGCGGGATCACCCACTCGTAACATACTATCAGGTCTTGGTGACCTCTGTCACGTTTTCTTAGCACGATAAATCAGGATTCTGATCATTACTGTTCTGGTCTTTGTGTCCTCTGCATATTTCCACAACACCTATCCACAAAGAACACAATATACTGCACACGGACACACGTATGAGTTGCGTCCTTTGTGAATGCTGGAATTGAAATACAGTGAACTTGGGTTAAAATTAACTCAAGGAGACAACTTAAATTTAGTTCGTTATAACCGTAGTTCTATAAATTCGACTAAAATGTAATAGCAAGGGGTCGTGACAAAACCTAAACGTTCGTTATTTCAGTTGGCTGTAAGCGTGTTCGATATTCACATGGTATACTGCGGTTCGATCGAGGGTTCGACTTTCAGACTATACATCTATTGTTAGCACAATTCCCTGTGCGTGGCTTTGTCACGTGGGTTTGTCACTGCGTCACAAACACCCGAGACCTGCGTCACATTGGTTGTTTCTCCAACATTAAGCTAACAGGCTGTCAGTTATATACATTTAGTAACCCAAACATTCTAATATAATGACTCTGGGAACACAATGGCCGATCTTGCTGCCAAGGCAGCACTCAATAAATCTGTGACACCACTTCTTATCCCATACTCTGGTTACAAAGCTAGCATTAGAACTTACATCCGTGAGCTGATGCAAAAGAGGTGGGACACTCAAGTAGATATCAGCAAATTACATGAAATAAAACCCTATATTGGTTACACCTACTTGGGTTGTCAGTCCTGATTTGAAGAGGTCATTATGCGACGATGTCGCATTGGCCATACGCGTTATACTCACAAATGAAGATCCTCCGTTTTGTATCCCTTGTGATGAGAGAGACACAGTCAAGCATGTCCTGCTTGACTGTGTTGAATTCTCCATCATAAGGGATAATATTTCAATGTTAAAACTGTTAAGGATCTTTTTAATACTGTTCATTTTCATTTAATTCTTGGCTTTTTATAAGAAATTGACTTTATTTATGAATTTTGAATAATGTGTTCTGTAGATAGATGTATTTTTATTATTGGTAGTTTAGATTAGTAACTTGGATTGTCAGTGGTTGTATCCTCAAGGGGGGTTAAAGTACTGTAAACTTATTGTCCTCCTGAGAGGGTACGTAAGTCCCAAAACTTTCAGAGTACAATTAAACTTCCCAACTTTTTTAAAACGTAGTGTTTTTGTGATTTTAATTTTGGCTAATTTTTCCTACAATCGCCAGCTGCTGAAGGGATGATGTAAATCCTGCTAAGGTCCATGCAGGTAGCAAAGGGACTGTAAGTCCCCATTGTCCCTGGTATGGTGATCAGCCTTCAGTTGCTGGTGATCTATAGCCCGGTTTAATATTGTATTGTTATCTATACTGATACATTTTTAGGAAAGCGTGCTAGTTTTAAATTAAGAGCTGTGATATTCTAGTAGTTTTACTGTCCTTCCATGACATGTTTTTATTTTTCTCAATGTATTGTTTTTTATATTGATATGAATAACATTGTTCCCGTCACGATATGGCTGAGATATTGCCGATGTGACGTTAAATCTTAACTCACTCACCTCACTGATTTCAACTAGCGTGTGTGCGTTCAATTCGTTTCCCGCAAAAAGTTTGTTTTGCCGTTTTGAAGCAGGATTTAGCACTTCTTAGTTCTTAGTTCCCTGGACTTACAGCAATCCATCAGGTTTACATGACCGAGAAAGACGAAACTATAATAGGGCGAACCTGAAGTCGCGTCAAAGTGCAGCTACTTGAGAAGATGGTCTAAGGTTACATAGGGTTTAACGTCATGGATTGTTTCGCTTATGTGGCAGACGCTGTCTTAACAAGAAGACTGAAGCAAAAGCAAAAAGCAGCTGTGGGGATGTTTTTGAACGCCACTTGATTATCATATCATTTTTCTGAGTGACATTTGTACATCTGTCAGATTTGTAATGGTATAAGACACGATTCAGTCCGTGTATGCTCTACGAAGACTAAAGTACATGTTTTCAAATGATGAATTATCCACCGAAACTCTGAAACTAGATTGCTACTAGACAAAAGCCATACTGAAATTGAAATTTTAGAGAATATATATATTGAGATTATTTATCGATTTGTAGTTACTTCATATGTCAAACCAAACTTTCAAAAATGTTTTCAAATTGATAATCAAATCTAATTATTCTTCCAGTAAATGGATTAGAACCATAAAAAAGTAGAAAAAAGTGAACCTATATCTAAATTCCAGTAAGTGTAAATACATATTTCATGAACGAAATGGCAACATTTTGAAGACGCAAATCTTTGTTCATAAGACACGAAAAGACACGAATATGTTGAGGGTAATCCTTTGAAGACCATTGAGACGTTGTCGGCTATTTTACATAAGACCCCTTCATTATTTTCAGACCCGTGCAAATCCGGGTTAGGATTGGTCTTCAGAAAAACGTACGTCTTGTAAGAAGCGACTAAGGGATGGGGTGGTCAGTTACGGAGACTTGAAGTGTCATTGTATCCCAGCCGCGTAGATCTATGGGAAACCCCCTGTAAGATGGGAGCAGACGCATCATTAGATGTAATAAAATCCCACAGTACAATGTAGATATGTAACCTCTGATAATGCTTGGAGCGATAAAGGCTACTTTCTGGAGGACGGTGAGTGCATCGAGATGTAATCCATGAGCACACACCAAGGATCTCGCAGTGACAACGTTAAGAAAGTTAATGATTCTGTAGATGTTCTTCAGGGCAAAGTTCATTGTACCAAAGTGAAAACCAATTAAATGGGCCTGAGGTGTATCTGTAGTGCCTCTGTCCCTGAGGAATGATACGCTGAGTGGCATAAAATATAATGTCGACTTTTTCAAACAATCAAAGTGGCAATACCTCGATATGTGATCTTTTTGTGGATTTGAGTGTTACTCCCAAACTTCAGCTGAACAACAATTACAAATGACTATTCATGACAAAAAAATACAACACCTGTATCACACTTTGCATTACACCTTTCCTATAAAAAACATGCGATTTCCCAGAACTGATAACATCCCATTCAATGAGTGACTGAGTGAGTTTAGCTTTTGCCGCACTCAGCAATATTTCAGCTACTTGCGGTCTGTAAATAATCGAATCTGGACCAGATAGTGCAATGATCAACAGCATGAGCATCGATCTGCGCAACTGGGTACCGATGACATGTGTCAACCAAATCAGCGAGCCAATATTCTAACCCGGACCTTCACGGGTCCCCATTTAATGATTGTAAAGTTACTGGATGACCCAGTGTTCCTTTGAGTTTATTTTAAGTTCAAGATATGTACATTGACGCAACTCTTTCAAAAGTAAGCAAATCGTTATGTTTTAATTTCACATTTTTAAATTGTGTAATTCTAGAAAAATTAAAAACATCATGATGAACTTATGCGCTGCACCTCCCCGATAGACAAAGAAGGTTTTCCCAAAATGTGAAACAATTCAACCAATAATTATTATTTATTGAGAGGGCACACTGGAAGCATGAAACAGATCTCCAGAAGCTTTAAAGCCTGCCTATCGATTGTATGTACGTGACGACATGATGTTTCTCATGATACATATTGACCTTTTTACGAGAAATTACACCATTTATGCAAATAGTTTGACATGATGTAAGATGGTTTCGCTTACAAAGAATCTCTCGTCACCTGTCGTCATCAGTGGTTATACAACGGTAAAATATTTCCTGAACGAACATAATATTGCTTTTGATAATTTGTAGCATTGGCAAGTAGCAAAAATGGGGATGTAAATTCTTGCTGGAGTGTCGTGCAGGAACTTGAAGTACTGTAAGTCACCAGTATCTCCATCGAGGTGACCCTGCCTTGGATTCTGGTGGCTTTCAAAAAGTGTTTGAAAGTGCTGAACAATACATTTGCTTTTATATGCGGCATGGTATTTACGATGCATTTGGTCGCTATATCAGTTTAACTCAACCAGTCATACAAGTGGAATATGTGCGTTCAACATAAGTCTTTAAATCAACACAAAGCAAAACAAATCGATTTTACTAATCGTACACCAATCTTTTATTGGGGAAATGTTTCACAACTGTTTTATTTCAAAAGAGCTTGTAGAAATGCATGTCGGCTACTTAGCTTTGCTTCCAGTTCGATTTGAAGGGTAAGAAATTTAAAGTCTTTTCAATGGTTTGTGTATTCTTTGATGTTGAACAACTGGAGAGTTGCACATTGCCATAGACCATTTCCTGATAGAGTTATAGATCTCTGTATTCATGTATTTCAATGAGATTTCGTTGAATTTGTAGATCTCGAACAATTTTAAAAGTAGAAGAATTCCCACGGATAATAACTGTTCCTTCTCCAATGTTCTCCTATGCAAATAGGTATTTTTAACTTTTTCAGTTAAATCAAATATGTATAAATGTGGACGCCAGCGAAATGCAATCTCGCCCATCCACGATAACATTTCCATCGGGTGCAAAAGACGAAACAGCCGAGATGATATGAATGGATCATTCGCAATCAGTGGTGACACCAGCGACCCTCTAAGAGTGTACTCACGCAAACCAATAAGTGTTTCTGAGCAGGACAAAGAACGGACAAGTTGTCAAATAGGTTTCTTTCAGTTCCTGTCAGCAATAACAAGATAAATGAGTGATTCAAGTATTCTCCAGAGACTGAAATCAAAGAAACAACCGAGAATAGATATTCTTGGACGTATTGTGATCCATGCATAGAAATCGTGTATCGCGTTTGAACACAAGTAGGACGTTTTCGATTTTTACAATTCAGTTTTCCCTTCATATCTCGCAATATCACTAGTTGTGATCTCATATACATGTCTGCTTACGTACTTTCAAAAGTTATTTCTCTTTCTGATTCCAAACAAAATAAATCCGTTGACTTTTTGACAAAAAAGTTTATAAAACTCCATACAAACAAATATACATTGAAAATATTTAAAAGTTCCTACAAAGTTAGAAAATCACATACGTTTAATATTTTCTCTGAATTCTCTGATGCCACTGAAACGTCCTTCCTGTGTTCCGTGTGATGACAGAATCAAAGTTGAACATGTTTGACAGTTTCGAATTTTCCATCACAAGGGGTAACTATTTCATAGTTTGATCGTTATAAAGATCTGTTCAGTGTGAGTCCTCATTTCAGTCTTTATTGAGTTAGTTTATAATACAACGTATTGAAATAAGTGAATGTAAATGCGAGGGAAACTAGAATTGTTTTTCCAAGCGTAATACCGAATCGCACCGGGATCATCGGTGAAGTGATCTACCATCAGTTGCGTTTTTAAGCACAAACCCGTCCCAGATTGAGTGAGTCAGTGAGTTCAGTTTTACGCCGCGTTAGGAAATATTCCAGCTACGTGAGGGCGCGGGTCACCAGAAATGGGCTTCACCAACTGTACCAAGTGGGGACTCGAACCCGGGTTTTCGGCGTGACGATCGAACGCTTTAACGACTAACCTACCCCCTGCACCACAGATCCATGTCTTGAAGATACATTTATGTACAGAAGTATTATCAGCCTGAGGCATATTTACCCTTTTGGAAAGAGAATGACCTTTTTGTTCTAGAGCAAAACAACAAAACACGAAATGAACCCCCAACATATCAACATTTGTAATGGAGAACTAGAATGGTGATTACATGTCTCCAGTACTAGGGCTCTATGTGGAATCAACAGCAGAGTCAGAGGCACACTAGCTGCAAGTAAATCTAACATCACTTAAAAAGCTAAAGGGAACCAGACCCTATAGTTACAGTCACTCAAGCCATAGGTTGTGTTCCATTAGTCAGACCTTTGCATGAACAATGGTTTCAGAACTGTTGAAGCTGCTACTGTTTCATGTCTTTTCCCTAGAGCATCGCATGACTTTCAGGAAGCATGCATACTAACAGTTAGTGAAATTTGCATGATCTTTTATTGTAATGTTTAACCAATAGTTGCGGATACATACATATATGCATCGTGGTATTTCTATTGCTATACATTTCAATAGTTTCATATTTCAGGAAGACATTTCTAAGTTTAACTTTGTCAAAATATAAGGTTGTGTTGGTTACACTCAATAACATGCTGACGAAGTTTCCCGTTTGTCTGCACTTGATAACATTTGTCCATACATTTATATTAATAATGAGGGCTGCACCGAGTCAGAAATACTATTACCGGTTTTATTGTTCAACGACCTAATGGCAGCAAGCTCATGAACTTAACTTATGTGGGCTGCGTGCTTTATTGTCTTCAGGCATTATACCATACCGATAATGGATCACAGAATGCTGACGCTGAAATTTACAGATGCCAATATCGTTATTGCAAGAAAAACACAACGTTTTAGATGGCATGCTTACACCAAGCGATGTGTGAGTGAGAGAGTTAAACTGTATGATCACATCGGCAATATTTCAGCCATATCGAGACCGAAACAGGTCATACGTGAACAACAATCAATGCAACAGTGACACATGTGGTTTCACCTTAGGCAAGTGAGTTTGTTCAAAATTGTCTCTGTTCACCCAGCAGGAAAATGGGTACCCGGTGGAAAAAGTCATATGACTATAACCTTCTAGCGCCTAACAGGCAGCTTGGGTTATCCGGGGTAATAATGTGCTGTGCCTTGATTGTTAGCGCTACCTAGTGTGGAGTTTGGCGCTATATAAATGGACACATTATTATTATTATTATTATTATTATTATTACAGTACAGAATGATCTTGACAGTAGGAGATTAAGAACTAGCATGTAACATTAAAGTTATATCACTATTTAGGACAATATAACAAAGGGACGGGCCATAGATCGTCAGTAACTGAAGGCAGATCAACACACTAAGGACAATGGGTACTTTAAGATTCAGTCTTATACTCCGAAACGTTGTGTTCCTTATAATAAAGAATCGTATATATATATCTCCCTAATGGTTATCAGTTTTAAATGTTCTTCAATTGCGGGATTGCTCAGATAGTTGTCCCGTCTAGAATCGTATATTTATTCTGATAAGAGTAGTGCACAATCCCGCTTACAATGTAATGTTATATACACTTCTAGAGTGCAAGCTGGCACGACCGAAGCCCTTGTCTTTAGACTTAACAGTTAGATTGTTTTTCTCATTACGCTCAGTCCTTTCCAAAGTCAGCCTGACATTCATAGAGACCAATGTCTATACTGACTTGTAGCACCCATTTCATACAACAGTGTATGTATTTCGTAACGGTATCAAATGCTAACAATAAAATGACAGTAGCATGCACAAGATTTACCAAAGATGTTTTCATTGGGAAGAAAACATATCCATGACCATAATATCAGACGTAATAGAGATTATGTTCTCGCGGGAATCAGAGTGTGATCATGTGCACACGATTGATATATTCCTGGATTTTCCAATGAGAAACCAAAGGGAACGTAAAGAATTATGTGCGTTTCTTTATAGCCTTCTCTCGAAAATGTATTGTCCCAACGGAAAGTAAGATAATATAGAACAAGAGCGTCCATTCATCCATCATCCCCGTGGCGACTGGATGTGCGACTGTATGTAACAGATACATTGTAGCTTTAAACCTTTGAAGTGGTACTGTTTCAGGGAAAGGAAAATATCATAAGTCAGGACATGGTGAAGGTGTTCAGAGAGACCTGCACATATCTGTATCAGTGGGACATTTCACGAAATCACAAATTTCCTGAACATTTGCAATATCAGAAAAGAAACTATCCCAAAATAAACCCAAAATGAACTTCATTCACGTGGCGCTGTAATTTCCTGAGCAGAGCTTCGACCAGTTTGTATTGATAAATTTCTTAGTTTGTCGCTTGTTGCTGTCAGATATGTGATGTATCCAGACTGCAATATTTCGGGCACTCATCCCTCATAAATTGAACAAGGTTTGAGAATAAACCTAATTGAAGATTTGGTTAAACGACACTCTACTTATGTAAATGGTACAACTATACACCTGAGGCGAAATCTCGTTCCTCAGATGTGTGTCCCAAAACGATATGTTCCCAGTGTGAATTTACAATCCAAACACTGACATTTTCAAACCGGACTTGGCAATTGTGTTGTAGCACTGGTTATACTGGGTGATAGAAATTGATTAAAGCATTTCATAGACATTTCTTATTGAAACTGTAGTGTCTTCTTGTTAATACTGACCCAGTGAATATATCCGTTCGAGATTAGAAAAACAGTTACTTGTCAAAAACCTTATCTTGTTTTAAACTAATTTGAAAGGATTCGAATCACTAGGAAGTCCGTGCTTAGGACTTTGAGTACTGAACCACGCAAATCCATCAACGGATCAATTCTAATGATAACTTACTTTGCTGCAGAAGCAATCGTGACACATTTTAATTCCGTTTCAACGTTCTTTAAATGCTAACAGCTTTTGGATATATATCTAACCTAAAATGGAACAAATGAGAGCAATTGCAGTGTTTGTGTTCCTTGAAGTAATCCTGCTCGAAAGATGTTAATGATCTTAATTGAATTCAGTTTTACTTTTGGTGTGTCTCACATCCAATTTGTAAAACATGTTCCAAATGAAACATCCATCAATTAAAGTAGAGAGACAAGCTTGGTTTCAATATTTAAGAAAATGCATTCCTTAAAAAGGAGTTGACACGTCTCTGGACTTAGTCATTTTGGGGCTTAGTCTTAGGGCATGTGCGTGCCCTCGGATGATCAGATGACTATTATAAATGAAACCTGGTATCCACATGGACATGTATTGTATGTCATTATATCGATCGATGGACGATTTACAGATAACACTGGCGTGTTACAAAAGAAAGGATTATGCGTACTTTGTGCTCCATACCCTTCAATTCAACGTTCCCTGCAATCATTGTCCTCTTGGTCGGACTGACGTCATTTAAGCAAGGCAATAAGAACCCATCGTCGGATCAAGCGACCCCGTGGCACACATTTCGGTCGCTTCATCCTCTGCTATATCAATAATCAGTAACGTAATGCTACATGTCAGGTACTATTTACATCCTAATTAACTTCGCAGAGATTTCGACTCTTCCATGGACGCCACATATATACAAAATGCAATTGATACTTTATTCATGTCATCAGCATGTACACGATTCCCTATAAATGAAGGTTAGCACTGTCAGTCAAGTCATGTGAGGAGCCACAGTTCGTGACGCAGAAAACCCTCTCGTCGGTGTGCCAGCAAATAGTATGAGATAGAGCTAGTATCCAATGTTTACGCTGTTTGTGGAGTTATGCTTGATAACGGAATACCCATGCTTCTGGGGTTTGTAACAAAGTTAATTAATTAATGACCGTCATCCCACGCCAACCTGACGTACCCTGATTTAATTGTTGCAGCCAAACCGGCGTTCACGTCACACTCAAGCTTACTAGTATATGTTATTTATGGTTAATAATCGAAGTACAGCTTCACTCTATATCCGGTAGCTGCATTGAGGAAACATGAAGAAAAGTCAATTATGCACTGCTTCTCGTTTTCAATTATGTATACACTAGACGCCAAAAGAAACGTTACCCTTCTACCTTTATCAATTACTGAAAAACTATCAAAGATATTTTAGAAGGTTTTAGTTTACAAGAAAGCTTAACAACACAGCTTTATGCAGATCACGAAAAAAATTCTCAAATGTATTCATATTTGGGTGAAATGCTTCTTTTTCAGAAGAGTTAAATTGTCCATGCCGAAATAAAACAATAATAGTGATTTTGATGTTCAAAAGAAAGGTTGAAATAAAATTCTGCTTTAGGAAAATGATAAACCATTTAAAGTCACAATATTTCAACTATTAAAACAAGAAACAACGTTGTAGAGTGTCTAAAATTGTAAAATAATCATTGCTATGGTTTCAGTCTTTTAAAACATTTTCAGCTGATTTGCATTAGTGAAAACAAGTAAAACGTGTCTTTGATATTGTGAAACAATGTTTAGTAACATCTACAATTATCTTTGTTAACATTTTTGCTTGTAACATTTTTCCATTTCCATTTTACATATAGCAATATCAATCGCCAAAACGCAGCAATATTCAAACAGTATTTACATCCATTTCAGGTGCAGAATGATTCTATAGGGTATAAAGAGAGCCTAGAAGACATGATCTTATACACAGGTACGAGAAATATGCCAAGATTAACAGCTGGAGGGAGAGAAAGAGCCATTGAGATGGTGCAGATGAGGTCGACATACAATGCTGTTGCCAACGCCCACGGATGCCACCGTATCACGGTCATAAGACTTATTCAGGGCTTCAGACACACTGGGATCACCGTAGACAGGCCAAGAAGTGGACGTCCACGCATCACAAGGCCAGCTGAAGATAGGTACCTCCGTCATTAAGGAAGGAGGGTAACGTTTCTTTTGGCGTTTAGTGTATCATTATATAGAAAATACAATAATAAAGGTTAAATTCTATTTTTATCAATTATTTTGTGTCAGTACATCACGCAATATATTTGGCAGCGAGTACTGCAACAATCAAGAGACTTTCCTTTGATGACATCAGTGAATTATATGAAACTGATTCCTTTAATTCACTATACCGTGTCATTTCCAGGGGAAGTAGCACGACAGTTATTGTTTCCTCGATTAAGATCCGTCTGGAGCTGTGACAAACAGTTTCTATTCTTGAGAAAATACCATTGCTCGTTTACAGGGAGATACATCGGGACACGTTGCAGTAAAAGTATCGTTTGCTGGATTGGTGTTGCCAGATTCAGCAAGGTGGCTACATAGTTTGAAGTTTGATTTAGACAATCCATTTAGAAATGTCCGACATATGCTTCACATTCAGCACGAATACGAATACGAATTTGGACCGTTGATTGGAAAACACGATGCCACACAATCAGCAGAGTTATTCAGTTTGACCATCAAATACATTGGTCATTATAACAAGTAATAATAATGTCAGAACTCCATTTTATCGAGGACTCTCAAAGAAGGCTGTGTTTCAGGGAAAGCATATTACAAGGTACGAGTAACTACGGCTGACAAAATCCACTCAATATATCATTTCAAGGAACATTACATTATAGAAATAGCATACAGCGGAAGAAAACCTCAAAATACACGGTGTAGCTGCTTCTGTGTTATTTGATATGAACAAAGAGTATTGCCAATTCAAAGCAAATTCAAATTTAAATTTAGATTCAAATTCTTTGTTACGTATTACATGACTTTGCTTACGCTACGTTAAAGGTTACTTACGCTACGTTAAAGGTCACAAGCAACGTAAAACACAACTTTGCAGATTCTGATGCCTTTCGGTATGGACTTACAGATACAAATAATCAAAAATGCAAATTCAACTTATAAAGTTGAAAAATAACGCGATGAAAAAACCTCGCGAAATCGGAGTTCAAACGATTCATTAAATGTACCCCAGCGCTTGGGGTGCAAAGTGGTTTCAACAGCTGTGCTGCGCTGCGCTGGGCTGCGCTCATAGCGCATGCGCAGTGAAAATGTTTCGCGCAGCTTTGAAGCTGGATGTCCGGATTTAATATAAGGCCGTGAGCAGGAGTAATCTAATCAAAACAAATAGTAAACAATCTACTCATTACATAAAAGAACCTTGTTAGGATCTAGATCTACTCAGCTATGTGTCAACCATTTCAAGACGAAAAACCTTCGCTACTCGGTGAAGGCTTTGATGTGAGCTATTTTTCTAATGTTTTGTTGATATTTCACAGGCGCGAGCTTTTTATATGTTATGACAGTAGATGACCGATTTAACTGTTTATATAATTTCATTTGTCTATTTCACCACACGTTCTTCTTACCGAGTCACTTTCTCAGTTCGATACTTAAAAGCAATGTCATTATCTAGCGTTGACAGAATGTTTAACTGTGATATAGATATGTCGTTGTCACAGACAAAACTCAATGTCTGTTTTATTGACACCTATGTGTCTGCCTGCCTGTCTGCTAATGACAATATTCAATACACAACTTCGATCACTGACCACATGCAATTTGAACTTAACACCTATCAGGCTATACACCATAAAACAAAACGCTTTGATTTATGGCCCGAGTTCGCTCTCTGTCACATTATGTAATTACACAGACAGGCAGGTGTGATAATTCTACACATGACATGTTATGATGACTGTTGATTGCAAAATGTTATACACAAAAAAATGAGCATGTATTTACAAAACCAAACACACACACAATGACCCGTGAGGGAATCGGCAAATGAACCAGGCAATGAAAGGCTTCGTTACACTTGAGTGCACACCCACCCGCTCTGACTGGGTTCGGTATCCCGGGTGCTTCGTTTCGAGGAAAGTAAACCCAAGTACAAAATATTGCACTTCTGATTTGCGATTGTACGCTTATAATTTTGTTTATATGTTTTTTCATAATCAGTAATGTATATTATATGTCATGAATAAGTGATAATTGTGTTTTAATTATGTTTGATTTTTTGTTGCATGTGACCTTTAACTGCTGTTTAACTACATGTATGGGCTTTAAATAATCTGCTCTTGATGTTTCCGTTCCAAAGGTCTAGGGATTATTGGCAGGCACTGACATTGGTGTTCCATGCATTAGAAGGATAAGATTAGATGCCCAAACTTCCTCAAATGGATTTGTGTCCTTGGTGATTGAAGGATGAAATAACGTCACTTTCACGACGAACTTTAGTGATGAAAGTGTAACACATGAGCACTCACTGTGGATATAGGAGTGAGACACATTTGTATAGGCTGTGAAATGTGAAAATCATTGCCACAAAAGTAATCACAATCACGTAGGCCAGAGAGCGAAGTGAGGTTTGATCAATTTTTAGTGATCGGCTTTCGGACCTTATTGTACACATTCTGATACATGTGTGCATTAAGTCGAACAGTATAGGATTCCCCGTTTTTAAATTTCTTGGGCAACTTGTGTTAGGGACGTTACTAATACAGTTTGGCTTATGGACTTGTTTTTCTCTGAAAGCAACGAGTCAGATGTATCTTCGTCCTGAAGAATCCTCAGATATTCGGGCAAATTTACGCTCAAAACAATACATCTTGTCATGATCGCCAGCTGAAGCATCATTTAAATATATTTCTACAAAACACAAATCATATTAACAAAATTGCATTTTCAGCATATACTTGTCTTTCTGCTGTTCTAAAGAAGCTCTTTCTTTACAAGCGTATTTTCTGACAATATGTTATATAATGATTTTCAATTTGGTTTGAAAGCTAGGAGATGTCTCCTTTCGACCTTTATTTTCAGCTTTTGATGTTTCTTTACAAAGCAGCGCAAAGTGAATGGAGAACTATCGGGATTCGTTATGTAATTGGATTTTGCACCAAATTTAGCTTGATGCATAAATGCTCGTTTGCGTCTATGCGTCCTTGCTTCTCAGTATTGAAAAAGCTGGGTTTTGGCAGTTTTACTTTAGTTACAATAACATTACACGAGAACGCTTTGACGACCATTTGGGACGTTATTGGTTATTTTCCAGATGAATATTTCCTGTGATCGCAAATGGTAGATGGGTGGTAGATGTGTAGACATTCTATATTTTAAGAACTGTTTGGAATGTCATAGTCAACAATTTGGAAGTTACTATTTGATATCATCAACAAAGGGATAGGAGTATGATGAGTGAGTGAGTGAGTTTAGTTTTACGCCGAACTCAGCAATATTCCAGCTATATGGCGGCGGTCTGTAAATAATCGAGTCTGGACCAGACAACCCAGTGATCAACAGCATGAGCATCTAACTACGCAATTGGGAACCGATGACATGTGTCAACCAAGTCAGCGAGCCTAACCACCCGATCCCGTTAGTCACCTCTTACGACAAGCATAGTCGCCTTTTGTGGCAAGCATTGGTTGCTGAAGACCTATTCTACCCCGGATCTTCACGGGTCTGAGTATGATGAGGTTTGTCAGCAGGAAGTAATGAAATTGACATTGACATCTCAGGAGTGGCATACGTGTAGTCAAGTAGTGAAGACTAGCAAATATTTATCGCCTTTAAAAATTCTTAAACGCCAGAATAACCGCATGACCACATGCAATCCACTGTAGCAATTTGTTGAGCTATTCCTAATGACAATGGTAGTACATTTGTGGCTATATCCAAAACGGACAATGAGACTTTACTAAATCTTTACTAAAAACATTGTACTACGATTCGGAAGGTAGAATAAATATGTGTTTATGAATCACTATTGAATGTGAAGTCCAAGGTGAAAATGTGAGCTTAACCTGCCCAAAGAGTGGCTCCCGCCAGACATTCCATACGCCGATTGTTCATTATCGTTTTCTTCAGTTTCGTTTTTGTTGTGATTTGTGAAGCTAAAACGAGAATACTAAACGTGAACCGGTAAGCTTTCTATATATTTTCTCATTCAGGACCTCTATAGATTTTTCTAGTTGCTGTAACCGCATGAATTGCACATGCTCATTTCATGTTGAAAATGCATGCAGAGCACAACTGAACCTTTAAATATATTTGTGTTTGGGATTGCATTTCACTTTAAGTAGAGATTCCGGTACTTTTGGGGGTGAGTCATATCCGGATGTTCGAGCCCACTCTCTCACGGGGAGGAACAAGCACACAAACTCCGCGATATTATTCATTCAGTCACTGAGTCTTCCACAAAAAAAGGAATTCTGCAAAGTGGTAGTCAACCACACGTAGTCTACTCCTCTGAAAAGTGTGAGTTAGCACGGCTCAGATGACCATTACGTATATAAACCGATAGAGTCGACAAGTCAGCCCTTGTGAAATATGAAAAAAAGCTGTTAAATTTTACAATAGAGACTAAAAATTTACAAGAAATATCAATTTTGATCAAGAAACTGTTTTCACAAGGTCTTAGCAAGGGATACAAGAAGCAAACCTACGATAGTTTGGGTAAACAAACTTCCAGAATGTTGCAGTGCAATGAGCTCACCTGCCCCTTTTTCAGTTAGAAATCCTAAAGGAGGCATTGGTTATCCTGGGTTCTTGCTTATTGTTTAAATAATTAATATGAAAAAAGATATAATGTACAAGATGGATGCCGTGGACATTGCAAGGACCACTCGGCCATCTTAGACAAACAGGGAGGTCGTATATGGTGGGAAAAGTTGTGTGAAGTCACACGTTACTTGCTCATGTTGTTTCTGAGAACATGTAAAACGATGCAAACGTCCATTGGACTGAATGTGTTGACAATGCGATTAGCAGCTAAAGAACATGTTGTGTATTCCTGGAAGCTTTGGGGAAACTGCGAAATGACTTTCAGGCAAAAATGCATGCTAACAGTAAGTGTCATTAGTATAATCCTTTATTGCAATGTTTAACCAGTAGTCGCAGATACATACATATATGCATCATGGTTTGTATTACGTTTCCATAGTTTAATATTCTATTATTTTCAGGACGAAAATTCTAAGAGTCAAAAGAGCTTGTGAAGCAAGGAAGTTGTGTTACGCTCCATAACATGCCGACGAGGTTTGCCGTCTGTCTGTGCATGATAACATTTCTCTGAACATTTGTCTAGAACACCGAGTCAGAAATACTATTACCGGTTTTAATGTACATCGACCTAATGGCAACAAACTGCAAACAGCTTAGTTTCTGCCGTGAGCTTTGTGGTCTTTGGGTATTATAAAATACCGATAATGTATCGTAGAGCTATGGGAGAGAATGTTATGGATGTCACCTTCTCTAATGCAAGGAACACAACGTTTCAGAGTGCATGCTTACTCGTTCATTGTGCGATGAAGGCTCAGTCATATACTTCCAAACGTTGTGTTCCATATAATATACAAGATGACATACATGCATTTATTTCCCTTGTGTGGTTATCACTCGTAAAAGTTCTCAAAATACTCGATCGCCGACTTGGATGTAACTGACTCGATTATTTATAGTCGGCCGTCATACAGCTTGAATATTGATGTGTGGCATTACAAGCATGAAAGAATTGAAAGGTACAATGCAAGCAGTTTGCAGTTTCAAGAATATTCAGCGGGTTGCTGAAAACACTTGACTACAGCGGTCAGTGTCGGCAGTATTCGTAAAAAGATACCTATTCTAAGCATTTGTACAATAATGTCAGAAATAATATATCGATATATTCTAAAATGAAATCATGACGAAGAACATACGGCCTGGGAGTAAACTGTAGTGAACAATCCCGCTCACACGAAAACATTATACATATTTCTAGCTTGAAAGCTGACAGACTAAAGCTCTGATTTATCAACAGTATGCGTTTTGCATTAAGTTAAATCCTTTCCAAAGTCAGCATGACATTCATAGGCCCAATGGGTATACTGATTTCTACTCATTTCATACCACAGTGGATGTATTTCGAAGGCGTATGAAATGTGATAATAAACTGACAGTAACATGCAGAAAGGTTATCAAAGAAGTCTTCATGGGGAGCAAAACATCTATCCAAGATCATTTTATGGACTTGCGTCATCAAAATATCAGACGCAATAGAGATCATGTCCTCCCGGGAATCCGAGTGTGATCATGGACATACTATGAAATAATGCTGGGTTTTCCAATGAGACACCTGAGGAAACGTAAATAATTGTGTGCGTTTCTTCAAAGCCTTCTCTCGGAAATGTATAGCCCCAACGGAAAGTAAGATACTATAGAATAAAAATCGTCTAGTCATCCATCATCCCAGGGGCCAACCTTAAACCTTAGTAGTAGTACTGTCTCGGGGTAAGAAGAATGTCACGAGGCAGCACATATTGAAGATGTTCAGAGAAATCTTTCTATCTGGATGAATGGGACATTTCGAGCGTTCAATACGAGTAACAAAACGGAAGAAACATTGCTCCTTTGCCCTGACAGTATGGATTTACATTGTATTGATTTGAATGGTATGACACTATACCAACACGTTTCATCATGGTGTATTTTGCACAAACACAAGTGGAATACACCCAGTATGCCCGAGTCAGCTGTCACCCAAGGTCTGGCTTCTTGCCAAGGTGTACTTGTTCCCATAGACACTGTGTTAACAAACACAACAGTTGTATGTAAACCTTCTTACCAACGTACCACCAAATCACACTCTGAATGATTCATTACATTAAACAGTAGGTTTAATTAAGAACTTCCCACACTCAGAAACTATTTAAGGTAAATCGATTTAATACCCTCTGCATCTGGATTCATAAAATCACAAAGGAATTTCTTGAACTTTTGCAATATCAGAAAAGAAATGCAATTTATACAACCAGTACGTTATACTACTACTACTACCACTACTGCTACTACTACTACTACGACTACCACTACTGCTACTATGGTAATGAAAAACTAAGAAACAACCAATGCAAACCATAGTTCCGGTCGCAATTACTACTGCTACTACTACTACTACTACTACTACTACTACTACTACTACTACTACCACTACCACTACTACCACTACCGACTACCACTACCACTACTACTACTTCACTACCACCTGACTACTACTACTACTACCACTACTACTGCTGCTACTACTACTACTACTACTACTACCACTACTACTACTACTACTACTACTACTACTACTACTACTACCACTACTACTACTACCCACCTACTACTACTACTACTACTACTACTACTACTACTACTACTACTACTACTACTACTACCACCACTACTACTACCACTACTAGTAGTAGTAGTAGTAGAACCACCGTACTACTGATATACTATATTACACTTCTTTTCCGATATTGCAAAAGTTCAAGAAATTCTTTTGTGATTTTGTACCGGAAAACTAAGCAACATAAGCAATGCAAACCATAAGTCGAAATAGTGATGAAGTGATGAAGTGATGAAGTATCCGACCTGCTGTATGATTTTGTATTCATCTCACATCAATGGAACAAGGGTTAAGATTAACCCTAATTTCAGACTTGGTTACACGACATAGATTACCTATGTAAATGGTACATAGATACACCTGTATACCTGACACAATATTTTCTCATGTGAATTTAAAATCCAAACTCTGACATTTTCAAGCCGAACTTGGCAATTGTGTTGTAGCACTGGTTATATGGTATGGAACTAAATGTGTTATCACCCTGGGGAACCTGATTTCGAATAATGCGCCCCTATTACTGCTCGCGAAATGCTCGTTTACAGATGCACAGGCTCAAACGCAGTATTTAATTCTAAACTTCGTTGAGTGCGGAAATGCAACGGATCATCGTACATATTAAACGTCAACGACAGCGATTAGCCAGTCTTCATTATGGGGACAAAACTAATTCCGGATCCTTTGGGCGTAAAAGGCAAAATGGATGGTAAATGATAGAAATGCATTACAGCAGTTCATAGACGCTTCTTATTGAAACTGTAGTGTCATACAGTTTCAGTTGTTGTTAATGCTGACTCAGTGAATATATCGGTTCGAGATTAGTAAAACAAAGTTTTCTGTTAATAGCCTTATGGCTTTTAAACTATTTTGAAAAGCAGTCTAATCTAAGGCAACCGTTAAAGTATTAAAACACGCAAATCCATAAACAGATTAAATCTAATTATAAGGTTTTGCGCTGCAGAATCAACAATCCCCTTGACTCATTCCTATTTCTGTTCAACGATCTTTAACTGTCTAACAGCTTTTGGACATCTATCTAAAGTAAAATGGAACAAGTAAGAGCAATTACAGTGTTTGTGTTCCTTGAAGTAATCCTGCTCGAAAGGTGTTAATGGTCTTAAATAAATTCATTTTTTAAATTTTGGCGTGCCTCATCCAATTTATAAAACATGTTCCAAATGAAACATTCATCATTTTGATGTCGAGAGACAAGCTCCATTTCGACCCGTGAAGATCCGGGGTAGAATAGGTCTTCAGCAACCCATGCTTGCCACAAAAGACTACTATGCTTGTCGTAAGAGGCGACTAACGGGATCGGGTGGTCAGGCTCGCTGACTTGGTTGACACATGTCATCGGTTCCCAGTTGCGCAGATCGATGCTCATGCTGCTGATCACTGGATCGTCTGGTCCAGACTCGATTATATACAGACCGCCGCCATATAGCTGAATATTACTGAGTGCGGGGTAAAACTAAACTCACTCATTCCATTTCATTTAAGAAAATGCATTCTTTGAAAAGGAGTTGAAATGTTTCTGCACTTAGTCAGATGGTCAATTATATATATGAAACCTGGTATATCCAAATGCTCCATTGAATATTAGATTTGGGCCGTGTATTGTGTGTCTTTAGATAGATGAAATATGTACAGATAACACTTACATGTTAAAAAAAGAAAGGATCACACGTACGTAGTGTTCCATTCCCTTCAATTCAACGGTACCTGCACTCACTGTCTGCCTGGTTGGATTGAGATCATTTGAACAACCATAAGAACCCTCGCCGGATCAAGTGACCATTTAGAACATATCTGGGTCGCGTCATCCTCGACTTTATCAGTTAATACTACATGGCAGATAGTATTTACATCATAATTAACTACTCAGAGATTTCGACTCTTCCTGAGATGCTACTGACATATACAAAATGAAACTGATACTTTATTCATGTCGTCAGCTTTTACATGAATCCTCATAAATGAAAATTACCATTATCAGTCAAGTCAATTGAGGAGCCGTAGTGCGTGACGTAGAAATCCCTCCGTCGCTGTGCCTGCAAATAGTATAAGAAAGAAATCCAATATTTGCACTGCCTATGGATTCAGGTTAGTTAACGAAATGGCCATGTTTCTGGGTTTTCGCAGCAAGGTCACGAGCACCATCCCATGCCAACCTGACGTACCGTTTGTTCACTGTTTTCGCCAAATCTGTGTTCAGGTCACATTCCTCCTCATATATTATTCATGATTAAAAATCGAATTACAGTTTCACATCTCCAGTGTCTGTTATTATCAAGAAATGTGAATCATGCACACCACCTATTGTGCATTGAAAAAAATTGATATATTTTAAATTGTATTTTGTCAATTACTTTGGGTCAGACAATCTATTATGCAGCAAATACCACATTATTCAAGCAGACATTCCTAGGGAAACAGTGATACCAACATTAAATTGTCAATTACTCTGATTTCTTTTGTTCACCATTACGAGCGATATCCAGAGAAGTAGTACACCAGTTGTTGCTTCCTCCATCAAGATCCGTCAGCAACTGTGACAAAGAGTTCCTACTCTTGATTCTTGGAATTACCATTTCTCGTTTACATGGAGATAAATCAGTATACAGTGCAATAAAAGTGGCGTATGCTTAATGTTCCTAGATCCAACACTGTAGCTGCATAGTTTGCAGTTTAATTTTATATCAAATGCATTCCACTTAAAAGGTCCGATGTGTGTTTCACATTTAGTACTGATCAGTCGGTTTAGTTGAAACACATGTTGAACGCAGACAGCAAGATACATTATTTATCTCGGCTGTCTGTAAATATACGAGTTTCGACCGTTACGAAAAGATTGATTGAATGCAATCAGCCTAGTTATTTAGTTTGACCATCAGATTCATTCGCCCATATGACAAGTAATAATAACACATGAAATCCATTACACCGAGGAATACCCACGAATGCTGTGTTTCAGAGAATGCACATTGCAATGAAAGAGCTGTCACTACTGACTAAATCCCCGAAATTCATCGTTACAAGGAACATCACATTATAGAACTTGAGGAAGACCTAAAATACACACATCGTTTTTTCATCTGATATGCTGATTCAAATTCAAATTCTACGCATCGTATTACGCGATTTTACTTGTGTTAGTTTGCAACAGTTTAAATATATATGCATAGGCATTAAATAATCTTCTCTTGATATTAGCGTTTATAAAGTCTATGGATTATTAAGCGGACGCTAATATTGGTTTTCCGTGCCTAAGAAAGATACGATATCGCAGGAAACACTATTAGATGCCCACACGTCCTCAAATGGATTTGGTCCCTGGTATGGTGATCTACCTTCTGGTGTTGGCGATCTATAGCCTGTTTTTATATTGTATTGTCCAAATAGTGCTATTAGTTTTAACTCTCCACACTAGTTTTAGTTGTAATTGTGCTATTCTAGTTGTTTTACTGTCCTTCGTCGACAGGTTTTTATAACGTACATATATTCCTTTTCAATGTCGAATGTTCTCATTTCACTTTTTATTGTATAAATTGTTTTCGTCACGATATGGCTGAAATATTGCCGATGTGACGTTAAATAATAACTCACTCACTCACTCAAACGGATTTGTGTCCTCGGTGAGTGTGTGATGCAATAACAATCACTTTCACGACGAAGTAGAAATCAAAGTGTGACACTGTGGATATAGGAGTGAGACACATTTGTATACTCTTTATGTGAAACTCATTGCCCGAAAAGGAATCACAAATACGTAGTGCCAACGGCGAAATGGGGATTGATCAATGTTTAGTGACCGGCTTTAAAACCTCATTGCACTCTTGCTGATATATGTGTGCATTAGAGCGAACATTACGTAAAGCGTTCCGGTTTCAATTTATTTTGCAACTTCTGTTGATTGTACATTGTGGTTTTAAGACATGTGTGTCTCTAAAAGCAGCAAGTCAGATGTATCTTCAGACGTTTGGTTATATTGTACACCCAAATACATTTTATAATGATCGCCAACTGGAGCGTTGCATAGGTATATTTCGACAAAATGACTATTTACAACGTTGCATTTTCAGGATAGGGTTCCCTGTGAATGTGAATGAAGAAGTGTAGGGTTTCATTATGTCATTGAATTTACAAAATAGCGTCATGCATAGCCAGAAGTAGTAGAACTGACATCGGCATCCTAGTCGTGGTATGCGAGCAGTGAAGAGGGGGGAAATGCTCATCCGCTGAAGAAATTCCTAAACGCCTGACCTCCTTTGATGACAGGGGCATCGTCTCTGTGGTTATATCGAAAAGGAACTATAGTTACATGCACACTTTTAGTGTTATATCGAAACATAGAAATGCATTGTCAGTGTGAAATGTTTTTTTTCAAATATGATTAGCTTACTTATGTATTATAACACATTTTAATCGTGATGAGGGCGTAAACCGTCATCAGGATTGTTTGAAAGATGTTTTGTAAATAGATAAATAGCACATTCTACAAGGCCTGAGTTGATGGAGTAGGTCCCGGTGGGGTTCATGCAGACCCAATGGTCCTTAGTATGGTGATCTATCTGCAGTTCGTTGTGCTTATATATTGTATTGTCTTCAACAGTAAAATATGTTTTAGATTCACATTCTTGTATATCTTACACTTATTTTTCTGTGATATTCTTGTTGCATTAAATGTCTTTCGTTGACACGTTTTTTATATTCTAAGATCATGTATCCTGAATGCGTAATGTTTATTCACGATATGGCTGCAATACTGCTGATGTGATTAAAAATCTCAACTCTCACTCGCAAGGTTAGATTTGGTCTTTAGCAACCCATACATGCCGTAAGAGGCGACAAATATACATGACGTAAAAGGATCAGGTGGCCAGGCTCAATGACTTGGTTGACACTTGTCATCGTATCTTAACAGATGGATGTCCATGCTGTTAATGACTGGGCTGTCTGTTATGCAAAAACAGCCAGCATATAGCAGGAAGATTCCCGACTGAGGTGTTAAACATCAACCCAGCAAACACACATTATCTTAAGGATGTGATATCAAATGGCAGAAGGCTGGTAGGTGTTTTCAATATTCTACATTCAGTGTCTGGAAGATACTTTTATCAACATGAATATGATCAGGTCGACATATGTACCCCTTCGTAAAAGAGGAGCAGTCACAAACATATGACACGCCAAGTACTCTTAAATGAATCACACTAGATGACAAGGCAGAATGACCTTCTTGATCAAGAGCCAGAGAAAACTCGAAATGAGCCCGCTACTATATCACAATAACATATCAACGGTTGTCAAGGAGATTTTGAATAATTATTACATGTCTCGCTTATCAGTGTTCTGTGCGGAATCAAAATCACAACTAGGGGTACATCAGCTGCAACTACATATTACGTAGTCACTTAAGAAGCTAAAGGGAATCAGACCCAGTCATCAAGTTACAGTTTCATTAAACATAACTTGTGAGCCGCGTTTCATTAGTCAAACTATTACAGGCATCACGGTTTGAAACTTGATCAATTTATTAGTATTTCATTTCTTTTTCCCCCAGTAACGCTTGATTTTCAGGGAAAATGTATATTAACAGTTAATCGAGTTTGCATCGAATCTTTCGTTGTAATGTATGTCCAATAGTTGCAGATACGTACATATATGCATTATTGTCTTGTTTGAATTACCTTTCCATGATATAATATTCTCCGATTTTCAGTGAGACAATTCTGAGAGTCAAAGAGATTGTGTAGCCAGAAGGTTGTGTTATGCTCCGTAACGTGCCAACGAGGTTTCCCGTCTGTCTGTCTGCACTTTTATAACGACAGGCTGCACCGAGTCAGAAATATTATCACCAGTTTTACTGTTCATGGACATAATGGCAACAAACTGAGGAGCTTAGTTTCTGTGGATCGTGTGCTTTAAAGTCTTCAGGTATTCTAAAATAACGATAATGTATCATGGGTTTAAGGGAGAGAAAGTTATGGATGTCAATTTCTCTAATGCACACAGCGTTTCAGAGTGCATGCTTACTCGTTCATTAGGCGACGAAGGCTCAGTCATGTACCTCGAAATGTTGTGTTCCTAATAATATAGTTGCTGACATCCGTTTTATATAATCTTATTTGCGGTAATTACCTTTAAAAGCTCTTAAAATACTCGATCGCCGACCTGGTTGTCCTGTCTTGATGCGATTATTTATAGAGTTTCGTCATGCTGGCAAGGAAAAAAAACTGTAGTGAACAATCCCACTTACACGAACACATTATACATATTCTAGTTTGAAAGCTGACACGACTATATATAGCTCTTGTCTTTAGATTTAAAAGAAATGGCATCGATGGAAACCAATGGCGACACTGACTTGTAATCATTATATATCACAGTTAATGTATTTCATGAGCGTGTGTCGAATGTGACAATAAACTGTCAATAACGTGTTATCAAAGACGTTTTCATGGGGGAACAAAACATATGTCCAAGATCATTTTATGGACTTGCGTCCTCATAATACCAGACGTAATATAGATCATGTTATCCCGGGAATCCGAGTGTGATCATGGGCAACACAACTGATATATTGCTGGATTGTCAAGTGAGATACCCGAGGACACGTAAAGATTTGAGTCCGTTTCTGTATAACCTTCTCTCGGAAATTTATTGTTCCAACGGAAAGTAAGATAACATAGAATAAGAGCGTCCATTTATTCATTTATTCATTACCCAAGTACCATAAGTGACTGTAAGTAACAGATATCTTTAAATCATTACAGTAGTAGTGTTTCGGGGAAAGAAAATGTCATAAGCCAGAACATGATGAAGGTGTTCAGAGAAAGTTTTTATCAGTATTTCGAACGTTCAATGTGGGTAATAAAACGGAAGAAACATTGGTCCTGTGCCCTGCCAGTATGGATATGCATTGCACGGACTTTATTGACATGACACTACACCAACACGGTTCCGCCCGATGTATTTTGCACAAATTTAAATGGAATGCACCCAGTGTGCCCAGAGTTCAGGCTTCATGCTAAGCGTGTGTACTTGTTCCCATAGACAATCAAATAATATAACGCTGTGCATAAGCTTCACTACCAACGCACCACCAGATCTCAATGTAAAGGATTAATTATATTCAATACTACGTTCAAGTAAGGACTTCCCACACCCAGAAACTATTTATGTGATAGCTATTTAAAACGTGATACTACTACTACTATACTGTTACTACTATTACTACTACAACTACTATTACTACTACTACTACTACTACTACGCCGTTATTTCGACTTGCCCAGATTGTCAAAAAGTGCTAGTGAGTGAGTGAGGGAGTAAGTGAGTTTAGTTTTACGCCGCACTCAGCAATATTCCAGCTATATGGCGGTGGTCTGTAAATAATCGAGTCTGGACCAGACAAGCTAGTGATCAGCAGCATGAGCATCGATCTGCGCAATTGGGAACCGATGACATGTGTCAACCAAGTCAGCCAGCTTGACCACCCGGTCCCGCTAGTCACCTCTTAGGACAAGCATAGGTTACTGAAGATCAATATTCTAACCCGGACCTTCACGGGTTCAAAAGCTGCTAACATCTGAAGGGATGATGTGATGTAAATCCAGCTTAGGGCCATATAAGAAGCAAATGTATGCTGATCTACCTTCAACTGTTAGCAACCTATAGCTTGTTTTTATATTGCATTGTCATCTGTAGTTAAAACGTCTTAGATTTAATTACTAGTTTTAAATATATACATTTGTATCTGGGATAATCTAGTTGATTTACTGTCCTTCAGTGACAGGATTCTAAAACTTACTTTCAATTACTATCAATCTATAACGTTATAGTTTGTAGTTACTATATGGCTGAGATACTGCCGATGTGACTTAATCTTACCTCACGCACTCATAATTTCGACTTATGGTTTGCATTGCTTATGTTTCTTAGTTTTCCAGTACCACAACCGTGCCCGCTGCACTCACAAAATGATGAAATATCCGATCTGCAATATTTGTTTTATTCATCCCGCATCAGTGGTTTAAGATTAAGCCAACTTACACGATACAGGTTACCTTTGTAAATGGTATAGATATACAACTGTACATCTGAGATGATATGTTGTTACTCAGATGTGCTAAAACCGATATGTTGTCAGTATGAATTTACAGTCCAAATACTGACATTTGTAAACTGGACTTGGCCATTGTTTTAGTATTACCTTATATTATATGGGAACGTATAGGGAAATATTAACCTGATTTCGAATAACGTGTTACCGGTCGTGAAATGGTCGTTTACACATACACAACCTTAAAACGCAGCATTAAATTCTTAATTTCGTTGGAGTCGAAAATGTCAATATGAAATGTCAACTGCAGAGAAAAACTTACACGACACAACAGATTCCATTGGGCGTAAAAGGCTAAATGAAGGATAAATTATAGGAATGGGTTAAAGCATTTCATAGATGCTTTCTGTTGAAATTGTATTATCATATGATTTTAGTTGTTGTTAATACCGACACAGTGAATATACCCGTTCGGGATCAGTAAAACAAGGTTTCCTGACAATAACCTTATGTTTTTTAAAATTATTTTTAGAAGCTGGCGAATGACTGAGGAATCTGTGCATCCATAAAAAGACTAAATCTAATGATACTCGTAAGCAATCATGTCTAAAAGGCAGATTCCCTTTGACACATTTCAATTTCTTTTTGACACATATCTTAACTAAGAAAGAACAAATGAGAGTAATTAGAGTGTTCATCTTCCTTGTAGTAATGCTGTTTGAAAGCTGTTTGAAATACTCTTAATTACGTTCATTTTAAATTCTGGCACGTCTCACATACACATTTTAAAAATGTTTCGAATGAAACATTCATAATTTTGATCTCGAGAGACAAGCTCCATTTCAGAAAATGCATTATTTGAACAAGGAGTTGAAATGTGTCTTAGCTCTCTGATGATTACATCATTATTACAAATGAAACCTGGGATATCCAAATGTCCAATTGAATACCTAGTATTAGATTTGGACCATTTATTGTGTGTCACTAGATGGATGAACTGTTTACAGATAACACTATCGTTTCGCATATATTCGCCGTTCCCTGCAATCATTGCCCTCTTTGTCGGGTTAAGGTCATTTGTACAACGCCATAAGAACCCATCGCCGGCACATATCTGGGTCGCTTCATCCTCGGCTTTATCAGTTGATACTACATGTCAGAAACTACTTGCATCCTAATTAACTACATGTCATGATACTTTATTGATGTCGTCAGCATTTACAAAAATCATCATAAATGAAAGTCGAGTCATGTGAGGAGTAGCATTGCGCTACGCAGAAATGCCCCCCGCCGGTGTGCCTGCAAACATTATATGAAAGATCTGAAGTCAATACTCACGCTGTTTACGGATTTAGGTTTGTTAATGGAATGACCATGCTTCTGGGTTTTCGCAACAATCATCATCCCGCGCCAACCTGACGTACTGTTAATTAAGTGGCGTTCACGTCACACTCCCTCTGATATGTTATGTATGTCTTATATGTTATACATGGTTTAACATCGAATTACAGTTTCACTCCATGTCAAGTATCTGTATTTATCAAGAAGTATGAATCATGCACTTCACTTCCTATTGTGTTCAATAATGTATGTCGTTATGTTGAAAATAAAGCAATATATATATATATATATATATATATATATATATATATAGTTTAAATTGTATTTTTATCAATTTGGGTCATACAATCTATTTTGCAGCAAATAATGCAACAACTAATCACACATGCCTATGAAGAGTGTGATACGAAGATTGAATTATCAATGAAATTGATTCCCCTAGGTCACTATAACGTGTCATATCCACAGAAGTAGTACGCCAGTTGTTGCTTCCTCGATCAAGATCCGTCTGGAGCTGTGACAAACAGTTTCTACTCTTGAGTCTTGGAAGTACCATTTCTCGTTTACATGGAAATAAATCGAGATACCGTGCAATAAAAGTAGCGTTGCCTGGCGTAATGTTCCTAGATCCAGCACGGTGGCTACATAGTTTGCAGTTTGATTTTATATCAAATGCATTCCACTTATAAATGTTTGGTATATGTTACACATTAACACCGAGCGGTCGGTTTTGCTTCGTACATTTTGAACGCAGACAGTCAGATTCAACAACTATATTGGGCCGTTGAGACCATTGATTGAAAGCAAGATGGCACGCAATCGTTAGGATTATTTAGTTTGACCACCAGATTCATTCGCCAATTTCACAAGTTATAATAATAGATGAAATATTTTTTATCGTGGAATCCCCACGTCGGCTGCGTTTCAGTAGAGGTATCTCTAGTGACTAAATCACAGCAATGTATCAGTGCAAGGAACATCACATTGTATTGACGATTAACACGTCAAATTCAACGTACGCTTTCGTATTGCATGATTTTGCTTACGCAAGGTTAACAACTGTTTAAATAATCTTCTCCTGATGTTCCCGTTCCAAACATCCAGGGAATATTAAGCGGGCACTAATATTTGTGTCCTGTGAGTTAGAACGATACGATTTCGCGGTAAACACTATTAGATGCCCATACTTCCTCAAATGGATTTGTGTCCTGGCTGATCAGGATGCAATAAAGGTCACTTTCAAGACGAATTTAAGGATTCAAAGTGTGACACATGAGCAGTCACTGCGGTTGTAGGAGTGGAACACATTTGTATAGACTTTTATGTGGAAATCATTGCCCCAAAAGGAATCACAAATACGTAGGGCCGAGGGCGAAATGGGGGATTGATCAATGTTTAGGGACTGGTGTGTGTTTAATCAATGTTTAGTGATCAGCTTTAGGACCTTATTGTACACATACTGATACATGTATGCATTTAGTCGAACATTATAGCGTTCTGGATCCGGTTGTATCATTGCTTCATTAACTAATGTCAACATTAAACCCTAATGATACATTAAATCCTTAATGCATCATTAGTTAATGGCATCATTAAAAACGGTAGTATCAAACACTTATTAGCGTATCATTATCTAATGACGTCCTAATGTAAATATTTTCATTAAATCCGGGGATTCCCCTATTTTTTCCCCACAATTCCGCGCTGTAAACATGTAAGTGTTACTCTCGGTCGTCTGTCAAAATGGCATCTTTAGGGCTAAACCTCGGAACAAAAACAAACATTTCGACTGCTGTGAAGATACACGTCTAAATAATTCTGAAACGTCCCCGATAAACCTAGAATCGGTTGGGATGTTTTGGAAAATACACGAACACGGACGCCGAAGTGAGCTTTCCGCCATATTGGATAGTGTTTACAAAATCAAGTTTCGCTATGGCCAGTCATAGGACGCCTATTACATCATGTATATTTCATATTCAGTTGTGACAAATGCATCGCTGATTTCCTCATACATTTTAGAATCAAATTCCAAATGGTCTTTGTCACTGAAACCAAGTGTCTAAGAAAAAACGAAACATATTGGGTGTGAAAACGGGACGTTGTGCTCATTACACAGCGCTTGCTAGAAATATAAACAAAGCAAAAACCAGATTTTATACTGTGCAGCATTTTCTCAATTTTTTAGACATCAGTTCGTCTATTCGTAGCATGCATGAGCTCAATATTTTTAGAATATGCACGGAAAGAGTATCGTAGCAAGAACTAGAAAACTTAAAACAGATACAATACTGAAATTTGATATATTCATACGAAGGTTCTGTGCAGCGTGACGCCATGCAAGACGCAAAATCATGGAGAACGACATAGGCAATTATCGGCATTTCTGACTTTTTCAATGAAAACAATAAAAACAAACAACCATAAGCAGATAGTCAGAATGTTTCCGATTACTTACATCATACATTTATGGACAAAGGTTCCCTCGCAAAATCGTGGGCACCCATATCCACGAAGCCGCCATTTCATGAGAAATCGGTCATCGGTAGTGATGTCATACATCAACATTGTTGGACATATGTGGCAATTTCTTTGAGGTGAAGGTCGGTCGAATAAGAGTAAACACAATCACACTGTCCTGCGGATTACACTTTTAGTATTAATGTATACTTTGCGTATCGTTCACATATGGTTTCATGAAACTAATTTCATTATCAACATTTAGTATCTTAAACCTAAGCAAACCTGACATAATAAATATGTCATGAAATGTATATATGCACACGTTTTTAAAGGATATATATGTCTTGTTCATTGAATTTCTTTATGTTGTGTTGTAGACAAAACAATGGCCAGGTGCGCGTTTGTCACAAATGTTTTGAGTATCATTGTTTTCGATAATTCCGTGAACAAAACATCACGAAAATATTGTGTCCTTATTCACAGCAAATTCTCGCAAAGTGATCTGAGTTACAATGACTTAGTATTAAGCATACCGGAGTGAAGCCCCCTTATCTTTATAAGCGTGTGACCATTATGTAGCCATTTGACGTCATAGGGGAAAATCCATTTTCAACACATATTGCGAGTCACTTTTAAGATTGAGTGTATAGTCTAACGTTATACATAAGCACACAAACTAATTTAACACATACCTATGTCTTTCAGGTATCAGGCAGAATTTTGTTCGCTCGCACTTTCCTTAAAGATGCCAAATTGAAAATATAGTAGCCCAGTACTTTTATCAGTGCACGATAAAAAAGCAGAGAAATTTCCTGTTTTTTAACGCATAACAAAATTAGGAGTAACATTCAGCAGTGTCTACTTTTCAAACTGAGTTTATACCATGAGATACGACATTTAATACTCTACATTTCTGTGTAATTTTATAGCTGTAGGTAGATCCAGTGCGGGCAAACCAAATTCTGGCGCAATGTTCACTTTTCCAGGAAGTTTAATGACGCTCTAATGATACCCCAGGACCTTCATTAAGTTAATGACGCACTAATGACAACAGAGCATTATTAAAACGTTAGTACAACAGAATTTAATGATACATTAGTTAATGAACGTTTAATGGCACGTTAAAGCTTCATTAAAGTTTGATACAACCGGGTCCTGGTTTTAAATTTCCTCGGCAACTGCTATTGGCGAACTCAGTAGTACATGTGGCTTAAGGACATGTTTTCTCTGAAAGCAACAAATTCAGATGTATTTTCTTCTTGGGGAATCATCAGACATTGGGGTTATTTTACACCCAAACAGGCTTGAGTATTTTGTAAGTATACTTCTACAAAACGACAAATCCTGTTTACATAGTTGCATTTTCAGCATAGGTTTCCCTTTGTGAACAATCTGCTGTTTAAGATAGGCTCTTTGATGCCATCGTCTTTACAAGATTATTTTCTGACAATATATTCAATCACGTTTTTCAATTTCATTTGAGAGCCAGGAGAGGTCTCTTTTCGACGTTTATTTTAAGCTTTTGATGTTGCTTTTTCACAAAGTAGCACACATTGAATGAATAACTGTAGGGTTTCGTTATGTCATTGAATTTTACCCAATAGCGCTATACATAAATGCTTCTTTGCGTTAGTGTGTCTTTCATAAGAAGCTGTAGCTTTAGGTTTGATGATAAGGAATTGTGTCGTTAAAACTGTCTTCAGAAACACATGCTTTATAGACAAGTACTGATGACCTAATGGACATCATACAGTGGGACGTTCAGCAGACACTTCTTATATGCATGGAAAAGGCCGGATTTGTCACATTTATGGTTTTGTTAGAGTGAGATTGTATCAGAAGATCAATGAGACTATATCGGTTTTTTCCTCATGAATCTACCATTATTTTAAGGTTGTGAATTTTAGAAGGGTTGTAGATGTTGTGACATTCTGTATTTTAAGAACTGACGTTACCTGTGTTATATGATCTACAAGTTGGCAGGAGTATGATGGGTTTTAGCAGTCGGAAGTAGTAAAATTGACATTGACATCACAGTTGCGGCATTTGAGGAGTAAAGTAGTGAAGACGAGCAAATGTTCGTCCGCTTAATTAATTCTCGTCATCACATCAGCAGTACATGAAAAAAACTTTCGTAACTTGTTAATGTTTGGCATTAGTTAAAATTTATATCTAATATTTCCAGGTGAATAGCTTAATTATTGCAATTATTTGCTTATGATTTAGTTTGTTGAGTTGATAGTGAAAACCTTCAGAACGGCATACAAGTGTACAAAACACACATTTGAATACCAAAACCAAAATGCACACGTGTCCCTTGACCTTTAATAACAAAGAACAAATAATTCACTGCCTCTGCTGTATCGCTTGTAAATGGTGTCTGGCTCTGATGTTGGTATTTCGTCTGCGGATGCAGTTAACTCGGTGTTTGTATGAAAGAAAACGTCTATTCTTATACAATCCTCTTTCTAAAAAATGAAGACACTGACTCAATGCACACAAGGCCTACACACTATTCGATACGTTTAATCTTTCTCCAGTGCATCTGTCCATCTCGACATTTCCTATGTAGAGTTTTATTCCCTGAGGATGCAATTAGTTGGATGCGTTTCAAAAAAGCATACAACTACTTATCCGGAAGATTTTTTTTCACTCAACCAATGATAGTTTTGAGACCCTGCCATGGCTTTTTTGCTATAACCAAAGGAAGCAGTACTCAATGGCTTTCATCAGAAGCGCTTCATGTTGTGTATATTAACTATGTTGTGTATACTAACGATGTTTGGATCTCTCTTATTTTTTGACTTGACTGTATTGATTTTTCCATCACAAGGGATTAATATTTCAATGTTAAAACAGTGAAGGATCTTTTTTATGTAAAGTATCATGTAATCATTGAATTTGTAAAAGAAATAGAATTACTAGATTAAATTTGACACATGGTTTGTAAATAAATACATATTTTATTATTGGTAGCTTAGATTAGTAACTGAGATTGTTAGTGGCTGTACCCTCAAAGGGGGTTGAAGTATTGTAAAGTTATTGTCCTCCAGAGAGGATACGTAAGTCCCAATACTTTCAAAGTCAATTTAAACTTACCATAGTATTTTTTTATTTTAATTTTGGCTGACATTTCCTACCATCGCCAGCAACTGAAGAATGGTAGAAATCCAACTAGGGTCCATGCAGTTCTCTACAGTTCAACTGGTTAGATTTAATCACTAGTTTTAAATATATATATGTGATACGCTAGTTGTTTACTGTCCTTGGTTGACAGGTGTTTATAATTTATTTTTAATCATTATAAATCTATAATTTGTTTTAGTCGCGATATGGCTGACATATTGCCGATGTGACTTAATCTTAACTCACTCAGTTATTTTTTGAACTTTGAAAGACGAAATGAACGATACTTCGATCGGGATATTTAAGCTCTCCACTTATCAAGTTACTGGGGCGATGGGGTAGCATCGTGGTTTGAGCGTTCGCTCGTCACGCCGAAGACCTAGGTTCGATTCGGTATACTTCCAAAACACAGAACTGCCAAAAACGCAGACCTGCTTAAACATCACTCGCTATGGTTGGTTGCATCCGTGATTAGTAGGCTGTACCCTTGATTAAGCAAAATGGTATCACCCATGTAACGAGTTTTGACAATGTAGCGGGTGATCCTTTATTTATCAACTTTACTATAATATTTAAAAGTTGTTACAAGTGAAATTTTATTTGTATTCGTTCGCAGTCATACGCTGTATCACAGTTATTGTGGCGTTCGAACCTCTTGAACAAATGGACCTATCCAGCTGTTTACGACGAGGAAAAAACACACGACATAATCTTGTTTCCTCTAAACTGAATTTTCATGTTATAACATTCGCGTGAGAAACGAACATTATGGACCCAAAGCAGTTTCAATTACCATGACATGTCTGTGTGCCGGTATACAAATGACACATCCCACATAAAGTAAGGCTTACTACAGGCCAGAAGGAAAAGTACACCTTCATAGATAACAGCTTCTCGTGTATTGTGTTTTATTGGCTTTTAATTTCTTACACCATTACTAAATGTTAAGCTGTTCCTGGCTTGCTAATGGTGTACAAAAAACTCTTATTTGCCCACCAACTTCTAGAATGCCCAAAATGTTGTCAATCGCCAGATATTATATTTTATAAGTTCTTGATGTGCGCATTACTTTGGCGCTATGTATATGTACATGCTGTGAGGGAATAGGTCATACCCGTAGCGATGTTTGGCTCTATATTTGACCTCATACAGCGTAGGAAAGTTTTTGCCAGTTTCAATATATAGATCTATTAGATACCATAAGCCAGAAACACATACTCGATTCAATCCAGGATAGCTTAGCTGTTGTGGGTTTGTAGGTTCCTCACAAGTGATAAATGTCTGAGACGTTCTTCACGTTCGCCATGGCAGGAGTGCTGCAATACGGCTTCGGGCGATAAATACTTTCTGTTTTTCAAACTGTTTTCAGGTAAGGTATGATACGTTTACTCTTTTCGCGAAAACCTGGTGTCATCATTTTAAATGGGCCCCTCAAGCCCAATGAAACGTCTCCATTGACTGGCTATTGTGCACTGGTGGTGTTTTTTCCTTCCACATTAAGCTGACTCGTCGTTATATATCTGCATTGTTGTTCAAAGCAGCGTTAATTCACGATCTCCCTCATCTCCAAATATTTTGCGCGGGAACATTTTCATGTTGTTTTTGTGTAACTGTCCTTTGACGAACGATGGGTATAAAATATGTGGCTCTTTATTGTGATTTGTTTTGCCCGTGTGTGTATAAATTTGTTTAATGTCCTCAACATTTTGTTTTCTTTTGTTATGTTATTCGGCATTTCAATGAATACTTATACGTATTCACGAGACTAAAATATGAAAACATTATTGATATTTTGTAACACTGGCAATATTTTGAAAATCAGAAACTAATGAATTAGAATATAAACAAGAATTTAATCAAATAAAAAGTAAATATATTTCATACAAATCCCGTTTTACAGATGGATCCAAGGATGGTGGCACAGTGGCTTGTGCCACTGTCATTGCATCCAGAACAATATCGTCTATAATACCGGATAACAGCCCTATTTTTACAGCAGAAGTCATCGTCATATTAACGGCTCATATATATAGTAATCAAAGCACACCCTCCCACTGGTGGTTCTCTTGTACTTGATTATTTACAGACCACCACCATATGGTTGGGATATTGCAGTGTGCAAAAAACAAACAATCCAAAACACCCTCGCTGATCCTCGATGCTTTTGATCTCACTTGATTCCATTCGAGACTCGATCACGTGCATATTTTGCATAAATTTCTGTGCTGCGTTAACATTGCTGAATATAAAAAAATAACAAAACAATATTAGATGTGTGTCCACTTACGTACGTGCTTTTTGCAATGGGACACCAATCATCAAGTGTTCAGATATCCAAAAATCTGAAGACCTGTCCATTCCTCTTTTGCACTACATTCCAAACCTTCATTAAACTCGCATGTGAAGGCTTAAGCTAAAAACAGGATATTTCCATGTCAGGGATGTTGGACTGAATCTCAAAGTAAATGTTGATTTTGTTGATGGCTCTGTACAGCTGAACAGTTTTATGTCCAGTGTGTTGAGAAGTTGAGCAACTCTGCCGAGTACTTCCTCCTCCTCGCTTGCCACGTTTAAACTGAACAATGTAACATGCCAACGTCAATGGAGGCATACTCGACAAGGACATTCTGTGTTTTCAATGTTGATCCTCCCTTGGTAATACGTTCAAAGGTGGTCCCGGAGTGTAACCTTCCTCTTTGTTGAGTAAAAACTTAAAGGATTGAGGGACAAACAGGAAGGCAAAGGACTAAAAGAATCGTCCTGAAATGTTCCCCTCCTCATAGAATGGGATCCGAGGTCATCGCCTACCGTTCCAAACATATCTCAAGTTGATTTGACAAGTAATTTCTCGGGTCGGAATTCGATGCCATTTATCGATTAGTTATCTTAGAATCATAGTGCAAGGATAATACTTAAGCCCAACAGTTGATCTCTTTTACCCCACATATCTGGCCCCTCTCTGCTACATACAAATAAATGTAATTATAAAATATCAAATTATCATTACGTTCCTGATGTTACTTTGAAGACGCATGAAGATCACTTCATCATATATGTATAACCTATTATATCATATCATTTAGATCATGTACCAAGAGAACTAAGTGTCTACAACTCAGGGGATGCAATGTAATGAGGTCTTTATTACCGCGAATACAAACATAAATTAAACCTCAATATTTTCTGCTTGACTCAAATGACAAAATATCCTTGAAGCCATGACACTGCATCAATGGTACCGTATAGCCACGTTACAAGGCAGCAAAACTACTTGATTCATTTCACATAAAAACTCGTGTAATCATGAATCACATGATTAGCACCATAGCTCACAATCCATTCCTTATATTATTCATCGTTGTCAGTCACACTGTCTTCATACATGGTTAGATTCATTCTTCTTGACGTAAGAAGCGACTGACAAAGATGGTAAGGCATGCCATCGTATCCAAATTGCGCAGAGCGATGCTCATGCTTTTGATCACCTGATCCAAACTTGATTATTTACAGACCACCACCATATGGTTGGGATATTGCAGTGTGCAAAAAACAAACAAACCAAAACGTGATTTTTGCAATGGGACATCAATCATCAAGTGTTCAGATATCAAAAATCTGAAGACCTGCATTCCAAACCTTCATTAAACTCGGTTCAAAGAGAGATTCATTGCTGGGTCCGGCAAATATGCCTCCGAATCCCTGTAGCAGTGTTTAACCATAGTCATTGATGTCATCAAGGGGGACTTTTTCTATTTAGAAAAAGTATTTCCGACAAGGCAAATTCCCCAAACCTTTGCTTGGAGTTTTACAATCTCGGAAACGGACCGAATTCAGCTCTGTCCATACATTTGGTTCTTCATCATTGAACGCCTACATGCCAAACTAAGATTCCAAAGAGTGGCATACTACTCTTGCTCAGAAGTTGTAACGATGCGGTCTTCATCAACTCATGCTTATCGCACGAGACGTTTTCCCAGATCGGATAGTCAGACTTCATTGACACATGTCACCAATTTCAGTTACGTATACTGATGTTGATCACTGGATTGTCTAATCCAGACCGCCGTCATATCGATGGAACATTGTTTGCTACTTAGTTGAAACTTTGACAAAACCTAGTGGCAAGAGAGTGTTATTTATTTTGTGATTACAAGTGAAAACGTTATAAAGCCATGTTTTTTGGATTCAACATGTCTGCATATGTTCTCTAGAGTAGGCCAGTAAACTTGTCTGTAGATCGTAGCCCTGTGTCATATGTATTTGACCTTCTGGAGCAATGGTTGTGGCAGTAAACGAAAACACGCATTTCTTTCCATGTCAACACATGCCTCATTTCGACCTCCTACTGTGTCCTTGTAATTCTAAGGGTAATAGTCATGCTTCCCCAGGATTTACTGATGAGACAGACCGATTAGTGACGTTAAGGCACGTAATAATGTTTCCCTTGACATTCTATCTATTAGGAACGTGACATCTACCGCTGGTGATAAAGTCAGTGTCGTCAGACGATGTTCACACTGATAATGGATGTGAAAGGGGCACAGAATATTTGCCTGGTATGGATTTCAAGAAGTGAATTTTTCTCGTCGTCGCTGTTCCTGTTGTCCCTTACAAAAACAACCAGATAATGTCAAGTTCAAACAAAATATATTTGCTGTATATTTTGTCTGTGAAAATGTTAACGTTGTCAAAGCCTCGCTCTTTGGTAATTTCAGAGTTAGTATTCAGAGTGCGAAACTGAGACAAATGATGCCAATCATTTGCCTGTCTGGTACAGACTCGAGATCTTCCAGACCGCCATTATAAAGAGGGATATTATAAGGGTAATGCTATTTTTGAGGGATTATTTTGCAGAAGCCTGCGTCTTCCATTAACTGCCCGACGAAGGAGGGCAGTTGAAAAAGACCGAGGGCTTCTGCAAATGATAATGCCCTCAAAAATAGCATTACCGTTATTATTGCTAAAATACATGGAATCTGTGTTGAAAAGAAAAAGGAAACAATGAAGGAATTTGACTGTAAGTTTACTCAAAACCAACTTCTGACGGGGTTGACTGCCCGAATGCAATTATGTCATCGAACAATTCAAGTGACGTCACAACAGAAAGAGACGATATTCGACCTTGGCCTTTGACAAGACCATAGCCTGCAACATGCCAAACCATGTCAGTGTTCGGTTTTGGTCCAACAACAACGTTAATAGTGCAATTGTTAAGGTTAGCACCAGCAAGAAAGTCAATATTACCGCTATTTAAAGCGGAAATTCGGGTTGCTTTGACTTGTTTGACCCAGAATATCTGCCAGTCCGAAGCCAATGTGAATGAACCGACGCACCCACTATGACGGTCACTTGACAACAGAACTGATAGTGGCCCGTCGTTTAGGTTGAGCGGTCCAATATCATTTGCAGCGGCCCGCAAATTTCTGATATTAGGAGACCCGTTTCATGATAATTCCATGTGTTTTAGCTATAAAACTAAGTACAACGTAAAAGGCATAGACACTATACTGATACGTTATGACCGTACACATTTCCCGAGGGTAACATTCCCAAATTATGTTGCAGAGTATATGGGCACGCATAAGTCACGGAGATGTGTCTACAGGTTACGCATTTAGACATAGCCCAGCCACCTGTTTCTTCTTGCAGGTAGGTTTAAAAGTAGCGGTCACGACGTTACATTTATTCTAAAGTTGAGCTAATTCACATTTTCACAGTGGGTTTTTAACTTATTACTTTTAAACCGTCATAACCCCTAACGCCCATTCTTAAGGACTTAATATTTGATAGAACTACACGTACGTTTGTACGCATACTGTGATTAACCAATCTGCACAGTAAGTGGTTTGTGACACTTACATATAAGTCAATATATGCGGTTGCATGTCTTTACTGACAACTGTCAGTTCGACCCAATGCATATTAATGTCCAGAAGGACGTGATCAATGGAAAGGCGCTTAAACCGCAGTTCAAACATGTCACTCACTCCTTACCACAAACCACTTGTGAGAGTACAAACCATAAACCATTGGTCCCTCGTTGTTAAACTCTCGTCTCTGCTGCTTGCATTATTATGAACTTATATCCACAAGGCAGGTCTGAATAGTTCAAGGTGTCATGTTTCTCAAATGCCTCATTGCAACCTCTTCTCTTCCTCACCAATCACACTCCGAGTCCCATGTGAAAGTGATGGCGGTAGACTGACATTATTGATTCCATTCATCTCACACCCAAGGACAAAGGAACGTATAACAAATTCCTAGCTTGCTGACGTTCGTATTCATTCCGTTCCTTTGGGGCAATTATTTTCCCATAAAAAGACTACATACAACAGAAAAGCTTTCTTGACATCTCTAGAGGTGTATCATTAGAAAGTCGGGATTTTGCGTGTATCTATACATCACACTTGCACTCGTGCCACAAACTGATGCTATATATCTGGTATTAGCAAAACAAATAACAAAACACATTCGTTATCGTTATCGTTATCGTGAGAGGTTCGGAATAATGATGCCTTTGATTTTCTATGATTGTTAATGTCTGCTTTCCTAACAACTGTATCATTACAATCATTACAACCTCTGTATGTTCTTATATTGACTTTGACACTGTAAATGGAAGGTATAAAACAATATTCTGATCAATATATCACTGAAATATTGTAAATTACTATCAAACAATGTGCGATGATCGTAAATACGTGAGTATATGAATTCCAAACAGTGCCACGCGTTCTAACCACATGCAAAGGCAAGTCAATTGTTCACGGAAAGTAATCAACAAACACACCAGTCAAAATAAGAAAAAGCATTGTTTGTATCATTTATGCATCACTTTTAGAAATGTCTTCTACCTCAGAACAATCGAGGCCTTGACCAGCTTGAGTCGTATGCTTTGACATCGTAGGAAGATCATTCGGCATTTGTAACTAAAGTGTTGTGATGGAGTTACTGGAACATTGATTACATGAAGGGAAAGTTAATGGAAATAAGAACTTGAAGGAATCCCTGTTATATACAGTCTTGTGGTCAGTTTGTTACCACTCTTAATTATTATTGGTCGAAACAGAACACAAATAAGGACACGGAAGGGAGTTACTATTTAACTGTTATTAAACCATATTAGATCATTGGCCAATTTCCTTTGTATTTATTTTGCCGATCGAAGCCGAAGGGCAGATTTAAGTATTTGGAAAATATATCAGCACCACAGGGAGCACATTTCCTGCGTGTAGGTTTTGTTTAAATTATTACTCTGGACTCCTGAATTGCTGTATGAGTGAGGTCAAGGTCTGGTCGAACAAGCGACTTTTATCACTGACTACTCATCAACCGAAATACGTTGACGTCCATAAACCGATTCAGAGTCACTTCTTTCATTGCTTTCTGAAGGCAAATTCTAACCCAATCTTCATGGGTTCAAACTAGGAAAGTAACCCGTTTCTTGGTGACAGAATGGCCACCAGACGTCCAGGTCACTGGTATCATGTCTCGATTTCCTTTGAGATGACGGTTATTGGCGGAGTTACAGTACAAACATATCAGAGAAATGACTGAGACTGAAACGGGTTGATGTTTGTCTTGTGAATATTGTTGCAAGAAAAAGGCAAGTCAGTGCAAAGATAACATTCAAAATCGTATGTTTGTTTATTGATTAGAACCAGCCAGCCTGCAACAATATTATAATAAAATAATTCAATAAATGTCCACCTTTAGATAAGCTGATCAAATTTTACAGGCTTCTTTTCTGGTCCTCAAAATTCGACTCATTTGCGGTCATATACAGAAATCAAACTTACTCTAGGTAGAGGATGTAGTGACCCTATGCGTTAGAATCAAAACAATAACACATAGCAAAATAATATGTTTGTCAGCTATGAAACTGTCTGCACACAAATGAACATTCTTTATCTCCATCTCATTATACTCGAAGTGGCCATAACACGGGCAAAAGATAATTTCTGTGCCATATCTAAACAAAATGCTCACACGTTAATGATGTTTGATAGGATAAACAACCTTTAATGTGTTTCGAAAGGCGGCTTGTATCCTTCAGTTTAGAAAAGAAACGATCAAATTACATCAAAAACAGACTGGATGGAGACGTGGTATACCATCATTAACATGTTAAAGATGTTCGTGGTGTTTTGTTGAAAATGTCGAGATCTTTTGCCGTAGTTTCAATCTCATTATACGAAATGAGACTTACTTGGAACAATTTAAACCTGCTGATTCAAAATACATTGATAGCATTTTGATTATTGATCAACACCCAAAATACATTACGATACAAGTTACCATCAGATACGATTATCTTCAGACTGCCATTTGCTGGATAATCACAATATCTTTACACAAAACTATGCATATTCAAAGGCAAATATTATTGGTGATACACAAACAATCACTGTTTTACTTTCACTGCCGCGAATAAATGTTATCAGATGGAAAAAACAAATGTTTCAAGGTATTGTGACGATCAGAAGTCCAAGAGAACAGAACCTGGCATATGCAAATGCCTGTGAGGTTTGTCTCTTTGAAATTTAGCGCTGCACTATTCCAGCTATGTGTCGGTCGTCTATATATAATCGAGTCTTGACCACAACATCCAGTGATCACCATCACGAGCATCGATCTTCGTAATTGGGAGGGGGTTCCCAAGCATAAAATAACACGGTGAGGTACGAATGTGTCCATCATGGGCGTTGATGCAGGCCTGGAACCTTCGTATCACTAGGGCCACTAAACATGGAAAGTCGTGGACAAGATCATGCAATAACCGAGGTAATATTTAATTAACTTACTTCAGGAGAAGAATTTGACAGACGTCGTAATCCAAGACGTGTTAAATGGTTGACAATTCAAGGAATTTTACGGGCCAGGAGGAAACACAGTTCTGCTTAAGATACCTCTGGAGCCCTAGAGCAGCCTATGGTGTGGAGTTTATATCTAGGGCTGTTCTTTAGCAAAAGCGGTAAAGCGGCCATGTGCAAGATTTTCTCTCGGCTCGATACCTGACAGCACTCAAGTTCCCCTCACAACCACTGGCGTCCTTGCTGCAGGTGTCATGCCACCCTAGGTCATAACGCCCCAATGCGACATCGTTTTTTGTTGGTTGTCCAACCATATTGGAATTTCTGGCTGATGCTGCAGATAAAGCAGCACGCAACAATCTAACTTCCCCTACTCAGACTATAAACCAATCATTAAATGTTACATGAGATATATGATACAGAAGAAGTGGAACACTCAAACAGGTATAAATAAGTTCCATGACATTAAAACAACTATCATTTACACCTACTTTGGTTGTCTGTCTCGATTTGAAGAGGTCGTATTGGCCATTCAAGATTCATTCATGAGTATTTATTGAAGAGCCTCCATAATTCCTCCTTATGAGGAAAGAATGCCGCTTAAGCATATCTTCCTTGACTGTATTGGTTTTTCATCACAAGGGATCAATATTTCAAATCATCATCTGTGAAGAATATTTTTACTGGTATTACATCTCATTTAATAGTTCGATTTATAAAAGCAGAAATATTGTGAATGTAAAAATCAATTTTAATTTGTTAGAATGAATAAATAACTTTTACTCTTAATGGGGGTTATTTATACCTTCAAAGCGAGTTGAAGTTGTGTAAAATAATTGTCCCTCTAATAAGGTATGCGTGTTTCATCTCAATCAAAGTAAGTTTCAACATGTGTGATTTTAATCGTGGGATATATGTTCTTTGAATGTTGCCTACGTTAAAAATCACCCACAAATGTACTGCAGGTCCCCGGGGTCCTTAGTATGGTGATCTGCCGTCAGGTGCTGGCGATCCACAGACCGTTTATATTGTTTTGTGAATAGTGGTATAATTTTAAGGTTAAATACTAGTCTTCAATCTCAATCTGCGATGTTCAAGTTGTTTGACTGTTCTCTGTCGACTGATTTTATAATTTAATTCTATTTATTACCATATATGACCCACCTACAAAACGATTCTCTTCCAGAGAACATTGCCTGATCTTTTTTCATATTTTTTTTACACTCAGTGAGCTACATAATTAAAGTACATTCAAAATAAGATACATAATAAATCAGATCAGTAGCAATTCTAGATGATGAATGGGCAAGATAATCCGTGACATTGAGAATAACAGCTTATCTAAACATATACAAAAAGAAGTATAAAAGACACAAGCTAAATCATAGAAGTGAACGCAAATACATAGGCAAAATAGTTAAAACACGTTTTGAAGTACATTCCATTTTGCTGGCGAGAAAACGGGTTCTATCATTTTTAACATCAACGTATTTTTTCTACTGTGAAGACGTTTTTCGGGTAACTATAAATGAATTAATACATGGTTTATGCCTTTTGATGTTCATAACAACATGTCGTTTGGCTAGAATGATCAAATGAGTACAATGATATTGTTACATGCTAGTTTTAAATTTCTGTCTGTGATATTCTAGTTGTTAGGCTTTATATCATAACTTTATTTTATACAAATATATGACCAATCTTAACCCACACACTCAATCACGTAATCTCAAAAATCAATCAAAAATCGCAATCTCATAACATTATCCCCTTCTCATATACACTCTACAAAGGGATCCTCTTGCAGAACACATGGCCCTATTTACGATTTCGACTTCAAAGGCAAAGGTGCACTTTTACCCATCTCAAACTTTTGCTAATCTACTGTTTCCATTATATTGGCGTGCTTTGTATACTATATAGCAGACTTATGTTCGCTACTTTAGAAGTATTCCAGTTGAACCACAGTGAGTCAGCTTAATGTTGGAGAGTGAATGAGTGAGTTTAGTTTTACGCCACACTCAGCAATATTCGAGCTATATGGCGGCGGTCTGTAAATAATCGAGTCTGGACCAGACAATCCAGTGATCAACAGCATGAGCATCGATCTGCGCAATTTGGAACCGATGACATGTGTCAACCAAGCCAGCGAGCCTGACCACCCGATCCCGTTAGTCGCCTCTTACGACAAGCATGGGTTGCTGGAGGTACATTCTGGGTTAATGTTGGAGAAATAACCAATGTGACGCAGGTCTTAGATGTTTTTCACTATGTGACAACCCACGAGACAAACCCACGCACAAGGAATTGTGCTAACAATAGAAGCTTTTTATTTATTGCTTCTCAAGTCGATTGAGGTTGTTGATGGTCCTGACTGCCACGTCTCCATGTAGACGCCTTACTAATTGTTTGATCGGCATTCTAGAAGTTGGAGACTCAAAAATATAAGAAGTTGTCATCCATAAGTTGTATGCTTCATTTTTGAGCCACCAACTTCTAGAATGCTTATCAAACAATTAATAGATGTATAGTCTGAGAGTCGAACCTTCGATGGATCTCCAGAATACGCTTATGATGAACACGCTTACAGACAACTTATATAACGAGCTGTTTTGTCCCGACCGCTTGCTATTACTTTTTAGTTTTATATCGAACCAGAACAGTAATGATATAAAGCCTGATTTATCTTGCTACACAAACAGGACAGGGGTCACCAAGACCTGACACGCATGTTACGACTGAGCGATCCCGCAGACGGGGTTTAACGAAGCGTTCTTATCAGCTGTGGACGTCTGAGACTGCTCACCACGTTGTGTCATTATAATGGTATTTCTTCTCTGATCATATTAGCAAGTCGGCTAGCTAAAGTAGTAACTCGTTCTTTTGCGGATCATCTTCTTACGAATACGAATATGTCGATGCATAAAATTCAGTTACATTGCTTTAGTTCATGACTGGCTAAATACATATTGGTTAGGGCTCGGGTCGATATTGGTTAAGAGTATAGAAGTAAGTTGTTGCTCAGATTTTTTTACCAATCCGTATGAGGGATCGCTCTTCATTTTAATAACCTCAGGAGTTGTAGAACGTTGTTTTTCTTCCCTGTGTGATCCCCTGGGAAATTACAACTTGAAGATATTAAAATGCTTCAGTGCTAACATTAATTTGTGCCATGTGTCTATGATGGATTATACAATATTCCAAAGTGTGACGTGTTCCCGTCGCTCCTTCGTGACGGTTAAGTTTTCAGTAATTGCGTTTATGTCACCAAAACCTCGGTTAACGTGATCCTGTCTAATAAAAGGAACACCGTAATAAGCAGCCGTGCTTTTTTTCTAACGCCTGTCAAGACGTATGAAATGTGCTTAAGGCACATTCCTTGGTTTGTACGTAGACGTCTGTATCTTGCAAGATACGGAACTGTGTATATTTGAAGTTTGTGAGTATGTCGTCTATGATTTTAAATAAACCTCATCATAGTATTTCCCTAAATGGTGTTTTAAATTTCGTACAAGTAGAAACGTGTCTTGAAATTCAAGAAAGACTGTGTAAACAATAGCCCTCACACATACATCGTGGTGAATACAGTCATACGATTAGAAATATGCCCACACGTGCGAGAAATATGCCCACCGCCTACAGTGCTTGTCGTAATAGGCGACTCAATGGCCAAGCTATTTGGCATGGTTAATCGAATGTCATGCTGCCCCGATGGCATCGATCGATGGTCATATATCAAAAGTAGATTGTCTCCTCCAGACTCGATTATTACCAGACCACCGTTATATAACTGGAATGGTATACATGAGTAGGGTGTTACAGAACAAATAGTTTTTATAACTGTATTTGGAGACTCAAATTTCCTAATAGCTAACATTTAAATACATATACAAGCAGTTATGTCATATGTTGTCATTGATGAAGTTTTTACACTTGGAATCCCAAAGGAATGGAATATAACTCTTCAAAGCAAGAGGCCTGTTTTTGACACTTAACCACTGCCTTTACTACAATAATCCCTGCTTGTTATATCATATTGCCACTGTAGTTGAACTTCCATTGAATCTGTACTGTCACTGTATTGTGGAGCCACTATTGAAATACAGCTGCCGTGAGGTGATTTTCAGTGGACATACTGTCCCGACTTGTGAATCCACACGTAACAGCAATGATTCTTAAACATGATCATCGTCGGAATCGTACAATGAACTGTTCTTTTGGTGGGATTCATGTACATGTATAAGTTTGACATTTATATTTAATATGTAACTGACATGTTTTACATTATCATGTGTAATAAGTTGAATAGCATTTTCTGAACTTCAGTGATCTACCTTCAGTTGTTGGCGATCTATAGCCAGTTTTTATATTGTATTGTCCAAATAGTGCTATTAGTTTTAATTTTCCACACTAGTTTTAGTTGTAATTGTGATAATCTAGTTGTTTTACTGTCCTTCGTCGACAGGTTTTTATAATATACATCTATTCTATTTCACTGTCACATATGTTCTCGTCACGATATGGCTGAAATATTGCCGATGTGACGATAAATATTAACTCACTCACTCACTCTGAACTTCAGTCTCAAGCACAAATGGTAACACGTCGATCATACAAATTCCCCTCGATGTTCCTTTTGAACAAAAATAACCGTCAAATATTCTTTTACCTAAAGTTACAGTGGACGAACAGATACACCTTTAAAGTCAAAGCTAATGGATTTCTATTGAACTGTCATTGACGTCGGTCTAATGTTAAGCCATTTGCTTTTTTATTTGACCATATTTCTAATAGCAGTCAAACATCAATGTTGTCATTAAACAGGGTTCAATGTGTTTAGAAATAGAGTATCCCTCGTCCGGGTTATCATATGTCAACAGACACAGACATACAGGAGACATTGTGGCAATTGTATAGGCGCGTAACAAACATGCACCTGCTGACAATGTCAATATTTGGCCCTATCTTGAAATTATTGAAACACCATTCCATTGTCTCTGTGATTTTTTACATCTGTCGGACATGGAAAATGCATTAAAATCAAAGACAGCGTCAATTTGCTTTTCTGATGAAATCATAATTATTCTACTACTTGTCCAACTGACATAGAGATAAGGGTTCAAAACGTTTTAAGTATGTACATTAGGTGAAAGCTTGCTGATGAAATTTCAGACTTTATGGTATGTCGTGAAGGTCAATACTTTTGCGTCCTCTTTGATATAATATAAGGTGTACATGTCAGCATGGACGCGACATATATAGGGATAATATAATTACATTTCCAGAGGAACCGCTGATATGGAATACAGATGTAAGGGAGGAAGTCACCAAAGGGTAACCAATGCTATGCATTATCTGTATAAATATGACACAGGGCAGGACGATATTATGTCAGATGTCAGACCTAATGTCCATTTTGTTACACCCAATCCGTGCAACTGCTCATTGCGTACATTGGACAGACCGTTGGCTCAATGCGTGCAATACAGCTTTCCCATTGCATGCAATGGACAGTGACGTCTATGAGATCTATTTACACAGATACTACTACTGTAAAGCACAAATAAAATACGGCATGGACATAATACGTCCAGCCAATTGTAGACTCTATGCGCACCAAATAAATGCGATAGATCAACCTTAGTTGATGCTTACAAGCATGATTTGGATTCAATATACATGTAATTGACATATAGTTTCTAATAAAGTTTCGTATGGTCACATCTTTGTTTGGTTGTATAATATTACAATTCATTCACCTAATATTAGAGTTTAGTTTATTGAAGACAAAACATGTTAAACAATAAGAATTCCAATTGTCATTGGGGAGTACTTCCAAACTCATCGCGTGTCTGCTTGCCGGCATACCTGCCTCCTGCGACGCAGAAATCCAATGCACCCATCTGACATTATCAGGTTTTGTCCGAGGCCAAGAATCAAATCATGCTTTATGTGGTCTGAAGTTACCCTAATGGACAATAACACGATCTGATGTTTTCGTGCGTCCAAACGATCAAACGTAAGTGTCAATATCCTCTGTTGACCTAACTAAAGTGCAATCAGTATATATGTCCCTCAGATGGAATCGAACGTGACTCACAATATGTCGCCTGGGAATCATGAAAAACGTTGATTTAAGATGTATTTACTTCTATTGGTCTCAGCGAAGTATAACCTGTTACAAGAGATAAACTGTAATATCGGAATGGACTGGTGCCCGTTAACATTAATTAATAGTAAGGTTATAAAATTTCTAATTCTCCATGATACTATTGTCTTGATGATAAATTCGCCAAAGGTAATTGTGTACTGCAGATTGATGAAACAAATCTACATGTGTAGTACAACGTTAGAAATAACGAACCATCCTCGATGGTGTCTATTACTGGTCTAAAACCTCTACTTATCATGAGACATTTTCGCAGATTTGGGTTTCCTCATTCACTCTGTTAAGTTCCATCGTATTTGTCAGTGTCGCAAGAGGCGGAGGTATTTCAATAGTGTCATAAATGGGCAATTAGTTAACTATTCTCGAAATTATTGTAATGACCTTACAGCATTTGAAAACGAATATTACGTGTAAATGATACGATACATTTAGTCAATGACGAGCACACGGTTTGTACGTATAATACATTACGTCAGTGCCACGTCCAAACACAGAACGAATAGACCAAATACAGAAGTAAATAGAGTACATTCGTTTGACGTATTTTTTCTAACATCTATTTGGTTGCTAGATGAACGTTGATATTACTGACTGTCACCAGGCTTGAAAATAAAAATAGTCCCAAGGAAAGTGTCTGACCTACTAGAGCATCTCAAGTGCTTGAAGGCATCGTCCATTCAACATTGAAACATGATTTTGTAATGTCATTGGCGATGCACCAAAAAATTGACTTTTAGTATAATATATTACGTGAAATATAGATAGAGGCTATTTTGTTAATGTGTCAAATAACATGTATATTGCATCGAGTGGTCTGACAAAGTTGATATGTTCACGAGTAATCTATTATATTTTGATATCATTGTTTATATTTTGATCATTGATCCAGACATCGAGTAAGTCTGCATTTTATTACGCATTTTATTATTATTATTTTATTAGTAGTAGTTCCAGGCAAAAGTGATATTCAACTCAGTCAAATAACATGTTATTCTACTCAGTGAAAATACCATTTCTATTTTCACCAATATTTACAGTATTTCACCCTTAAGAATATAATAAAATATCGCCTTAAAATGGAGGAGGAAAGATGTGATGGTACATCACTTTACTTTTTGGAATTATTTGTGATCAGGTGCACATCAGGAATGGGTTTCTTACCATGGTGCCATATTGTCAGATTTGGCGAAAATGATGATTATGTGCATAAGTCAACTGGTGTCCTCAATATCCTAAAGTTTTAGATACCTCTAACAATTAGATTTACATGGTATCTATCTTGTCGAATGTCTGTTCAATCATTTGGGTACCTATTCTCGAAAGTGTCCCAGCAAAGCCGATGCCTAACTAGTTAAGACTGAAGTTAAGACATCCTATCGTTAGGATAAGACCCATTCTCGAAATGAGCACATCCCTGTCCTCACTGGAGCTACCGATCCTAGCTAGGATAGCGAGCTCTCCATAGGTGAGAGAAAAAAACTTCATTAAGCTGGGGATTCCCCTAAAAATTACCCATTATTCATTGTATGAAAACCACATATATAAGGGCACCTACAATCGTGTTTACAAGATGATGGAAAGATTAGAAATCAAACTTAAAAGCTTGAAAGCAGTGTGATTAAAAAAACATCATAGTCATAATTATAATTCAAACAACATCATAGTTATGATACAAATTCATATCCAGAAAAATAGACTGAACTCCTACTCGAATCGATTTAAAACATTTAATGAGATTATTAAATACTAGTATACATTTGTTCGAATTACCATACTTCCCGAAAAAAAGTATTACTATATATTAATATACTCGATATTTTTATCATTTTATAATAGTAATGAATTCATTTATTCAACAAGGAGATAAAATTGTTACTTCAGAGTTTGAAAGCCAAAAAAGCAAGAAGATATATGCAAAATAATAATATCATTTTATTTGTATTTTTATGAAAATCATGAATTAAACTCCCATAATGCGTCATCTCAAAAAAGCGAAAATTCACCTAGGCAATAAACAGGCGTTACGTCCCTTGTCAAGTTGGCCTCGCCATTGACGTTTCACTGCAATGTGACAGAAAAGATCAATTTTGTGATTAAAAAGGGCTTTCCTATCCTAGACCCTTGGGTCAAACTTAGGATATCCTTTTGGGAATAGGGGACCAGACACCTAAATCGTTGATATCACGGATACCAATTGTGAATACAAATTCTACGGTTATTCGTATGTGGAATAGTGAATGTACGTTAAATACGTTTCTAAACCCTCAGTGATCAGGTAATAAAACACCCTACCCATTAAAAGATCTTGCAGTTAAGCATTAAACAAAAATGTCTTTCAAAACTAATGTGAATAAGTGCAATAAGTGTTTTCCAGCTGTCAATGTTACCAGTTATCACGTTGCAAAGTCCTTGTATATACTACGACGTAACTGTTTCTTGAACCATTATGTACACACACAAGCCCGAAGGACATAAGAATGGATGAATAAATGTCAACCTTTTCACTGAAGGTGTTACCTCTCTTCCCTCGGGTCACGGTATTTATGGTAAAAAAGTCATTTTGTGCAAGATCAAGCCCCAGCTGTACCTTCGTATAGCAATCCGTCCAGAAAATGACCTCTTGTTGTACATGAGTAGTTTGGTCGTGTTCCAAGAGACATGATATAGAGACATGATGTTGCTGAATAAGTGACATTCCTGGTCTCCACTTGTACATGGACCTAGAAAATGCCACTTGTAATCATCTCTCATGTGGTTTGATGTATTATTCGTCAGGGCGAGAGATTCAGTAGAACCATTCCCAAATAATACATATTTGAAAGCTATATACCATGTTCTCTTGAACATTCCATTACATGTAGTTATTATAACTACCGTAGTGGTAATGGCTTTGCCATTGCAAGGGATTCACATTATCACACAGCACGAATGTTTACCTGGGTTAGTTAGCACCTCATAATATGTCATTGGAAAGAAATTGGTCTGTATTATGAATGTATATGTGTTTGACTAAATGTTGTTGTTTTTCATTTCTGTGTCAATAATCCACATTATATATTGTAAACGTAATTTTAAACCGTCAAATGTTATTGGAATGCAAAAGTTTGCATATAAAAATTGTATATACAATTTACTTTAGTATATGTGTGGACATAGTCTCGGCGCTTTATGGATAAATAACGCTGATGTGAGGTTACAGTCACGCACTAATAGTAGTAGTAGTACACCTGGGTTAGAATTGTACTTTTCTGCAAACCAGGCTAGTGGTAAGACCCGCCTAACGGGATTCGGATACTCGATAACTTGGTTGATGACTGTCTTCCTCATCATATCCCAAGTGATGTCTGGTCCAGACTCGATTATTTTGTAAGCAATATATGTAGCGGTTATATAGCTTGGAAACTGATGAGGGTGTCCTTACTACATCAAGGAAAGAACGAAGTTAAGTAAGACGCTCATCTCCATTGTTAATCTTTATCGCCATTGTATTATACATGTGCTGTTGATCGCTGTGAACGTGCTGTACAACTACGTCATTTCTCATCAATTACTGTCGTTTCTCCATTATGTTATCCTTAACAGGAGACCATGGCTACAGATGCTACTGTACATAGATGATGAAAGGGAAGGAGTGAGTGAGTTAAAGTTTATAGTCACAGCGGCATTATTCCAGCCATATCGTAACCTAAGACAGTTAGAAATTCATGACAAATGCGCAGAGATTAAAAACCTGTCGACGAAGGACAGTAAAACCAACTAGCAAAACACAGCAATAGGAAATAAAACTAGCGTATAGCTTTAAAAAAAAGATTTCAAATTAGGACAATACAATATAAAATAAGGCTGAGGATCGCCAACAACTGAAGGTAGATCACCACTCTAGGGACCATGGGGACTTAAAGTACTTTTGCTACCTGCATGGACCCTAGCTGGATTTATACCATCCCTTCAGCCACTGGTGACTGTACTGATATTTAGCCATAATAAAACAACAAATATTCACGATTTAAAAGGTGTGTAGAACTAAATTGACTTGGGAAGTTTTGGGACTTACGTACCCTCTCAGGAGGACAATAATTTTACAGTACTTTAACCCTCTTCGAGGATACAGGCACTTACTATCTTAGCTGCTAATTTATACTACCGATTATAAAATATCATTTATATATTCACAAAACATACCAATCAAAGTTTATCAATCAATTCTATTTCTTTTAAAAACTCAATGATTAAATGTTAGTTAATTTTTCTAAAACGATCCTTCACATTTTTAACATTGAAATATTTATCCCTTGTGATGGAAAAATGAAGAAAGGGAAGGACTCCTTTCCAGCCTGTATGGCGAGAGGAATGACTTCGAATTCACCTTTCCATGGGTTTTAGATTTTACAACATTTGAGGTGAACTCGAACATGCTCCTTTAACCATGATTGAGAATATGTTGTTCCATCAAGGTTACAACATTCATGACGTCAGAAAAAAACGATGGTGAATATGTTTCATATTTGTTTCAAGAGTTTTGAAGGAACAGAAAAAGACTGAAGAAGTTTCTGAGTGGTAGTTTGCAAGAAGTTAATTTGCTGCCCTGGGTGGTCAGGAGATTTACAGACAGGCTGCTTTTTCCTTCAGTAACTTTAAGCTTTTCTTGTCACCATACAATACTTAAAGGTTATCTTGATCTATTGTCTGTGCAGCGATATACAAAACAAGACGTGTAATCAATAGACATGATCGGTGCAACTACGCAATGTACGACACACACTGATAGGTAGTAGAGCGAGAATCAAACAGTTCGTTTTCAATTAAGTCAAACTACTTTTTCCTGCTTACATAAAGCAATATTAATCGAGCAAGCAATTCAACAATGAGGTATTTATTAGAGCATAGACATAGACGACAACATAGCTTCCATGTAGTAATCCACAACGCCCTATGTATTTATTGCTCTCGGTATGTCCTCTGTGTATATATTTTTTTAACTCATGAAGATTCGGGTTATAAATGTCTTCTGTCTCTTGTCGAAAGAGGCGACTAACGGGATCGGATTGTCAGGCTTGCTGACTTGGTTGCCACATCTCATCGTATCCCGATGCGTAGATCGATGCTCATGCCTTTGATCACTGGATTGCCTAGTCCAGACCCGAAACCAACACCAAAAATGTATTTTATTGCCTTGCTTTTAGGTCTTTTTGCAAAGCTTATCATAACAAGTTGATTCCCGCGTGCTTGGAGTTTTCTGCTTCCGCCATTTCACAATGGTATATCTCCACTCGATGTTTACAAATGACAACCACAAACCATTTTATTTCATTTAACAATTTTATTTGTCAGATTTGCTATCAGACGCTACAGAAAATGAGTACATTTAAGTCCATCTATACACCAATAACAGTATGTCACGGAACGTTTGGAACTATTTTAGTATTTTGTATAAGTATTCAGTGTTGACTGCGAATGAACTTAGTCAACTTAGCTAGCCAATCAAATTCGAAAACCACACCCAAATTAAAAAAACATACACGAGGCAACGTCGATACCTTGTCCATACTTAAATGGCCATATATTCATTATTTGGACGGAAACCCGTGAATATCCGGGTTAGAGTTGGTCTTCAGCAACTTATGCTTGTCTTATGAGAGGTTTGAGGGGATCAGATAGTCAGATTTCATTGACACATGTCACCGATTCCAGTTACGTAGACTTGGGTCCATGCAGGTAGCAAAGGTACTGTAAGTCCCCATGGTCCCTAGTATGGTGATCTACCTTCAGTAGTTGGCGATCTATGGCCTATTTTTATATTGTGTTGTCCCCTATAGTTGAAATGTTTTGGATTTAATTACTAGTTTTAAATTCGAATTTGTGATAATCTAGTTATTTTACTGTCCTTTGTTGCCAGGTTTTTACGGTTACCATTACTTGCTATGTATAAAATTAATTGTTCTCGTCACGATATGGCTGAAATATTGCTGATGTGACGTTAAATTTTAACTCACTCACTCACTGACTCACTCAGTTACGTAGACTGATGCTCGTGATGTTAAGCACTGGATTGTCTATTCCAGACCGCCGTCGTATAGATGGAACATTGTTTGCTACTTGGCCGAAAACCTGGTGGCAAGTGATTGTTGTTTATTAGTTAAGTTAAAACGTTATAAAGCCATGTTTATGGGATTCAACATGTCTGCATATGTTCTCTAGAGTAATCCAGTAACCTTCTCTGTAGATCGTAGCCCTGTGTCATATGTATTTGGCCTTTTGGAGCAATGGCTGTGGCAGTAAACGAAAACACGCATTTCTTTCCATGTCAACACATGCCTCATTTCGACATCCTAGTGTGTCCTTGTAATTCTAAGGGTGATAGTCATGCTTCCCCCAGGATTAGCTGATGAGACAGACCGATTAGTGACTTTAAGGCACGTAATAATGTTTCCCTTGACATTCTGTCTATTAGGAACGTGACATCTACAGCTGGTGATAAAGTCAGTGTCGTCAGACGATGTTCACACTGATAATGGATGTGAAAGGGGTACTAAAATACATGGAATCTGTGTTGAAAAAAGTCTCGCTCTTTCAAAATTCAGGAAACAATGAAGGAATTTGACTGTACTATAAGAGGCGAAATTACTTATCAAAACCAACTTCAGACCCTCAAAATAGGGTTGACTGCTGTAAGTTTACTCAAAACCAACTTCTGAATGCAATGCAATTACGTCATCGAACAATTCAAGTGACGTCACAACAGAAAGTGACGATATTCGACCTTGGCCTTTGACAAGACCATAGCCTGCAACATGCCAAACCATGTCAGTGTTCGGTTTTGGTCCAACAACAACGTTAATAGTGCAATTGTTAAGGTTAGCACCAGCAAGAAAGCCAATATTACCGCTATTTAAAGCGGGAATTCGGGTTGCTTTGACTTGTTTGACCCAGAATATCTGCCAGTACAAAGCCAATGTGAATGAACCGACGCACCCACTATGACGGTCACTTGACAACAGAACCGATAGCGGCCCGCAAATTTCTGATAATAGGAGGGCCGTTTCATGATAATTCCATGTGTTTTAGCTATAAAACTAAGTACAACGTAAAAGGCATAGACACTATACTGATACGTTATGACCGTACACATTTCCCGAGAATAACGTTCCCAAATTATGTTGCATAGTACATGGGCACGCATATGCCACGGAGATGTGTCTACAGGTTACGCATTTAGACATAGCCCAGCCATCTGTTTCTTCTTGCAGGTAGGTTTAAAAGTAGCGGTCACGACGTTACATTTATTCTAAAGTTGAGCTAGTTCACATTTTCACAGTGGGTTTTTAACTTATTACGTTTAAAACGTCATAACCCCAAACGCCAATTCTTAAGGACTAAATATTTGATAGAACTACACGTATGTTTGTACGCATGCAAAACGTACCTCTTGAATTAAATGTGATTCACCAATTTGCACAGTAAGTGGTTTGTGACACTGACATATACGTCAATATATGCGGTTGCATGTCTTTACTGACAATTGTCAGTTCGACCAAATGCATATTCATGTCCAGAAGGACGTGATCAATGGAAAGGCGCTTAAACCGCAGTTCAAACCTGTCACTCACTCCTTATGACAAACCACTTGTGAGAGTACAAACCATAAACCAGTGGTCCCTCGTTGTAAAACTCTCGTCTGTGCTGCTCGCATTATTATGAAATTAAATCCACAAGGCAGGTCTGAATAGTTCAAGGTGTCATGTTTCTCAAATGCCTCAGTGCAGTCTCTTCTCTTGCTCACCAATCACACTCCGAGTCCCATGTGAAAGTGATGGCGGTACACTGACATTATTGATTCCATCCATCTCACACCCAAGCACAAAGGAACATATAACAAATTCCTAGCTCGCTGACGTTCGTATTCATTCCGTTCCTTTGTGGCAATTTATTTTCCCATAAAAGACTGCATACAACAGAAAAGTCTTCTTGACATCTCTAGAGGTGTCCCATTAGAAAGTCGGAATTTTGTGTGTATCAATACATCACACTTGCACTCGTGCCACAAACTGATGCTATATACCTGGTATTAGCAAACCCAATAACAAAACACATTCGTTATCGTTATCGTGAAAGGTTCGGAATAATGATGCCTTTGATCTTCTATGATTGTAAATGTCTGCTTTCCTAACAACTGTATCATTACAATCATTACAACCTCTGTATATTTATATATTGACTTTTCAAGTCAATTGTTCACGGAAAGTAATCAACAAACACACCAGTGAAAATAAGAAAGAGCATTGTTTGTATCATTGATGCATCACTTTTAGAAAATGTCTTCTACCTCAGAACAATTGAGGCCTTGACCAGCTTGAGTCGTATGCTTTGACATCGTAGGAAGATCATTCGGCATTTGTAACTAAAGTGTTGTGATGGAGTTGCTGGAACATTGAATACGTGAAGGGAAGGTTAATGGAATTGAGAACTTGAAGGGACCCTTGTTATATTCAGTCTTGTGGTAAATTTGTTACCACTCTTAATTATTATTGGTCGAAACAGAAAACAAATAAGAACGCGGAAGGGAGTTACTATTTAACTGTTATTAAACGATAGGAGATCATTGGCCAATTTCCTTTGTATTTATTTTGCCGAGCGAAGCCGAAGGGCAGATTTAAGTATTTGGAAAATATATCAGCACCACAGGGAGCACATGTCCTGCGTGTAGGTTTTGTTTAAATTATTACTCTGGACTCCTGAATTGCTGTATGAGTGAGGTCAAGGTCTAGTCGAACAAGCGACTTATATCACTGACTACTCATCAACCGAAATACGTTGACGTCCATAAACCGATTCAGAGACAGACAGCAAATATGTCACTTCTTTCATTGCTTTCTGAAGGCAAATTCTAACCCAATCTTCATGGGTTCAAACTAGGAAAGTAACCCGTTTCTTGGTGACAGAATGGCCACCAGACGTCCAGATCACTGGTATCATGTCTCGATTTCCTTTGAGATGACGGTTATTGGGGGAGTTACAGTACAAACATATCAGAGAAATGACTGAGATGATGTATGTGTCATTCTCAAACTATTTGAATTATAACGCAAACGGGTTGATATTTGTCTTGTGAATATTGTTGCAAGAAAAAGGCAAGTCAGTGCAAAGATAACATTCAAAATCGTATGTTTGTTTATTGATTAGACCCAGCCAGCCTGCAACAATATTATAATAAAATAATTCAATAAAAGTGCACCTTTAGATAAGCTGACCCCTTTTTACAGGCTTCTTTTCTGGTCCTCAAAATTCGTCTCATTTGCGGTCATTTACAGAAATCAAACTTACTCTAGGCAGAGGATATAGTGACCTTATGCGTTAGAATCAAAACTATACCACATAGCAAAATAATATGTTTGTCAGCTATGAAACTGTCTGCACACAAATGAACATTCTTTATCTCACTGATTATACTCGAAGTGGCCATAACACGGGCAAAAGATCATTTCTGTGCCATATCTAAACAAAATGTTCACACGTTAATGATGTTTGATAGGATAAACAGCCTTTAATGTGTTTCGAAAGGCGGCTTGTATCGTTCAATTTAGAAAAGAAACGATCAAATTACATCAAAAACAGACTGGATGGAGACGTTGTATACCATCATTAACATGTTAAAGATGTTCGTGGGGTTTTGTTGAAAATGTCAAGATCTTTTGCCGTAGTTTCAATCTCATTATACGAAATGAGACTTACTTGGAACAATTTAAAACTGCTGATTCAAAATACATTGATAGCATTTTGATTATGGATCAACACCCAAAATACATTACGATACAAGTTACCATCAGATTCGATTATCTTCAGACTGCCATTTGCTGGATAATCACAATATCTTTACACAAAACTATGCATATTCAAAGGCAAATATTATTGGTGATACACAAACGATCACTGTTTTACTTTCACTGCCGCGAATAAATGTTATCAGATGGAAAAAACAAATGTTTCAAGGTATTGTGACGATCAGAAGTCCAAGAGAACAGAACCTGGCATATGCAAATGCCTGTGAGGTTTGTCTCTTTGAAATTTAGCGCTGCACTATTCCAGCTATGTGTCGGTCGTCTATATATAATCGAGTCTTGACCACAACATCCAGTGATCACCATCACGAGCATCGATCTTCGTAATTGGGAGGGGGTTCCCAAGCATAAAATAACACGGTGAGGTACGAATGTGTCCATCATGGGCGTTGATGCAGGCCTGGAACCTTCGTATCACTAGGGCCACTAAACATGGAAAGTCGTGGACAAGATCATGCAATAACCGAGGTAATATTTAATTAACTTACTTCAGGAGAAGAATTTGACAGACGTCGTAATCCAAGACGTGTTAAATGGTTGACAATTCAAGGAATTTTACGGGCCAGGAGGAAACACAGTTCTGCTTAAGATACCTCTGGAGACCTAGAGCAGCCTATGGTGTGGAGTTTATATCTAGGGCTGTTCTTTAGCAAAAGCGGTAAAGCGTTGATTTTGTCTCGGCTCGATACCTGACAGCACTCAAGTTCCCCTCACAACCACTGGCGTCCTTGCTGCAGGTGTCATGCCACCCTAGGTCATAACGCCCCAATGCGACATCGTTTTTTGTTGGTTGTCCAACCATATTGGAATTTCTGGCTGATGCTGCAGATAAAGCAGCACGCAACAAACTGACTTCCCCTACTCAGACTATAAACCAATCATTAAATGTTACATGAGATATATGATACAGAAGAAGTGGAACACTCAAACAGGTATAAATAAGTTTCATGACATTAAAACAACTATCATTTACACCTACTTGGGTTGTCTGTCTCGATTTGAAGTCGTATTGGCCATTCAAGATTCATTCATGAGTATTTATTGAAGAGCCTCCATAATTCCCTTTTATGAGGAAAGAATCCCGCTTAAGCATATCTTCCTTGACTGTATTGGTTTTTCATCACAAGGGATCAATATTTCAGATCATCATCTGTGAAGAATATTTTTACTGGTATTACATCTCATTTAATAGTTCGATTTATAAAAGCAGAAATATTGTGAATGTAAAAAACAATTTTAATTTGTTAGAATGAATAAATAACTTTTACTCTTAATGGGGGTTATTTATACCTTCAAAGCGAGTTGAAGTTGTGTAAAATAATTGTCCCCCTAATAAGGTATGCGTGTTTCATCTCAATCAAAGTAAGTTTCAACATGTGTGATTTTAATCGTGGGATATATGTTCTTTGAATGTTGCCTACGTTCAAAATCACACACAAATGTACTGTAGGTCCCCGGGGTCCTTAGTATGGTGATCTGCCGTCAGATGCTGGCCATCCACAGACCGTTTATATTGTTTTGTGAATAGCGGTATAATTTTAATGTTACATGCTAGTCTTCAATCTCAATCTGCGCTGTTCAAGTTGTTTGGCTGTTCTCTGTCAACTGATTTTATAATTTAATTCTATTTATTACCATATATGACCCACCTACAAAACGATTCTCTTTCAGAGCACATGGCCTGATCTAACAATGTTTTACTTCATATTTTCATTATACTCAGTGAGCTACATAATTAAAGTACATTCAAAATAAGATACAGAATAAATCAGAGCAGTAGCAATTCTAGATGATGAAAGATAATCCTTGACATTGAGAATAACAGCTTATCTAAACATATACAAAACGAAGTATAAAAGACACAAGCTAAATCATAGAAGTGAACGCAAATACATAGGCAAAATAGTTAAAACACGTTTTGAAGTACATTCCATTTTGCTGGCGAGAAAACGGGTTCTATCATTTTTAACATCAACGTATTTTTTCTACTGTGAAGACGTCTTTCGGGTAACTATTAATGAATTAATACATGGTATATGCCTTTTGATGTTCATAACAACATGTCGTTTGGCTAGAATGATCAAATCAGTACAATGATATTGTTACATGTTAGTTTTAAATTTCTGTCTGTGATATTCTAGTTGTTAGGTTTTATATCATAAGTTTATTTTATACAAATATATGACCAATCGTAACCCACTCACTCAATCACGTAATCTCAAAAATCAATCAAAAATCGCAATCTTATAACATTCCCCCCTTCACATATACACTCTACAAAGGGATCCTCTTGCAGAACACATGGCCCGATTTACGATTTCGACTTCAAAGGCAAAGGTGCAGTTTTACCCATCTCGAACTTTTGCTAATCTACTGTTTCCATTATATTGGCGTGTTTGTATACTATATAACAGACAGTGTTCGCAACTTCCAAATTCCAGTTTAACCACAGTGAGTCAGCTTAATGTTGGAGAATGAGTGAGTGAGTTTAGTTTTACGCCACACTCAGCAATATTCGAGCTATATGGCGGCGGTCTGTAAATAATCGAGTCTGGACCAGACAATCCAGTGGAAAACAGCATGAGCATCGATCTGCGCAATTTGGAACCGATGACATGTGTCAGCCAAGCCAGCGAGCCTGACCACCCGGTCCCGTTAGTCGCCACGACAAGCATGGGTTGCTGGAGGTACATTCTGGAATAATGTTGGAGAAATAACCAATGTGACAAACCCACGTGAGAAACCCACGCACAGGGAATTGTGCTAACAATAGATGCTTCTTATTTATTGCTTCTCAAGTCGATTGAGGTTGTTGATGGTGTTGACTGCCACGTCTCCATGTAGACGCCTTGCTAATTGTTTGATCGGCATTCTAGAAGTTGGTGACTCAAAAATAGATAAGAAGTTGTCATCTATGAAGTTGTATGTTTCATTTTTGAGCCACCAACTTCTAGAATGCTTATCAAACAATTAATAGATGTATAGTCTGAGAGTCGAACCTTCGATGGATCTCCAGAATACTACGTTTATAATGAACACGCTTACAGACACCTTATATAAAGAACTGTTTTGTTTTGTCCCGACCTCTTGCTATTACTTTTTAGTCGAAATGCGAATATCGAACCAGAACAGTAATGATATAAAGCCTGATTTATCTTGCTACTCAAACAGGACAGGGGGTCATCAGGACCTGACACGTATGTTACGAATGAGCGATCCCGAAGACGGGGTTTAACGAAGCGTTCTTATCAGCTGGGGACGCCTGAGACTGCTCACCGCGTTGTGTCATTATAATGGTATTTCTTCTCTGATCATATTAGCAAGTCGGCTACTTAAAGTAGTAACTCGTTCTTTTGCGGATCAACTTCTTACGAATACGAATATGTCGATGCATAAAATTCAGTTACATTGCTTTAGTTCATGACTGGCTAAATACATTGGTTAGGGCTGGGGTCGATCTTGGTCAAGAGTATAGAAGTACGTTGTTGCTCAGATTGTGTTCACGTGTCTACAATTTCTCAGATTTTACCAATCCGTATGAGGGATCGCTCTTCACTTTAATATCCTCAGGAGTTGTAGAACGTTGTTTTTCTTCCCTGTGTGATCCCCTGGGAAATTACAACTTGAAGATATTAAAATGCTTCAGTGCTAACATTAATTTGTGCCATGTGTCTATGATGGATTATACAATATTCCAAAGTGTGACGTGTTCCCGTCGCCCCTTCGTGACGGTAAAGTTTTCAGTAATTGCGTTTATGTCACCAAAACCTCGGTTAACGTGATCCTGTCTAATAAACGAACACCGTAATAAGCAGCCGTGCTATTTTTTCTAACGCTTATCAAGACGTATGAGATGTGCTTAAGGCACATTCATTGGTTTGTACGTAGACGTCTGTATCTTGCAAGATACGGAACTGTGTATATTTGAAGTTTGTGAGTATGTCGTCTATGATTTTAAATAAACCTCATCATAGTATTTCCCTAAATGGTGTTTTAAATTTCGTACAAGTAGAAACGTGTCTTGAAATTCAAGAAAGACTGTGTAAACAATAGCCCTCACACATACATCGTGGTGAATACAGTAATACGATTAGAAATATGCCCACACGTGCGAGAAATATGCCCACCGCCTACAGTGCTTGTCGTAATAGGCGACTCAATGGCCAAGCTATTTGGCATGGTTAATCGAATGTCATGCTGCCCCGACGGCATCGATCGATGGTCATATATCAAAAGTAGATTGTCTCCTCCAGACTCGAGTATTACCAGACCACCGTTATATAACTGGAATGGTATACATGAGTAGGGTGTTTCAAAACAAATAGTTTTTATAACTGTATTTGGAGACTCAAATTTCCTAATAGCTAACATTTAAATACATATACAAGCAGTTATGTCATATGTTGTCATTGATGAAGTTTTTACACTTGGAATCCCAAAGGAATGGAATATAACTCTTCAAAGCAAGAGGCCTGTTTTTGACACTTAACCACTGCATTTACTACAATAATCCCTGCTTGTTATATCATATTGCCACTGTAGTTGAACTTCAATTGAATCTGTACTGTCACTGTATTGTGGAGCCACTATTGAAATACAGCTGCCGTGAGGTGATTTTCAGTGGACATACTGTTCCGACTTGTGAATCCACACGTAACAGCAATGATTCTTAAACATGATCATCGTCGGAATCGTACAATGAACTGTTCTTTTGGTAGGATTCATGTACATGTATAAGTTTGACATTTATATTTAATATGTAACTGACATGTTTTACATTATCATGTGTAATAAGTTGAATAGCATTTTCTGAACTTCAGTGATCTACCTTCAGTTGTTGGCGATCTATAGCCAGTTTTTATATTGTATTGTCCAAATAGTGCCATTAGTTTTAATTTTCCACACTAGTTTTAGTTGTAATTGTGATAATCTAGTTGTTTTACTGTCCTTCGTCGACAGGTTTTTATAATATACATCTATTCCATTTCACTGTCACATATGTTCTCGTCACGATATGGCTGAAATATTGCCGATGTGACGTTAAATATTAACTCACTCACTCACTCTGAACTTCAGTCTCAAGCACAAATGGTAACACGTCGATGATACAAATTCCCCTTGATGTGCCTTTTGAACAAAAATAACCGTCAAATATTCTTTTACCTAAAGTTACAGTGGACGAACAGATACACCTTTAAAGTCAAAGCTAATGGATTTCTATTGAACTGTCATTGACGTCGGTCTAATGTTAAGCCATTTGCTTTTTTATTTGACCATATTTCTAATAGCAGTCAAACATCAATGTTGTCATTAAACAGGGTTAAATGTGTTTAGAAATAGAGCATCCCTCGTCCGGGTTATCATATGTCAACAGACACAGACATACAGGAGACATTGTGGCAATTGTATAGGCGCGTAATGCAAGCACCTGCTGACAATGTCAATATTTGGCTTTTAACTTGAAATTATTGAAACACCATTCCATTGTCTCTGTGATTTGTTTACATCTGTCGGACATGGAAAATGCATTAAAATCAAAGACAGCGTCAATTTGCTTTTCTGATGAAATCATAATTATTCTATTACTTGTCCAACTGACATAGAGATAAGGGCTCAAAACATTTTAAGTATGTACATTAGGTGAAAGCTTGCTGATGAAATTTCAGACTTTATGGTATGTCGTGAAGGTCAATACTTTTGCGTCCTCTTTGATATAATATAAGGTGTACATGTCAGCATGGACGCGACATATACTACTCAAAAGATGTTAAGGGTCAAACGAAATGTGGACATCAAAATTAGAATGGGCAATTTTGAGACAAATAGGGACAGGAAACTTTCTGTATGAGTGTTATTTGGACTGAAGACATCATAACTTCATGACAAAAGTTATCATTACCCGTTTCATTAGGTAACTGTCAAATCTAACCGTAAATTCGAACTTCTTGATTTGAACCATGAACTCGGCCACACTAAACTGACCCTCATCAGCGAAACAACCATTATGCCACCTAATGCACATTTTACACGTGCTGTCCATGGATGTCCTGAATCGGCCCATTCAGGAAGACCTCGGTCAACAACAGCCCGCAATGATCGCTACTTGATGATGATGGTTCTGCGACAGCGATTTGTGACTGCTAGACATCTTCGGGATCAGATGAGAGCTGGCCGTGGCACCAACGTATCCGATCAAACAGTTCAAAATCGTCTACGTGTCCGAGGTTTGCGTTCTCGACGTTCTCCAGTCCGACCACCACTACTTGAGCGGCACAGAAGAGCTGGCCGAGATTGGTGCCGTTGGCATGTTCGTTGGAACCGTGATCAGTGGGCACAGACAATCTTTTCTGCTGAATCCCGCTTCACACTCCAGTTTAATTATGGTCGTGCCCGTGTTTATCGTCGCCAACGAGAGAAGTATGCTGACGTCAACGTTGCTCAACGTTTACCTTTCGGATTCGGAAGTGTGATGGTCTGGGCGGATATCTAGGTGCACCACAGAACTGCTCTCTACATCGTCAATGGGAACTTGACTGGTCTTCGATATCTCAACGAGATTATTCAACCTCTGGTAATGCCACTGCTTCGTCAACTTGGACCAGGGGCCTGGTTCCGGGATGATAACGCTAGACCCAATCGTGCCAGGGTGGTGACAGACTTTCTGCAGCAGCAGAACGTTCAGCACATGGTGTGGCCTGCTTATTCACCCGACTTGTTACCAATTGAGCATGCCTGGGATGAGCTAGGATGAAGAATTCAAGCTTATCACGTCCCTTCCATCAACCCACAGGGACTGGGTCAACGACTAGTCGCAGAATGGGCAGCAACCCCACAACAATGTTTTAGGCGTTTAATGAATAGCATGTGTCAACAGGGTCAGGAATTCATCCATGCTAACGGTGGCTACACGAGTTACTAAAGATTTCTGGCTTTGTGTGAACTCTGATTTTGGGGCACTTGAATTGTGGAATAGTGGAATAAAGTTGTGCTAAATAATTCACTTTTTGTTTTGTGTTTTCGTTTCTTTAGAGCTTGAGGTTTTGTTTTTGTCATTGGTTGTCACAATTCTATTTCCATATCTTCTACTTATATTCCAAAATACTTGTGACCCTTAACTTCTTTTGAGGAGTATATATAGGTAATATAATTAGTTTTCCAGAAGAACCGCTGATATGGAATACAGATGTAAGGGAGGAAGTCACCAAAGGGTAACCAATGCTTTGCATTATCTGTATAAATATGACACAGGGCAGGACGATATTATGTCAGATGTCAGACCTAATGTCCATTTTGTTACACCCAATCCGTGCAACTGCTCATTGCGTACATTGGACAGACCGTTGGTTCAATGCGTGCAATACAGCATTTCCATTGCATGCAATGGACAGTGACGTCTATGAGATCTATTTACACAGATACTACTACTGTAAAGCACAAATGAAATACGGCATGGACATAATACGTCCAGCCAATTGTAGACTCTATGCGCACCAAATAAATGCGATAGATCAACCTTAGTTGATGCTTACAAGCATGATTTGGATTCAATATACATGTAATTGACATATAGTTTCTATTAAAGTTTCGTATGGTCACATCTTTGTTTGGTTGTATAATATTACAATTCATTCACCTAATATTAGAGTTTAGTTTATTGAAGACAAAACATGTTAAACAATAAGAATTCCAATTGTGTACATTGGGGAGTACATCCACAAGCTCATCGCGTGAAATCAGCAAACTTATTGTCCATATTGTGACTTATTTGGTGAATGATTTTCCATACACCACTATTGCCCAGTGCATGCAATGAGCAGAAATTGCACGATTTTTGTCTCTATGTATCATTCTGTGTGTGTGGGTGTGTGGCCATGTAACTGAACATCTTCCCGACTGTATTGTGATGATGATTTGCCTCTCTTTAGCGCAGCGAGCGTGACATATCTGTGTGTCTGCTTGCCGGCATACCTGCCTTTTGCGACGCAGAAATCCGATGCACCCATCTGACCTTATCAGGTTTTGTCCGAGGCCAAGAATCAAATCATGCTTTATGTGGTCTGAAGTTACCCTAATGGACAATAACACGATCTGATGTTTCCGTGCGTCCAAACGATCAAACGTAAGTGTCAATATCCTCTGTTGACCTACCTAAAGTGCAATCAGTATGTATGTCCCTCAGATGGAATCGAACGTGACTCACAATATGTCGCATGGGAATCATGATAAACGTTGGTTTAGGATACATTTTGTTTCTATTGGTCTCAGCGAAGTATAACCTGTTACAAGAGATAAACTGTAATATCGGAATGGACTGGTACCCGTTAACATTAATTAATAGTAAGGTTATAAAATTTCTAAAATCAATACGATTTGCATATACATAACTCTGATTCATCTAATATATCTAATTCAGTGATCATCATCTTCTTCATTATCACCATCTATTTGTCTACGTGTAGGCCTAGATACATGTGTAACCAAATGTCACTATTGTATCTATGCTCATCAAATGCCCAATGAATCAAATGATGAAGTTTTCCCTAAACTTCGTCATGTGGGAAAATGATTTACAAGGTTGAGAATCAAATGTTTTGAGTAGGAGGTCGCTAACAAGTTCGGTGTTATTGCGTAAATCTCGACATTATTGATACACGTAATTTGTTCAGATCTGAATACATTCCGGTTGGCGCGAAGGATATTGGAGATATGTTGTTTCCTTTGAGTGAGTGTGAGTGACCTTAGTTTTACGCCGCACTCAGCAATATTCCAGCTATATAGCGGCAGTCTGTAAATAATCGAGTCTGGACCAGACAAGCCAGTGAGGGACAGCATGAGCATCAATCTACACAATTGGAATATGATGACATATAGGAACCAAGCCAGCAAGCCTGACCACCCAACCCCGTTTTTCGCCTCTTACGACAAGCATGGGTTACTGAAGAAAGATTTTAACCATGTCAATTTGACTTACAGATTTAACTAATGTTAATAAGATTATCATCCACCCGGAAGTGGGATAACAAGGCATCATGTGGACGAACATACATCAACTCACCTGCGTCAGCCCCCATGAGTACCTCGGCTATCACCTTAGATTATTCTCTCTACAAACGACATATATCCCTGAATATGTAGCTTTACAGACCTCAGAGGTTTTTTAAACTTCAAGTATGTTGCGAATATTATAAACATGCTCATGTGATTGCCACAATTGTTTACATTTGGCCAATTAGTAAAGTGATCGCGGGCTATAATCATTAAATGCTGCAATGTATAATCATTTGCAAAGCATCTAATCATTGTAAACAACAATCTGTAAATAATCCGATCCCTATGTGACGTTCCTCAAGTAACATGATGTGTACCATAGGAAGTTTGTCCACGTATAATTCCAGCCATACACACATTATTAGATAGCATGTAACAGAGCCACATGCATATGTAATCATTACAACATTATCTGCCTAATCGCACCACGGTATCTCCATGAACATATGATCAAGCTCTTTGCTTTCAGGAAAGATGATTTAACTAACCTCAGGCGCATTTACATCCCAGACGAAATACATTCTCGTCGAATATATATCATTTCCTCTTCCTGTATCAGGAAATCTAATTTACAGGCCAGTGACAAATATGGAGTATGTTAAACAACACAACCAAGCTGAAACAAGAACAGAATTGAGTAAATACAGATTCAAGAAACAATATAACGCAGGAAATGCCTGCCTAGTATTGTTATTGTTGTCATATACCATGTATATTGCATCGAGTGGTCTGGCAAAGTTGATATGTTCACGAGTGACGCAGCCACGAGTGAACATATCAACTTTGTCATACCAATCGATGTAATATACATGTTATTTGACAACATTAACAAAATATTCTTTATCTATTATATTTTGATATCATTGTTTATATTTTGATCATTGATCCAGACATCGAGTAAGTCTGGATTTTATTACGCATTTTATTATTATTATTTTATTAGTAGTAGTTCCAGGCAAAAGTGATATTCAACTCAGTCAAATAACATGTTATTCTACTCAGTGAAAATACCATTTCTATTTTCACCAATATTAATAGTATTTCACCCTTAAGAATATAATAAAATATCGCCTTAAAATGGAGGAGGGAAGATGTGATGGTACATCACTTTACTTTTTGGAATTATTTGTGATGAGGTGCACATCAGGGATGGGTTTCTTACCATGCTGCCATATTGTCAGATTTGGCGAAAATGATGATTATGTGCAGAAGTCAACTGGTGTCCTCAATATCCTAAGGTTTTAGATACCACTAACAATTAGATTTTCATGGTATCTATCTTGTAGAATGTCTATTCAATCATCCGGGCACCTATTCTCGAAAGTATCCCAGCAAAGCCGATGTCCAACTAGTTAAGACTGAAGTTAAGACATCCTACCGTTGGGATAAGACCCATTCTCGAAATGATCCTGTCCTTACTGGAGCTACCGATTCTAGCTACGATAGCGAGCTCTTCAGTAGATGAGATATAAAAAACCTTCATTAAGTTGGGGGTTCCCCTAAATATTACCCATTATTCATTGCATGAAAACCTAATATATAAGGGCACCTACAATCTTGTTTACAAGATAAATGGAAAGATTAGAAATCAAACTAAAAGGCTTGAAAGCAGTATAAGTCAGCAAACATCATAGTTATAATAAAACTTCGTATCTTGTATCTGAACTCGTACTCGAATCGATGTGAAATATTTAATGAGATTATGAAATATACGTTAATTTTGTTTCTGATTACCATACTTCCGAAAAAAGTATTGTTATATATTAATATATTCAATATTTTCATCATTTTATAATATTTAATGAATTCTTTATTCAACATGGAGATAAAATTGTTACTTCAGAGTTTGAAAGCCAAAAAAGCAAGAAGATATATGTATAATAATAATATCATTGTATTTGTATTTTTATGAAAATCATGATTTGTACTCCCATTATGCGTCATCTCAAAAAGCGAAAAATTCACCTAGGAAATAAACAGGGCTTACTTCCCTTATCAAGTTGGCCTTGACATTGACATTTCACTGCAATGTGACAGAAAAGATCAATGTTGTGATTAAAAAGGGCTATCCTATCCTAGACCATTGCGTCAAAGTTAGGATATCCTTTCGATAATAGGGGACCAGAAACCTACATTTTTGATATCACGGATAACAATTGTGGATAGATATTCTACGGTTATTCGTATGTGGAATAGTGAATGTACGTTAAATACGTTTTAAACCCTCAGTGATCAGGTAATAAAACACCCTACCCATTAAAAGATCTTGCAGTTAAGCCTAAAACAAAAGTGTCTTTCAAAACAATGTGAATAAGTGCAATAAGCGTTTTCCAGCTGTCAATGTTACCAGGTATCACGTTGCAGAGTCCTTGTATATACTACGATGTAACTATTTCTTGAACCATCATGTACACACACAAGCCCGAAGGACATAAGAATGGATGAATTAATTTCAACCTTTTCACTGAAGGTGTTACCCCTCTTCCCTCGGGTCACGGTATTTATGGTAAAAAAAAAGTCATTTTGTGCAAGATCAAGCCCCAGTTGTACCTTCGTATAGGAATCCGTCCAGAAAATGACCTCTTGTTGTACATGAGTAGTTTGGTCGTGTTCCAAGAGACATGATATAGACATGGTGTTGCTGAATAAGTGACATTCCTGGTCTCCACTTGTACATGGACCTATAAAATGCCACTTGTAACCATCTCTCATGTGGTTTGATGTTTTAGTAGTATTCGTCAGGGCGAGAGATTCAGTAGAACCATTCCGAAATAATACATATTTGAAGGCTATATACCATGTTCTCTTGAACATTCCATTACATGTAATTATTATTACTACCGTAGTGGTAGTGGCTTTGCCATTACAAGGGATTCACATTGTCAAGCAGCACGAATGTTTACCTGGGTTAGTTAGCACCTCATAATGTGTCATTTGAAAGAAATTGGTCTGTATTATGAATGTATATGTGTTTGACTAAATGTTGTTGTTTTTCATTTCTGTGTTCATAGTCCACATTATATATTGTGAACGTAATTTTAAGGGCTACTGTAAAATGTTATTGGATTGCAAAAGTTTTCATATAAAAATTGTATATACAATTTACTTTAGTATATGTGTGGACATAGTCTCGGCGCTTTATGGATAAATTAACGCTTGTGAGGTTACAGTCACCCACTGTGCAGCAGCAGCAGCACCAGTAGTAGTAGTATAGCTGTAGAACACCTGGGTTTGCATTGTACTTTTCTGCAAACCAGGCTAGTGTCATTTCTCGATCACTTACTGTGACGTTTCTCATCATCCCAATGATGTCTGGTCCTCGATTATTTTGCATAAGCGGTTATATAGCTGGGAAACATGGTGTGTCCTACAGATGCTGCAAGACGTCATCTCCATTGTTAATCTTTATCGATGATGACATATGGGATCGCTGTGAAGGTGCTGTACTATGTCTTTCCCAGTCGTTTCTCCATTATTTTATCCTTAGCATGGCGATGCTGCAGTACATAGATGATGAAAGGGAAGGACTCTTTCCCAACCTGTATGGCGATTCAATTCACCTTTCCATGGGTTTTAGATTTTACAACATTTGAGGTGAACTCGAACATGCTCCTTTAACCATGATTGAGAATATGTTGTTCCATCAAGGTTACAACATTCATGACGTCAGAAAAAGACGATGGTGAATATGTTTCATATTTGTTTCAAGAGTTTTGTAGGAACATGAAGCCAAAAGTTCAGAAAACGACTGAAAGAAGTTTGTGAGTGGTATTTTGCAAGAAGTTAATTTGCCGCCCTGGGTGGTCAGGAGATTTATTAATAGGATATTTGCTTTTTCCTTCAGCAACTTTAAGCTTTTCTAGTCACCATACAATAATTAAAGGTTATCTTGATCTATTGTCTGTGCAGCGATATACAAAGCAAGACGTTTAATCAATGGACATGATCGGTCAACTACGCAATGTACGACACACACTGATAGGTAGTAGAATGACTGACTGAGTTTGTTTTACGCCGCTTTTAGCAATATTCCAGCAACATCAGGGCGGCGGACACCAGAAATGGGCTTCACACTTTGTGCCCATGTTGGGATTCGAACCCGGGTCTTCGGCGTGACGAGCAAACGCTTTAACCATTAGGCTACCCCACCGCCCCGATTGGTAGTAGAGCAAGAATCAAACAGTTCGTTTTCAATTAAGTCAAACTACTTTTTCCTGCTTACATAAATCAATATTAATCGAGCAAGCAATTCAACAATGAGGTATTTATTAGAGCATAGACATAGACGACAACGAAGCTTCCATGTAGTAATCCACAACGCCCTATGTATTTATTGCTCTCGGTATGTCCTCTGTGTATATATTTTTAACTTATGAAGATCCGGGTTATAAACGGTCATTTGTCTCTTGTCGAAAGAGGCGACTAACGGAATCGGATTGTCAGGCTTGCTGACTTGGTTGCCACATCTCATCGTATCCCGATGCGTAGATCGATGCTCATGCCTTTGATCACTGGATTGCCTGGTCCAGACCCGAAACCATCACCAAAAATGTATTTTATTGCCTTGCTTTTAGGTCTTTTTGCAAAGCTTACCATAGCAAGTAAATTCCCACGTGCTTGGTGTTTTCTGCTTCCGCCATTTCACAATGGTATATCTCCACCCGATGTTTACAAATGACAACCACAAATTTTTTTATTTCATTTAGCAATTTTATTTGTTAGATTTGCTATCAGACGCAACAGAAAATGAGTACAAACAAAACCAAACAAAACCATCTGTACACCAATAACAGTATGTCACGGAACGTTTGACTGAACTATTTTGTATTACTGTGTACTAGTATTCAGTGTTGACTATGCAATAAACGCCGCCTGAATTAAGCCACCAACTTAGTCAACTTAGCTAGTGCCAATCAAATTCGAAATGTGACCACTGTCAATTCCGCGAAAATTAAAAAAATAAGTACGTTTACAGTATGTCACGGAACGCAACAGTCGATACCTTTAGTGCATAAATTCGAAAACCACACCCAAATTAAAAAGATACACGAGGCAACGTCGATAAATGGGCCATATATTCATTATTTGGACGAAATCCCGTGAATATCCGGGTTAGAGTTGGTCTTCAGCAACTCACGCTTGTCTTATGAGAGGTTTAAGGGGATCGGATAGTCAGCTTTCATTGACACATGTCACCGATTCCAGTTACGTAGACTAGGGTCCATGCAGGTAGCAAAGGTACTGTAAGTCCCCATGGTCCCTAGTATGGTGATCTACCTTCAGTTGTTGGCGATCTATGGCCTATTTTTATATTGTGTTGTCCCCTATAGTTGAAATGTTTTAGATTTAATTACTAGTTTTAAATTCGAATCTGTGATAATCTAGTTATTTTACTGTCCTTCGTTGCCAGGTTTGTACAGTTACCATTACTTACTATGTATAAAATTAATTGTTCTCGTCGGCTGAAATATTGCCGATGTGACGTTAAATTTTAACTCACTCAGTTACGTAGACTGATGCTCGTGATATTCCTAATTAGGACTGGATATGTCTAATTAGCCTTAATATCGTCCTATAGATGGAGCTATTCCTAATTAGGTGATACTATCTCCTGGACGCTTCCGTAGAAACCTGGTGGCAAGTGATTGTTGTTTATTTTGTGATGACAAGTGAAAACGTTATAAAACCATGTTTTATGGCTTTATCATGTCTGCATATGTTCTCTAGAGTACGCCGGTAATCTTATAATTGTCTACAGATCATAGCCCTGTGTCATATGTATTTGGCGTTTGGGAGCAATGACTGGGGCAGTAAATGAAAACACGCATTTCTTTTCATGTCCACACATGCCTCATTTCGAAGTCCTAGTGCGTCCTTGTAATTCTAAGGGTGATAGTCATGCTTCCCCTGGGATTAGCTGATAAGAGACGTTAAGTCAGGTAATAATGTTCCCCTTGACATTCTATCTATTAGGAACGTGACATCTACAGCTGGTGATAAAGTCAGTGTCGTCAGATGATGTTCACACTGATAATGGATGGTTCAGAATATCTGCCTGGTATGGAATACAAGAAATGAAATCTTCGCGCTGTCGCTGATATTGGTGCCCCTTACAAAAACAGGGGAACAACATGACAAGATCAACCAATCTACAACAATGTTGCATATTTTGTCCTTGAAAACTGTAACATTGTCTAAGTCTCGCTCTTTGTTAATTTTAAAGTTAGCGAGTGAGTGAGTTAATATTTAACGTCACATCGGCAATATTTCAGCCATATCGTGACGATTTTAAAGTAAGTATTCAGTGTGCGAAAACGAGACAAATGATATCAGTCATTGGAATGTCTGGTACAGACTCGATTTCTTTCGGAACGCCATTATCAGTGGAACGCCATTACAATGAGTGGAACGCCAGCGAGTGAGGGTGTGGGTTCGAATCCCGGATGGGACTCAACCCAAAAAGTACTAGAATTTGTACTTTACTAATAAAGTGTTATCCCAAATATAAGATATGTTACAGTGTACTGATACGTTGTAACCGTAATCATTTCAGGAGAGTAATGTTAAAACATAATCTAGCATACTACATGGACATGCATATGTCATTTAGACAACCCAGTCATCCTGTGTGTCTTCTTGCAGGTAGGTTTAAAGGAAGCGCTTACGACGTTACATCAATTTCAAAGCCGAACTAGCCTTCAACTTCATATTTTCACAGTGGGCTTTTACTCTTATACCGTCATAACCCCAAACGTCCACACTGTGATATATCTACACATGAATAAACATGCTGGCGAAACTTACCTCTTGACTTAAATGTGATTAAAGACATAAATACCAATTTGTACAATATGTAGTTTGTGCGACTGACATATAATTCAATATACATGTATGCGGTTCCATGTCTGTACTGACAGTTGTCAGTTCGACCCAGTGCATATTCATTTCCAGAAGGACGTGATCAATGACAAACCGCTCAACCCGCAGTTCAAACATGTCATTCAATCCTTATGACAAACCACTTGTGATACTACAAACCATAAACCATTGGTCCCTAGTTGTCCATCTTTCGTCTGTGCTGCGTGCATTATTGTGAAAGAAATCCACCAGGCAGGTCAGAATAGTTCATGGTGTCATGTTTCTCAAATGCCTCATTGCAGTCTCTTCTCTTGCTCACCAATCACACTCCGAGTCCCATGTTAAAGTGATGGCGGTACACTGACATTATTGATTCCATCCATCTCACACCCAAGGACAAAGGAACGTATAACAAATTCCTACCTCGCTGACGTTCGTATTCATTCCGTTCCTTTGGGGCAATTAATTTCCAATAAAAGAATGCATACAATAGAACTCCTTCTTGACTTTTCTAGAGGTGTATCATTAGAAAGTCGGGCTTTTGCGTGTATCTATACATCACACTTACACTCGTGATATTAGCAAATACAAATAACAAAACACATGCATTAGAGACATTCGAAATAATGATCCCTTTGATCTCCTATGACTGTAAATGTCTGCTTTCCTATTACCTATATCACTACAGCCTCTGTATGTTTATATATTGACTTTAAGATTGAGAAGTGAGTGAGTGAGTGAGTACAATTTTGTTCACCAGTAATATTCCAGCAACATCACGGCGGATGACAGCAGAAATGGGCTTCACACATACACCAGGTCAGAGTCACGTCTTTTGAGAAGCATGGGCTTCTGAAGGCCAATTCTAACCCATCATTCATGGGTTCAATCTACATTGTACCTATGTGAGGAAACGAACTTGGGTCTTCAGCGTGACGCGCGGACGCTTTATTCACCAGACCACCCCACCGCCCCTTAACATTGACAAAGGAAGTAATTAAACACTGCTGTAATCAATATATTACTGAAGTGTAGTGAATTACTGTCAAAACAGTGATGACACCAGGTGCTCGTAAAAGGGTGAGCATATTCATCCCCAACAGTACCCCGTCCCAAAGGCAAGGCAGTTGTTTACCAGAAAGCAAACAACAAACACAGAACATCGGTCAGTGCATAATAGGGAAGAGCATCAGACATGATTTTTATCACTGATTCATGTCATTGACGTTTAGAAATGTCCAACACATGTCTACATTAAAACACATGTAACTGAGGCCCTGACCAATTGTTTTGACATCTCCGTAGAAAGGCCATTCGCATTTGTGATCCAAAATTTGGAGACACAATGGGATGGAGTAGCTCGAATATTGTGGGACATGAAAGGAAAGTGGACTATTGGGAATTTGAAGTCTTCCCTCTTACACACCGTCGTTTGATCACTTTGTTATCACGCCATATTATAATCTGTCTGCATTGATCGCAACAGGAAACAGATAAGAAAGGTCGAGAAGCTTCATGTATCACATGTTCGAGAGAGTATGTCAGTGGACTGGAATAGTTATTTATCAACTATTAAACTATCATCGATATACAGAAAACGTTAAAATCGTTGACTAATTCCCTTTGTATTATTTTTGCCGATCTAAGCAGAAAGTCCGATTTATGAATTTGGAAATAAAGTAGGAGCACATTTCCTGTCGACTTCCTGCCTGCATGAAGTTATATTTAATGTAGTTACGTAAAGGTTATTTCATTTTAGGCATTGTAAACGGAAACAAATCTAGATGTGTAATTCTATTTTTGAACTTTAACTCCGGACTTTTAAATAGGTAAGGTGTATAACTGAGATTTAGATCTATTCGAATCTGGGACGGCCAATCCAGCGATTGACATCACTGATCACCCATCAATTGGAATATGATACGTTCATTAACCAGTTCAGAGACAGACACCAGGTCAGAGTCACGTCTTTTGACAAGCATGGGCTTCTGAAGGCCAATTCTAACCCATTATTCATAGGTTCAATGTAGGATAGGTATTTGTTGGTGACAGAATGGCAAGGAGGCGTCAAAGTCACTGGTACCATGTCTCGATGTCCTCGCCTTTGAGATGACAGAAACAGACTGAAACACATGTGTTATCGGGGGAATCACAGTACAAACATATCAGAGATATGTCTGACATCATGTGTGTGTCAGTTGAAACTACTGAAATTAAAACGCAAACGGGTATATATTACTTTGTGAATATTGGTTCAGGAAAATATTGTATAAAGATACAATAAAGAGTTTAATGAAGCTGCGAAGTTTAGATTAGCGGGCCCGCCATTTTACAGACTGTATTTGGTCCCCAAACTTCAGCTAATCTGCGGTCATATACGGCAATCAGATTTACTGTAGGTGGAGGTTGTAGATTCTTTATACTTAACAAGCAGAAACACAACACATTGCAAAATAACATGTTTGTCTTGTATGAAAATATCTGCACACATATGAACATTCTTTATTTCCATCTCATTACACCCGAAGTTGCCATGACACAGGCAAAAAGAAGTATTTTCGTGCCATATCTAAACAAAACGCTCACACGTTAATGATGTTTTACGGGCTAAAACAGCCTTTAATGTGTTTCTAAAGGCGGCTTGTACCGTTCAAATTAGGAAGGAAACGATCCAATTACGTCAAAAACAGAGTTGATGGAGACAGGTATACAATCATGAGGGCGTGAAGGATGTTCGTGCGTTTTTGTTGAATGTCAACATCTTTTCCAGGGTTTTAATCTCATTACACGAATTGAAACTTACTTGAAACAATTTAAAACGGCTAATTCAAACTGCATTTATAGCATTTCGACTATTGGTTAACACGTAAAATACATTAGGATACAAGTGAAATTAGATTATTAGTTCAGATGCCATTTGCATCAAGTCTAATGTATCTTGCTGTTAAATATTTGTCCTTTGCAGAATTTGTCACGTAACAGTGCAAAGGCAGAGCAGCATCAGCCATGGAACAGTTCATAAGTATGATCCTCCATTGTGTCCACCTTGTGAGGAAAGAATACCGGTTAGGCATACCCTGCTTGGCTGTATTGTTGTTAAAGGCAAGAATTTTATAGATGTCAACTTCTTTATTGTGATGGACACGACGTTTCGAAGTATATTCTTAATCCTTCATCAGGTGAATGAAACAAGTAGGACACAGACAGCTATATATGTACATGTTAAAACAAGAACAGTTATGAGATAATAAGGGAAGCCAGTAGTTAATTGGTACTACATGGTAGATGGACAAGTGGAAGCCCGGGATTGTTGATCCAGGCATGATTGATGTGTATCACTTCGAAATGCCATTTAAGGGCTGAATTGTTGTTGTTTGTCACAAGGGATCAAAATTGCAATTCATCATCTGTGAAGGATGCTTTTAATGATATTAGTTCTCATTAACTAATTACATTTTTAAAGAAAATTTCAATAACATATAAGCTAAAACAAATGTATTGTTTATGGCAATACCTCCAAATGGGGTTGAAGTGGCGTAAAGAAGGTACGCTAGTCCAATTTCAATGAAACTATGTTTCAGCCTGGGTGATTTTAATCGCAGAATATATGTTCTTTAAATGTCTGGTTAAGTTATGGACAAATCACCCACGCCAGCGAGAGTCCATTCGGTAGCATTCTTAGTCCCTAATGTGGTGATCTGACGTCAGATACTGGCGATCTACAGTATATACTGTATTGTCGTGAATAGTGGTATAATTTTACTGTTACATGGTAGTTTTAAATCTCCATCTGTGATATTTAAGTTGTTTGGCTGTCCTCTGTCGACAGGTTTATGTTGCAACTTTATTTATTACCAGTATATGACCAATCTTATATACTCACTCAATCTAGCACTCATAACATTCCCCCCTCCCCATATATACTTTACAAAACGATCCTCTTGCAGAATACATGGCCTGATCTAACATTTACCTGTGTGCCTCGTGAAACGTGTCCTTCCGTTTGTAAAAAAGTATGCGCGACTCATTGGTGACGAGAACTCTTCTCCGCCAACACGCTATCCATCGCAATGGTTGCATGCTCCTCTGATGACCTCACGTCGCCATAAGTGCCAAATGGTGTTTCTATGGACGTTGAATCGATAAACAAAGCCACACTACGACGTACTAGACTATATTATGCCTATAGCTCTCCATCTGTCATTTACTCCGAGGCATGTCATTCAAACGATGAATTGATGACTTGTGTTTTCAGACTTTTGATGTCTGGTTGTCTGACCTACTATAGTGAACATTACTTGCCAGTGTTCTCGAATATGCCAAACGTCCTAAAAGGTGCGTGCTATTCGCAAAGTGCTTGGTTGTATTTCATCGATTATTCCTTACAATTAAATTCTTTGATTCATGTCTGTCCTCCCATCCCCCATCCCCAAAGTTCATCTCGCAATTGACCGAAGTACAAAAATAATGCAACATCAGTGTATATGCACAACTCACCCGCTGTGTGTAATTCAAGATTTCACCTGCAGCTTAAAATTGTCAGTAGAGGTGTCACTTGCTTTTAGCTTCCAAATGTTCAAGTTTTTTAGCCATGGTGAAATGGACAAATGCTGAGAGTTTCAAGACGCATCTGTGTACATGTGAGCAACTGACCGTGGTCCCTCACAAAACTCATCCAGACCTTGTCCAGTGATGTCAATGGCTGTGAATAAATATGCTATTTTTATTTTCAGTAATCTAATCTTGATGTTATGATGTCTACACAAATCCAAGTAAACATCTTTGACGTATTCCTTTAATTACTTCACGTACAAGTATCCTAAAATATACACTAAATAACGGATGGACACTACGCTACTGAAGCTATCAATGAAAGCACGACAGCGCCCACAATAAGAATCACCGTCCGTTGATAATATATCTTTACCTTACACCATCGCTCTGGGGCATTTATTTGCTGTGATAGTGACATTAAAAACCACTGATAACCATTTCCCTGCAAGTGCACCGAGAATAATGTCCAATTCATTCACAACATTAGGATCCATTGCTTTAGTGAACTACACGAGGTTTCCTTAATGATGGCTATTTTATGGCTGGTAGGGAGTTTCAATCCGAATGTCTCTTTGCACGGTAGAGCTAACAATCTCCACGCTAGCCACATTTGAAACAGTGCAAAGCTTATGTATAACCGACAGGTTTTATCGCTATCGTTGTCAAACCCGTAAATGGACAACGATGATATAGTCAGGCAAAGTAATGCATGCCTGTATCTTTGATCTGCAACTTTTCCAGACATGAGATTTCCTTTCTGATCATCTGGAGATGATCATCACTGTTCCAGCCAGTGAACGATCAGATTAAAGGAGCCAGAATCAGGTATACAGCATCCAGAAGGGGCGCGTAGCCTCATCTGCGAACCCTAGACTGTTATCACTTTGCATAACTGAGTTTAATGGAATATCAATACGTTCCTACACCTGTATCCCACGTTAGCAATACAAGTCACAAAACGGCTGATACAAAGTTTAAAGTAACGTTTATCTCGTAACTATATCTCTGTATCACAAAATGACTTACTGTACCGCGACAGCTCATAATGTAAGGAAAGATACGTCTCTATTAACTCATCCAGCTAGGGTCCATGTAGGAAGCAAATGTACTGTAAGTCCCCATGGTCCCTAATATGGTGCACCACCATCAGTTGTTAGCAATATATAGCATGTTTTTATATTGTATTGTCTTCTGTAATTAAACTGTTTTAGATTTACATACTATCTGACATTTATTTATTAAATTTACTTTTATTTATTCTAAGATTATTACTTGTTTTTAGTCACGATATGGCTGAAATACTGACGATGTGACTTTAAATCTTAACTCACTCACTCACCTATTCTATTAACTCACTTAACAGCATCTTTAATTAGAGACAATATCTCCTTTTACCAGGGATAGCTCTCGCAAAAAGGACACATCTCTATTAATTCACCTCATCATATCCGTCAATACACACCATACCTCACATAACCAACAGGAGCGCAGGGAAATACGATACATCTTCAGCACACAGCAAAGTACTCAGAAGAAATAGGTGTTATCTCTACTATCTCACCCACCTATTTCACTCTATTATATACATTTCTATAGCTACCTGGGATAACTCAGATAGTCTCGATGGATTTCAAAAAAGGATGACCCAGCTCTAATGGGCAGTATCCCAGTTATATACCAATGGAAATGTACGTTAACGCAGGACAGTAAAACAGTAAGGTATGTCACAGTTCTGAAGTCAAGGAGATTTGTTCGGACATTTTATCAGACTTGGTTAAATATATACAATAGAGTAGGTCTAATTGGATCTGGTGTTCCGACTCGCTGACCTGGCTGACACATGTCATCATATCCCAATTGCGTAGACCGCTGTTCATAATGTCAAACACAGGATTGTTTGATTGCACACCGCTGTACTATGGTTGGAAAGTTGCTGAGTGCGGCGTTTAACAACAAATAAACAAAATCCTGAATGATTTCTCATCGGGGAAAATGTCAATCAATAAGATGTCATCTTTTCTGTCACCAGTGGTTGTATGTTATGCCTGCAGGTATTGAAAAAACCCACACAAAACAGTTTAAAACGTTAGCCAATATTACACAGTTTGATCATGAATGGACTTGATCACCACTGGACAATGTCCTGGCTCGGCTGTAGCAATCCCTAATTACAGCCTTGGTGGAATAAACAAAGATATATTAAAATCCGACCTTACTGACACACAATGCACCTGGTACTTATTACGGAACATCCTTCGCAGTTTTAATGAGTTACTCTCACCGAATGTCACCATAGTTCGAATGACTTTCGGTGCAGATGTTCTGCCAAAGCAAATGACAAGAGGAATAGTTATTAGCTGAAGTAATGCCTCTCGAGACATCGTTTGTAAAAACCGAGATCTCATCACGTGAGTCAAATATCTTGTCCACAAACCACGAGGAGATAAAGGAGCTAACTTCAGCAGACAACGGTTAATGAAACTCTCTTTCCAGCCTTGAGGACAAATGGTAATTGTTCTCTTCTGTTTTTGAAGTTCTACAGCCCATTCTACCATGAACTCATTAGTCTGTTGGCTATGTCTTGTTTTATCACATTACCATTGCACGTGTCATCAGATGTGTCCCATGTGTTTGTTGTTAACGGTCATCTCATGATTAATTACTTGAAACACATTGCTATGTACCAGGAACTGTCTATCTATCTGTCCGTCCGTCCGTCCGTCCGTCCATCCGTCCCCTCCCTCCCTCCCTCCCTCCCTCCATCCATCCATCCATCTATCTATCTATCTATCTATCTACCTATCTATCTATCTGTGTGCTTGTTTCTCTGTGTGTGTGCGTGTGTCCGTATGTGCGTGTTTGTGTGTACATTACTATTTGCTTGTATGTACATTTGGGCTTACGGACTGCGTTGTACATTGTAAATATTGTTACAGCCATTGTCTGTGTTATAACAGATAATATTGTCGTGTTAAATGTGTATATCAAAACTTGCTTTTGAGTGTAACTTTGTGTAATAATGGATTCGTGAATATGTGAACTTGATCTCGTCGCTTTATGGCTGAAACAGTGCCAGTGTGACTATACATATTAACGCATCCAGACTTGTGCATCGCCAACATAATTCGTTCTATGTGACGCTAGTCTGTAAAGAATCGTCGCCTCTAGCTTCATGGGTCCTTCTCTTTTTCTTCTCCTATATACTTTTTTTTCATTTGGTATTTGACAGTGTAACTTTTAGAATAAATCGTCCTTAGTCTAATAAGTGGTTGGGTTTTGTATATACAATGTACCTCATAATAGTGGCGTGGGACGTTAAATGTATATCTAAACAAAACGTTCAGACACACAGTTACTGAAAACATCGAGGGTTATATATCTTCCCACAACAGTATGTAAACATGTTTTACGTCACTGCCGAGTTGATAGTCATCGATCTACTACCATGCAATTAATGATATCATCAATTCAGGTACGCCAAAATGTCTGTGTAGAAGCACCGGCTTAGTGATTCATTTATACATACAATATGTGACAGAGGACCAAACTGCACGTCTGAGTTGTGTAAACATCCCACTAGAGAGCTTTCATGGTAAACATTCACAGATTCTATCTCGTGGGATTTTTACACAATTGCTCTCGGCACATTCACAGTCATATAAGGACCATCTGTATCAGGTAAAATCAATTTCTCAACCAACAGGACACAGATCTTCTGTCATCTTAAGAGGATATATTTTGTTGTCTTGCCTATAAAGGTAGAGAGAAGATATTCTTTTATAGACATGCCAAAACAGCATTGATTCGTTCAAATATATGCCAAAAGTTCATGTTAAATACTAAATTATCTGAAGGGATTCTGTGTTACGTTTATTTTCGATTTAGAGAGTGTCACCTTTAAGACACCTGGTCTCTTCTCGTGTGAATATCACATATCGTGAGTTGCTGTGCCGACATGACTTGGTATCCAACAAAAGATCGTGTCACATTGACCAGTAGAAAGATCGTTGTACATTTCTAAAATGCCAATAATTATAGGATTATTCGAAGTGACACTTCGAAGTTCTGACTTCAAGATTGAGTCTGAAAAGACGATGACCTTTTTAGAATGGTTTTGTTGTCAAAAGTGTGTTATATTTTCAGCGTAATTTGTTGTATTCAAGTTGAAATATCCATTTGGTCTAACATTCATATAATTTCAAAAATAAGTATGTTTATCTCCATTCTACCATAACCGATTTAACATCGGACTTCCTCGTCCTGCGGAAGACACGGCGTAATCCGGTATGGGACGAAAAGGCGAATTGAACTCGTCTGTGAAGGGAGTGGTAGCTGCCATTCGTATTTTTGTTAACATTGCAACATAAAAAATATTCTGTCCAAAGAAAACAAACTACTGTTTATTCAATACAATAATGTAACACCTAAGAGCTTGGTTTTCATAATCATAACCCCACGCGACCGAAACCAGCCTATTGTTTCGTGTGCCGTGTTACTGTACCCCCCTGGCCACACTAAAATGGAATCGTCTGACCTACTTATTTTCTTGGAAGTAGACAGTTACGCAACAGTTTGAAATGGCGGACGAGCCAGTGTTTATATTTTGCGAGAGGTTGAAATTCGAAGTGACAGTGGAAAATACTTGATTGATTGTCGAAACTGAACCCTGCAGAATCGAAGTATACATCCTTTTCTGATCGACCTATGACCTGTAACTCATCAAAGACTGTTGATTTTTATGTCATCTGATATTTAAGTACTTCAAATAAATTGATCTGTATAAGAAACTGTAAATATATACAAGTGTATGTGCATTCAGTATTGGTCGAGTTCTAATTTGAGTATTTAGCCTGTGTTCTAGATTGTAAATAGTATTTTCATAACGAATATTGAAATTGTAAACAATATTGTTATAGCCAGTGTTCTAAATCGTCCATAGGTAACGTTGTACTGTTAAAATGTGTATGTTAAAACTTGCTTTTGAGCGTGACTTTGGATAAATAATGGATTTGTGTAAACCATGTGTAAACATGGTCTCGTCTCATTCTAAACGGAAACAAATATACCATTTACCAGGTAGGTAAATGTTTACGAACGTTTTGCCGCACAAATAGGGATAGATAGGGATGTATTTTTAATTTTTTACAAGGTTTTCTGATTTATATGTTAGATATTGTTTGTTTATGTTTGGGGCTGTGTATTGTAATTGAGTTTGAATATTTTTATAATAGAAGGTAATAATTATGATAGTGAGGTTCCCTAATAATTGTGGAGGAGAAATCGTATAATTGTATTTTTCGAGTTTTAATAAATGTTTCATCAGCATTTCCATCACGTCGATCTGTTGTGTTGATATTAGTCATGTTCGTGACCAAGCTGAAGTGGTGCGGCAGTGTTGTATACGTGCACAGTGAAGCGCAGTGAATCCAAATTGATACCGTCTGATTTTATTGATTGACCAATCAAATTCGAGCATTTCACGCAGCCATGGTAGAATAAATGATAAACAGGTGTACTATTTATATTTATGTGGCAATTTTGTACAATGATAAAATTTGCAATTCATCGGTCCGTTTCTTACTCAAACGGACTGTAGTTAAGTTTAAGCCCATAGCACCTCTAGACATATATGTCATACTAGGTATTCTACAAGTACCAAAACTAGGATACCACATTCGTACTTTTGGTTTGCTGATATCATGTTGAAAGTACATCGGAAATATAATAAACCCGAACCCGAATATTGTGTTTTTCAAATTATATTTTTGATGCACTGTCAACATGATACCACCAACTAAAAGTACGAATGTAGTATCCCAGCACTGGACATATTGTGTTAAAAAAAAGAACCCATTCAAGTTGCATTAGTTAGAAAAAGTTTAAATATAATATAATTTCAAATTGAATTCCTAATGCATCAAAACATGTTCTAATTTTCCTGTATACTTTGAAAATAGTTCCCCGAGAAAGATAACTTTCTAAAATAGAAATATTTCAGAATTGAACTACGCTACAGAACTCTTATGTCTTCAGGGGAAAAAACACGAACAGTCTTTAGACAGTCTGGATAAAGGCATTGTCACATCAGCACATACCCTACGACGCCTTACATGCAGACTATGCGTGGGAGCACAGCAGAATGAATGACAAGCCCACTTTACCACTGTATTCCTGTACACCGACCCTACAATTCCTGGCACAGACACATTTGAAATAATTGCACAGGGCAACCAAATGGAAACTGAAAGAGAACGAAAGTCGTAGCGTTCTCGTTGTAATAAACAACCAATATTGGCATGAGTATATATGAATAATGAATGTAGGATACCGATTTAGGTACACTGGATATACTTCTATAGTCACCGTCGGCAAGTGGTTGAACATTGACTTGACACCAGTATTCCCGTTACACCATGAGAATCCAGTTTCTGTTGCCCATATGACCTCACCTTGATGGATGCACGATGCTTAAACAGTAACATAAAATCGCTTCCTCATTTACTGTGGATGTTACGTGGCCATTGGGGTAGCCAGTGGTCAAACGTTCCGCTCTATTCCTGGTGCCATATGAGAATTCAGATTCTGTGGCCTCTACGACTTGAATGCAAGAGAGTACTGTTCAAAAATGATCTAGCATACTACATGGACATGCATATGTCATTTAGACAGAGCCCAGTCCTCTACTTTATAAAACCAGTGCGTCTTCCTTTACGCAGGTTTAAAGGAAACGCTCGCGCCGTTACATCAATTTTAAAGCCGAACTGGACTTCAACTTCATATTTTCACAGTGGGCTTTTACGTTTATACCGTCATAACCCCAGACGTCAATTCTTAAGGACTTAATATGCAGGCGACACTTACCTATTTACTTAAATGTGATTAAAGATATCAATACCAATTTGCATAGTAGGTATTTTGTGCCACTGACATATAAGTCAATATATGCGGTTGTGTGTCTTTACTGACAAGTGTCAGTTCGACCCAATGCATATTCATTTCCAGGAGAACGTGATCAATGAAAAACTGCTCAACCCGCAGTTCAAACATGTCATTCACTCCTTACCACAAACCACTTGTGAGAGTACGAACCATAAACCATTGGTCCCAAGTTGTAAAACTCTGTGCTGCTTGCATTATTGTGAAATTAAATCCACAAGGCAGGTCTGAATAGTTCAAGGTGTAATGTTTCTCAAATGTCTCACCAATCACACTCCGAGTCCCATGTGAAAGTAATGGCGGTACACTGACATTATTGATCTCACACCCAAGGACAAAGGAACGTATAACAAATTCCTACCTCGCTGACGTTCGTATTCATTCTGTTCTTTTGGGGCAATTAATTTCCCATAAAAGAATGCATACAATAGAAATTCTTCTTGACATCTCTAGAGGTATCTCATTAGAAAGTCGGGCTTTTGCGTGTATCTATACATCACTTACACTCGTGGCACAAATTATCTGGTATTAGCAAATACAAATAACAAAACACATGCATTAGAGTCATTCGAAATAATGATACCTTTGATCTCCTATGACTGTAAATGTCTGCTTTCCTATCACCTGTATCACTACAGCCTCTGTATATTTATACATTGATTTTAAGATTGACAAGTGAGTGAGTGAGTACATTTTTGTTCACCAGTAATATTCCAGCAACATCACGGCGGATGACAGCAGAAATGGGCTTCACACATACACCAGGTCAGAGTCACGTATTTTGACAAGCATGGGCTTCTGAAGGCCAATTCTAACCCATTATTCATGGGTTCAATCTAGGAAAGGTATTTGTTGGTCACAGAATGGCAAGGAGGCGTCCAAGTCACTGGTACCATGTCTCGATGTCCTCGCCTTTGAGATGACAGAAACAGACTGAAAACACATGCGTTATCGGGGGAATCACAGTACAAACATATCAGAGATATGTCTGACATCATGTGTGTGTCATTTCAAACTACGGAAATTAAAACGCAAACGGGTATATATTACTTTGTGAATATTGTTTCAGGAAAGTATTGTATAAGATACAATAAAGAGTTTAATGAAAGTTTAACGTTTAGATTAGCGGGCCCGCATTTTTACAAACTGCTTTTTGGTCCCCAAAATTCAGCTAATCTGCGGTCATATATGGCAATCAGATTTACTCTTGGTGGAGGTTGTAGATTCTTTATACTTAACAAGCAAAAACATAACACATTACAAAATAATTTTTTTGTCTTGTATGAAAATATCTGCACACATTTGAACATTCTTTATTTCCATCTCATTACACCCGAAGTTGCTATAACACAGGCAAAAGAAGTATTTTCGTGCCATATCTAAACAAAACGCTCACACGTTATTGATGTTTTACAGTCTAAAACAGCCTTTAATGTGTTTCGAAAGGCGGCTTGTACCGTTCAAATTAGGAAGGAAACGATCCAATTACGTCAAAAACAGACTTGATGGAGACAGGTATACAATCATTAGGGTGTGAAGGATGTTCGTGCGTTTTTGTTGAAGATGTCAACATCTTTTCCTGGGTGTCAATCTCATTATACGAATTGAAACATACTTGATACAATTTAAAACGGCTAATTCAAACTGCATTTATAGCATTTCGACTATTGGTTAACACGTAAAATACATTAGGATACAAGTAAAAGTAGATTATTAGTTCACATGTCATATGCATCAAGCCTAATGTATCTTGCTGTTAACTACATTGTCCTTTGCAGCGTTTGTGCAAAGGTAGAGCAGCATCAGCCATGGAACAGTTCATATGTATGATCCTCCATTGTGTCCACCTTATGAGAGAAAGAATACCGGTTAAGCATACCCAGCTTGACTGTATTGTTGTTAAAGGCAAGAATTTTATGGATGTCAACTTCTTTATTGTGATGGACACGACGTTTCGAAGTATATTCTTAATCCTTCATCAGGTGAATGAAACAAGTAGGACACAGACAGCTATGTATGTACATGTTAAAACAACAACAGTTATGAGATAACAAGGGAAGCCAGTAGTTAATTGGTACTACATGGTAGATGGACAAGTGGAAGCCCGGGATTGTTGATCCAGGCATGATTGATGTGTATCACTTCGAAATGCCATTTAAGGGCTGAATTGTTGTTGTTTGTCACAAGGGATCAAAATTGCAATTCATCATCTGTGAAGGATGCTTTTAATGATATTAGTTCTCATTAACTAATTACATTTTTAAAGAAAATTTCAATAACATATAAGCTAAAACAAATGTATTGTTTATGGCAATACCTCCAAATGGGGTTGAAGTGGCGTAAAGAAGGTATGCTAGTCCAATTTCAATGAAACTATGTTTCAGCCTGGGTGATTTTAATCGCAGAATATATGTTCTTTGAATGTCTGGTTAAGTTATGGACAAATCACCCACGCCAGCGAGAGTCCATTCGGTAGCATTCTTAGTCCCTAATGTGGTGATCTGACGTCAGATACTGGCGATCTACAGTATATACTGTATTGTCGTGAATAGTGGTATAATTTTACTGTTACATGGTAGTTTTAAATCTCCATCTGTGATATTTAAGTTGTTTGGCTGTCCTCTGTCGACAGGTTTATGTTGTAACTTTATTTATTACCAGTATATGACCAATCTTATATACTCACTCAATCTAGCACTCATAACATTCCCCCTCCCCATATATACTTTACAAAACGATCCTCTTGCAGAATACATGGCCTGATCTAACATTTACCTGTGTGCCTCGTGAAACGTGTCCTTCCGTTTGTAAAAAAGTATGCGCGACTCATTGGTGACGAGAACTCTTCTCCGCCAACACGCTATCCATCGCAATGGTTGCATGCTCCTCTGATGACCTCACGTCGCCATAAGTGCCAAATGGTGTTTCTATGGACGTTGAATCGATAAACAAAGCCACACTACGACGTACTAGACTATATTATGCCTATAGCTCTCCATCTGTCATTTACTCCGAGGCATGTCATTCAAACGATGAATTGATGACTTGTGTTTTCAGACTTTTGATGTCTGGTTGTCTGACCTACTATAGTGAACATTACTTGCCAGTGTTCTCGAATATGCCAAACGTCCTAAAAGGTGCGTGCTATTCGCAAAGTGCTTGGTTGTATTTCATCGATTATTCCTTACAATTAAATTCTTTGATTCATGTCTGTCCTCCCATCCCCCCCCATCCCCAAAGTTCATCTCGCAATTGACCGAAGTACAAAAATAATGCAACATCAGTGTATATGCACAACTCACCCGCTGTACGTAATTCAAGATTTCACCTGCAGCTTAAAATTGTCAGTAGAGGTGTCACTTGCTTTTAGCTTCCAAATGTTCAAGTTTTTTAGCCATGGTGAAATGGACAAATGCTGAGAGTTTCAAGACGCATCTGTGTACATGTGAGCAACTGACCGTGGTCCCTCACAAAACTCATCCACACCTTGTCCAGTGATGTCAATGGCTGTGAATAAATATGCTATTTTTATTTTCAGTAATCTAATCTTGATGTTATGATGTTCACACAAATCCAAGTATACATCTTTGACGTATTCCTTTAATTACTTCACGTACAAGTATCCTAAAATATACACTAAATAACGGATGGACACTACGCTACTGAAGCTATCAATGAAAGCACGACAGCGCCCACAATAAGAATCACCGTCCGTTGATAATATATCTTTACCTTACACCATCGCTCTGGGGCATTTATTTGCTGTGATAGTGACATTAAAAAACCACTGATAACCATTTCCCTGCAAGTGCACCGAGAATAATGTCCAATTCATTCACAACATTAGGATCCATTGCTTTAGTGAACTACACGAGGTTTCCTTAATGATGGCTATTTTATGGCTGGTAGGGAGTTTCAATCCGAATGTCTCTTTGCACGGTAGAGCTAACAATCTCCACGCTAGCCACATTTGAAACAGTGCAAAGCTTATGTATAACCGACAGGTTTTATCGCTATCGTTGTCAAACCCGTAAATGGACAACGATGATATAGTCAGGCAAAGTAATGCATGCCTGTATCTTTGATCTGCAACTTTTCCAGACATGAGATTTCCTTTCTGATCATCTGGAGATGATCATCACTGTTCCAGCCAGTGAACGATCAGATTATAGGAGCCAGAATCAGTTATACAGCATCCAGAAGGGGCGCGTAGCCTCATCTGCGAACCCTAGACTGTTATCACTTTGCATAACTGAGTTTAATGGAATATCAATACGTTCCTACACCTGTATCCCACGTTGGCTATACAAGTCACAAAACGGCTGATACAAAGTTTAAAGTAACGTTTATCTCGTAACTATATCTCTGTATCACAAAATGACTTACTGTACCGCGATAGCTCATAATGTAAGGTAAGATACGTCTCTATTAACTCATCCAGCTAGGGTCCATGTAGGAAGCAAATGTACTGTAAGTCCCCATGGTCCCTAATATGGTGCACCAACGTCAGTTGTTAGCAATATATAGCATGTTTTTATATTGTATTGTCTTCTGTAATTAAACTGTTTTAGATTAACATACTATCTGACATTTAATTTTTAAATTTACTTTTATTTATTCTAAGATTATTACTTGTTTTTAGTCACGATATGGCTGAAATACTGACGATGTGACTTTAAATCTTAACTCACTCACTCACCTATTCTATTAACTCACTTAACAGCATCTTTAATTAGAGACAATATCTCCTTTTACCAGGGATAGCTCTCGCAAAAAGGACACATCTCTATTAACTCACCTCATCATATTCCTCAATCCACACCATACCTCACTTTCCATGGAATAGCTCTCGCAAAAAGGATACATCTCCATTAACTCAGCTCATCATATCCGTCAATACACACCATACCTCACATAACCGACAAGAGCGCAGGAAAATACGATACATCTTCAGTACACAGCAAAGTACTCAGAAGAAATAGGTGTTATCTCTACTACTTCACCCACCTATTTCACTCTATTATACACATTTATATAACTACCTGGGATAACTCAGATAGTCTCGATGGATTTCAAAAAAGGATGACCCAGCTCTAATGGGCAATATCCCAGTTATATTGCAATGGAAATGTACGTTAACGCAGGATAGTAAAACAGTAAGGTATGTCACAGTTCTGAAGTCAAGGGGAGATTTGTTCGGACATTTTTAAAAGATTTAGTTAAATATATACAATAAAGTAGGTCTAATTGGATCTGGTGGTCCGACTCGCTGACCTGGCTGACATATGTCATCATATCCCAATTGCGTAGATCGCTGTTCATAATGTCAATCACAGGATAGTTCGATCACACAAGGCTGTAATATGGCTCGAAAGTAGCTGAGTGCAGCGTTAAACAACAAATGAGTGCAAAATCCTGTTGATTCATCAAATAAAATGTCAATCAAAAAAATGTGGTTGTATGTTATGCCTGCGGGTATTGAAAACAACCACACAAAACAGTTTAAAACGTTAGCCAATATTACACAGCTTCGAAGTTTTAATGAATTACTCTCAGCGAATGTCACCATAGTTCGAATGACTTTCGGTGCAGATGTTCTGCCAAAGCAAATGACAAGAGGAATAGTTATTAGCTGAAGTAATGCCTCTCGAGACATCGTTTGTAAAAACCGAGATCTCATCACGTGAGTCAAATAACTTGTCCACAAACCACGAAGAGATAAAGGAGCTTACTTCAGCAGACAACTGTTAATGAAACCCTCTTTCCAGCCTTGAGGAAATATGGTAATTGTTCTCGTCTTTCTTTGAAGTTCTACAGCCCACTCTACCATGAACTCATTAGTCTGTTGGCTATGTCTTGTTTTATCACATTACCATTGCACGTGTCATCAGATGTGTCCCATGTGTTAACGGTCATCTCATGATTAATTACTTGAAACACATTGCTATGTACCAGGAACTGTCTATCTATCTATCCATCCATCAGTCCGTCCGTCCATCCATCCATCCATCCGTCCGTCCGTCCGTCCGTCCGTCCGTCCATCCATCATCCATCCATCCATCCATCCATCCATCCATCCATCCATCCATCCATCCATCCATCCATCCATCCATCCATCTATCTATCTATGTGTGTGCTTGTTTGTCTGTGTGTGTGCGTGTGTCCGTATGTGCGTGTTTGTGTGTACTCTAGCTTCATAGGTCCTTCCCTTTTTTCTTCTCCCATATACTTTTTTTCATTTGGTATTTGACAGTGTAACTATTAGAATAAATACAGTCTTAGTCTAATCAGTGGTTGCGTTTTGTATATACCTCAAGAGTACCGACATAATAGTGGCGTGGGACGTTAAATGTATATCTAAACAAAACGTTCAGACACAGTTACTGAAAACATCGAGGGTTATATATCTTTCCACAACAGTATGTAAACATGTTTTACGTTACTGGCGAGTTGATAGTCATCGATCTACTACCATGCAATTAATGATATCATCAATTCAGGTACGCCACATTGTCTGTGTAGAAGCACCGGCTTGGTGATTCAATGCCTTATGTAAGTTGTTGTCAGGTGTTTATGCAATAACAATAGCATTTTAACACTCTCAGCACGTTATTTGATATTACACATAAGCGCTGGCCGTAAAGTGCGAAAAAGTAATTCAGCATTTATACATACAATATGTGACAGAGGACAAAACTGCACGTCTAAGTTGTGTAAACATCCCACTAGAGAGCTTTCATGGTAAACAATCACAGATTCTATCTCGTGGGATTTTTACACAATTGCTTTCGGCACATTCACAGTCCTATACGGACCATCTGTATCAGGTAATATCATTTTCTCAACCAACAGGACTCAGATCCTCTGTCATCTTAAGAGAATATATTTTGTTGTCTTGCTTATAATGGTAGAGAGGAGATAATCTTTTATAGGCATGCCAAAACAGCATTGATTCGTTCAAATATATGCCAAAAGTTCATGTTTAATACTAAATTATCTGAAGGGATTCTGTGTTACGTTTATTTTCGATTTAGAGAGTGTCACCTTTAAGACACCTGGTCTCTTCTCGTGTGAATATCACATATTGTGAGTTGCTGTGCCGACATGACTTGGTATCCAACAAAAGATCGTGATCACATTAACCAGTAGAAAGATCGTTGTACATTTCTAAAATGCCAATAGTTATACGATTATTCGAAGTGACACTTTGAAGTTCTGACTTCAAGATTGAGTCTGAAAAGACGATGACCTTTTTAGAAATTATTGTTTTGTTGTCAAAAGTGTGTTATATTTTCAGCGTAATTTGTTGTATTCAAGTTGAAATATCCATCATCAGCTCGTGCTGTAGTGTCATGAGCTTGCCGTAGGGCAGTGTGTGATTCATGAAGACTACCCGTACTTCATTGTAAGTTTAACCATTAACAGAGTTAAAATCGACATGATTTCTTTTCCTGACGATCTTTGTATTTCTGGCACTGGGGTTGTAATTTGATGTTCTGGAATGTTTTGCCAAAGTTTCACCAAGTTTGCTTCCAATTTCATATGTATTTGTTAATGGAGTATCTCCAACAGATTTTGATACATTGCCCATAATCATTTGAATCTTGTTCCACACCTTGTGCGGGAATTGATTTTGGATAGATCTTTCCTCCTTGACTGACGTTTAATTTGTTTAAAGGTATGTGTTGCCCTGTAGATTGTCATTTTAACAGTATACAGCATGTCGGCGGAAGTAGTTGGCCTTCTTCCTACTTTTTCAAGCTTGTTTACAATCATTATCAAAACATGGTTTGTGTATATTCGAGTGTCCAGAGGAATTCGAACTGCTGTCGTCTCCAATTTCTTTATATAACATCTGAATATAGTTGTATAGGATCAGAACCGTCACTTCAATTGTCAGGTTTTAGTGCACAAAGTTTGAAAAAGGACCAGCTGGCCTTTCTTAAGTTTTCCTTTTGAAGGTGGGTCATCAGCGGGATTGATAGTACTAAGACTACTTTATTCCTATTCCACAAAGGTCATCGTGTGCTTTCAACGCAGTATGCAGACGTGTGTGTAGAGCTGGCATTCCCTGCGTGCAGAGGAGCAGTGTGAACGGCTCCGGTTACAGGAAGGTGTGACATCCAATTATGGCCACTGACCTAGCGGCATCAGTATAACTTCCTCAACTCGGGAGTCAAGATATGAATTTCTCGGACATCGCTGCACATGTGCTTGCTTACGTCAGATTCACAATGCACCGTTCAACATCGGAGGGTATATCTGGGATATTCTGTGTGGACTTTGCAAGTGCAAGGGATCGTACTGTCAAGCAGTAAATCTGAAACATCTTTTTGCGAGTTGTCATCTGATATTTAAGTACTTCAAATAAATTGATCTGTATAAGAAACTGTAAATATATACAAGTGTATGTGCATTACGTATTACTCGTTTTCTAATTTGAGTGTTTAGCCTGTGTTCTAGATTGTAAATAGTATTTCTATAACGAATATTGAAATGTAAACAATATTGTTGTAGCCAGTGCTCTTAATTGACCATAGGTAATGTTGTACTGTTAAAATGTGTATGTTAAAACTTGCTTTTGAGTGTGACTTTGGATAAATAATGGATTTGTATAAACCACGTGTAAACATGGTCTCGTCGCTTCAGGACTGAAATAATGGTGATGCGAAGTTAAATACTAACTAAAGAACTCACTCACACTATGCGCACCTTTAATTAGTTATGTTGTAGTGACTTCATTGTGTCACAGGATTATATGCTAGTTAAGTTTCATCCATACCCATAGCACTTCTAGACATATATGTCATACTAGGTATTCTACAAGTACCAATACTAGGATACCACATTCGTACTTTAGGTTTGCTGATATCATGTTGAAAGTACATCGGAAATATAATAAACCCGAACCCGAATATTGTGTTTTTCAAATTATATTTCCGATGCACTGTCAACATGATACCAACAAACTAAAAGTACGAATGTGGTATCCCAGCATTGGACATATTTTGTTAAAAAAGAACCCATTCATGTTGCATTAGTTAGAAAAAGATTAAATCTAATTTAATTTCAAATTGAATTCCTAATGCATCAAAACATGTTCTAATTTTCCTGTAAGCTTTGAAAACAGTTCCCCGAGAAAGATAACTTTCTAAAATAGAAATACTTCAGAATTGAGCTGCACTTCAAAGCCCCGATGTCTTCAGGGGAAGAAAACCGAACTGTCTTTATGACTTTTAGACAGTCAGGATAAAGGCTATGTCACATCAGCACATACCCTACGACGCCTAACAAGCAGACAATGCGTGGGAGCACAGCAGAATGAATGACAAGCCCACTTTACAACTGTAGTCCTGTACACCGACCCAACAACTCCTGGCACAGACACATTTGAAATAATTGCACAGGGCAACCAAATGGAAGCTAAAAGAGAACGAAAGTCGTAGCGTTCTCGTTGTAATAGACAACCATTATTGGCATGAGTAAATATGAATAATGAATGTAGGATACCGATATAGGTACACTGAATATACTTTTATAGTCACCGTCGGTAAGTGGTTAAACATTGACTTGACACCAGTATTCCCGTTACACCATGAGAATCCAGTTTCTGTTGCCCATATGACTTCACCTTGATGGATGCACGATGCTTAAACAGTAACATAAAATCGCTTCCTCATTTACTGTGGATGTTATGAGGCCATTGGGGTAGCCAGTGGTCAAAGTTGAGCCTTCCGCTCTATTCCTGGTGCCATATGAGAATTCAGATTCTGTGGCCTCTACGACTTGAATGCAGGAGAGTAATATTAAAAGATGATCTAGCATACTACATGGACATGCATATGTCATTTAGACAGAGCCCAGTCCTCTACTTTATAAAACCAGTGCGTCTTCCTTTACGCAGGTTTAAAGGAAACGCTCGCGCCGTTACATCAATTTTAAAGCCGAACTAGACTTCAACTTCATATTTTCACAGTGGGCTTTTACGTTTATACCGTCATAACCCCAGACGTCAATTCTTAAGGACTTAATATGCAGGCGACACTTACTTATTTACTTAAATGTGATTAAAGATATCAATACCAATTTGCATAGTAAGTATTTTGTGCCACTGACATATAAGTCAATATATGCGGTTGTGTGTCTTAACTGACAAGTGTCAGTTCGACCCAATGCATATTCATTTCCAGGAGAACGTGATCAATGAAAAACTGCTCAACCCGCATTTTTTAAACATGTCATTCACTCCTTACCACAAACCACTTGTGAGAGTACGAACCATAAACCATTGGTCCCTCGTTGTAAAACTCTAGTCTGTGCTGCTTGCATTATTATGAAATTATATCCACAAGGCAGGTCTGAATAGTTCAAGGTGTCATGTTTCTTAAATGCCTCATTGCAGTCTCTTCTCTTGCTCACCAATCACACTCCAAGTCCAATGTGAAAGTAATGGCGGTACACTGACATTATTGATTCAATACATCTCACACCCAAGGACAAAGGAACGTATAACAAATTCCTAGCTCGCTGACGTTCGTATTCATTCTGTTCCTTTGGGCAATTAATTTCCCATAAAAGACTGCATACAATGGAAATCCTTCTTGACATCTCTAGAGGTGTCTCATTAGAAAGTCGGGCTTTTGCGTGTATCTATACATCACTTACACTCGTGATATTAGCAAATACAAATAACAAAACACATGCATTAGAGAAATTCGAAATAATGATACCTTTGATCTCCTATGACTGTAAATGTCTGCTTTCCTATCACCTGTATCACTACAGCCTCTGTTTATGTATATATTGACTTTAAGATTGACAAGTGAGTGAGTACAGTTTTGTTCACCAGTAATATTCCAGCAACATCACGGCGGATGACAGAAGAAATCGGCTTCACACATTGTACCCATGTGAGGAACCGAACTCGGGTCTTCAGCGTGACGCGCGGACGCTTTATTCACCAGACCACCCCACCGCCCCTTAACATTGACAAAGGAAGTAATTAAATACAGTTGTAATCAATATATTAATGAAGTGTTGTGAATTACCGTCAAAACAGTGATGACACCAGGTGCTCGTAAAAGGGTGAGCATATCCATCGCCAACAGAGCCCCGTCCCAAAGGCAAGGCAGTTGTTTACCAGAAAGCAAACAACAAACACAGAACATCGGTCAGTGCATAATAGGGAAGAGCATCAGACATGATTTTTATCACTGATTCTTGTCATTGACGTTTAGAAATGTCCAACACATGTCTACATTAAAACACATGTAACTGAGGCCCTGACCAATTGTTTTGACATCTCCGTAGAAAGGCCATTCGCATTTGTGATCCAAAAGTTGGAGACACAATGGGATGGAGTAGCTCGAATATTGTGGGACATGAAAGGAAACACTCTCCTACCAAGAGTTCCATGCGGCAAGCCAGCACAGTACCTCTGCCACAGGCCAGAAAAATGTGACGATTCGTCTCATCTTGCAATGTCCATTCAATATAATGTCAGTTTTCTTGTTCTCTTATATTTTTGACGAGTCTACACATCTAACTAAACATCTTCAATAGAATGGTTTAGTTTCACTGAGAAAATATCCAAAAACATGTAACACTATTTCGATTTGCGTAGCGATCCTTTGTTTACATAGGTTGTACGGCTCCACATGCTGTCATCGAAGCCGACGGAGGGCAAACAATGCAGCCAGTTTGATATCTAAATATGTACTGTCATAGATCTAACTGTCGCAGTTGTGGAAGAATATATATGTAACAATGTAATACATTATGCAGAGCGCCGAAAAGCTTGCCTAAGACCAGTCTCTTCTTATTATGAATATGCGCGTTTGATTACAAACAAGAGAAAAGTCCGGTCACGTGATATGCAAATTAGCCTGTTGCAGTGATGTTATGTTACGTCATCGCTGTGCCGCAGTGTGGAAAGGAAGTGGACTATTGGGAATTTGAAGTCTTCCCTCTTACACACCGTCTTTTGATCACTTTGTTATCACGCCATATTATAATCTGTCTGCATTGATCGCAACAGGAAACAGATAAGAAAGGTCGAGAAGCTTCATGTTTCAAATGTTCGAGAGAGTATGTCAGTGGATTGGAATAGCTATTATCAACTATTAAACTATCATCGATATACAGAAAACGTTAAAATCGTTTTAAATCGACTAATTCCCTTTGTCTTAATTTTGCCGATCTAAGCAGAAAGTCCGATTTATGAATTTGGAAATAAAGTAGGAGCACATTTCCTGTCGACTTCCTGCCTGCATGAAGTTATATTTAATGTAGTTACGTAAAGGTTATTTCATTTTAGGCCTTGTAAACGGAACAAATTTAGATGTGTAATTCTATTTTTTAATTTTAACTCCGGACTTTTATAAAGGTAAGGTGTATAACTGAGATTTAGATCTATTCGAATCTGGGACGGCCAATCCAGCGATTGACATCACTGACCACCCATCAATCGGAAAATGATACGTTCATTAACCATTTCAGAGACAGACACCAGGTCAGAGTCACGTCTTTTGACAAGTATGGGCTTCTGAAGGCCAATTCTAACCCATTATTCATGGGTTCAATCCAGGAAAGGTATTTGTTGGTGACAGAATGGCAAGGAGGCGTCCAAGTCATTGGTACCATGTCTCGATGTCCTCGCCTTTGCGATGACAGAAACAGACTGAAAACATATGTGTTATCGGGGGAATCACAGTACAAACATGTCAGAGATATGTCTGACATCATGTGTGCGTCATTTCAAACTACTGAAATTAAAACGCAAACGGGTATATATTACTTTGTGAATATTGTTTCAAGAAAGTATTGTATAAAAATACAATAAAGAGTTTAATGAAAGTGTGAAGTTTAGATTAGCGGGCCCGCCATTTTACAGACTGCTTTTTCGTCCCCAAAATTCAGCTAATCTGCGGTCATATACGGCAATCAGATTTACTGTAGGTGGAGGTTGTAGATTCTTTATACTTAACAAGCAGAAACACAACACATTGCAAAATAATATTTTTGTCTTGTATGAAACTATCTGCACACATATGAACATTCTTTATATCCATCTCTTTACACCCGAAGTTGCTATAACACAGGCAAAAGAAGTATTTTCGTGCCATATCTAAACAAAACGCTCACACGTTAATGATTTTTTACGGGCTAAAACAGCCTTTAATGTGTTTCGAAAGGCGGCTTGTACCGTTCAAATTAGGAAGGAAACGATCCAATTACGTCAAAAAACAGACTGGATGGAGACAGGTATACAATCATTAACGTTTGAAGGATGTTCGTGCGTTTTTGTTGAAGATGTCAACATTTTTAACCTGGGTTTCAATCTCATTATACGAATTGAAACTTACTTGAAACAATTTAAAACGGCTAATTTAAACTGCATTTATAACATTTCGACTATTGGTTAACACGTAAAATACATTAGGATACAAGTGAAAGTAGATTATTATCTTAGATGTCATATGCATCAAGCCTAATGTATCTTGCTGTTAAACACATTGTCCTTTGCAGCATTTGTGCAAAGGTAGAGCAGCATCAGCCATGGAACAGTTCATATGTATGATCCTCCATTGTGTCCACTTTATGAGGAAAGAATACCGGTTAAGCATACCCTGCTTGACTGTATTGTTGTTAAAGGCAAGAATTTTATGGATGTCAACTTCTTTATTGTGATGGACACGACGTTTCGAAGTATTTTCTTACTCCTTCATCAGGTGAATGAAACAGGTAAGACACAGGCAGCTATATATGTACATGTTAAAACAACAACAGTTATGAGATAACAAGGGAAGCCAGTAGTTTATTAGTACTACATGGTAGATGGACAAGTGGAAGCCCGGGATTGTTAATCCGGGCATGATTGATGTGTATCACTTCGAAATGCCATTTAAGGGCTGAATTGTTGTTGTTTATCACAAGGGATCAAGATTGGACATCATCTATGAAGGATGCTTTTAATGATATTAGTTTTCATTAACTAGTTACATTTTAAAAAAAAATTGCAATAACAGATAATCTAAAACAAATGTATTGTTTATGGCAATACCTCCAAATGGGGTTGAAGTGGCGTCAAAAAGGTACGCTAGTCCAATTTCAATCAAACTATGTTTCAACCTGGGTGATTTTAGTCGTAGAATATATGTTCTTTGAATGTCAGGCTAAGTTATGGACAAATCACCCACGCCAGCGAGAGTCCATTCGGTAGCATTCTTAGTCCCTAATGTGGTGATCTGACGTCAAGATACTGGCGATCTACAGTATATACTGTATTGTCGTGAATAGTGGTATAATTTATCTGTTACTTGGTAGTTTCAAATCTCCATCTGTGATATTCTAGTTGTTTGGCTGTCCTCTGTCGACAGGTTTATGTTGTAACTTTATTTATTACCAGTATAAGACCAATCTTATATACTCACTCAATCTAGCACTCATAACATTCCCCCTCCCCATATATACTTTACAAAACGATCCTCTTGCAGAATACATGGCCTGATCTAACATTTACCTGTGTGCCTGTGAAAACGTGTACTTCCGTTTGTGAAGAAGGATGCACGACTCATTGGTGACGAGAACTCTTCTCCGTCAACATGCTACCCATCGCAATGGTTGCATGCTCCTCTGATGACCTCACGTCGCCATAAGTGCCAAATGGTGTTTCTATGGACGTTGAATCGATAAACAAAGCCACACTAGGACATACCAGACTATATTATGCCTATAGCTCTCCATCTGTCATTTACTCCGAGGCATGTCATTCAAACGATGAATTGATGACTTGTGTTTTCAGACTTTTGATGTCTGGTTGTCTGACCTACTATAGTGAACATTACTTGCCAGTGTTCTCGAATATGCCAAACGTCCTAAAAGGTGCGTGCTATTAGCAAAGTGCTCGGTTGTATTTCATCGATTATTCCTTACAATAACATTCTTTGGTTCATGTCTGTCCTCCCATCCCCCCCCCCCCATCCCCAAAGTTCCTCTCGCCATTAATCGAAGTACAAAAATAATGCAACATCAGTGTATATGCACAACTCACCCGCTGTGCGTAATTCAAGATTTCACCTGCAGCTTAAAATTGTCAGTAGAGGTGTCACTTGCTTTTAGCTTCCAAATGTTCAAGTTTTTTAGCCATGGTGAAATGGACAAATGCTGAGAGCTTCAAGACGCATCTGTGTACATGTGAGCAACTGACCGTGGTCCCTCACAAAACTCATCCACACCTTGTCCAGTGATGTCAATGGCTGTGAACAAATATGCTATTTTCATTTTCAGTAATCTAATCTTGATGTTATGATGTCCACACAAATCCAAGTAAACATCTTTGACGTATTCCTTTAATTACTTCACGTTCCAGTGTCCTAAAATATACACTAAATAACGGATGGACCATCGACACTACGCTACTGAAGCTATCAATCAAAGCACGACAGCGCCCACAATAAGAATCACCGTCCGTTGATAATATATCTTTACCTTACACCATCGCTCTGGGGCATTTATTTGCTGTGATAGTGACATTAAAATCCACTGATAACCATTTCCCTGCCAGTGCACCGAGAATAATGTCCAATTCATTCACAACATTAGGATCCGTTGCTATAGTGAACTACACGAGGTTTCCTTAATGATGGCTATTTTATGGCTGGTAGGGAGTTTCAATCCGAATGTCTCTTTGCACGGTAGAGCTAACAATCTCCACGCTAGACACATTTGAAACAGTGCAAAGCTTATGTATAACCGACAGATTTTATCGCTATCGTTGTCAAACCCGTAAATGGACAACGATGATATAGTCAGGCAAAGTAATGCATGCCTGTATCTTTGATCTGCAACTTTTCCAGACATGAGATTTCCTTTCTGATCATCCGGAGATGATCATCACTGTTCCAGCCAGTGAAAAATCAGATTATAGGAGCGAGAATCAGTTATACAGCATCCAGAAGGGGCGCGTAGCCTCATCTGCGAACCCTAGACTGTTATCACTTTGCATAACTCACTCACCTATTCTATTAACTCACTTAACAGCATATTTTTAGTCACGATATGGCTGAAATACTGACGATGTGACTTTAAATCTTAATTCACTCACTCACCTATTCTATTAACTCACTTAACAGCATCTTTAATTAGAGACAATATCTCCTTTTACCAGGGATAGCTCTCTCAAAAAGGACACATCTCTATTAACTCACCTCATCATATCCCTCAATCCACACCATACCTCACTTTCCATGGGATAGCTCTCGCAAAAAGGATACATCTCCATTAACTCACCTCAACATATCCGTCAATACACACCATACCTCACATAACCGGCAAGAGCACAGGAAAATACGATACATCTTCAGTACACAGCAAAGTACTCAGAAGGAATAGGTGTTATCTCTACTATCTCACCCACCTATTTCACTCTATTATACACATTTATATAGCTACCTGGGATAACTCAGATAGTCTCGTTGGATTTAAAAAATGGATGACCCAGCTCTAATGGGCAATATCCCAGTTATATAGCAATGGAAATGTATGTTAACGCAGGACAGTAAAACAGTAAGGTATGTCACAGTTATGAAGTCAAGGAGATTTGTTCGGACATTTTTAAAAGATTTAGTTAAATATATACAATAGAGTAGGTCTAATGGGATCTGGTGGTCCGACTCGCTGACCTGGCTGACACATGTCATCATATCCCAATTGCGTAGATCGCTGTTCATAATGTCAATCACGGGATTGTTTAGTCTCACAAGGCTGTAATATGGCTGGAAAGTTGCTGAGTGCGGCGTTAAACAACAAATAAACAAAATCCTGAATGATTTCTCATCGGAGAAAATATCAATCAATAAGATGTCATCTTTTCTGTCACCAGTGGTTGTATGTTATGCCTGCAAGTATTGAAAACAACCACACAAAACTGTCAACATTTTGAAACGTTAGCCAATATTACACAGTTTAATTGATAATGAATCGACTTGATCACCACTGGACAATGTCCTCGCTCGTCTGTAGTAATCCCTATTGTACAGACAGCCTTGGTTGAATAAACAAAGATATATTAAAATCCGATCTTACTGACACACAATTCACCTGCTACTTTTTTCGGAACATCCTTCGAAGTTTTAATGAATTACTCTCACCGAATGTCACCATAGTTAGAATAACTTTCGGTGCAGATGTTCTGCCAAATCAAATGACAAGAAGAATAGTTATTAGCTGAAGTAATGCCTCTCGAGACATCGTTTGTAAAAACCGAGATCTCATCACGTGAGTCAAATATCTTGTCCACAAACCACGAGGAGATAAAGCAGCTAACTTCAGCAGACAACGGTTAATGAAACTCTCTTTCCAGCCTTGAGGAAATATGGTAATTGTTCTCTTCTTTCTTTGAAGTTCTACAGCCCACTCTACAATGAACTCATTAGTCTGTTGGCTATGTCTTGTTTTATCACATTACCATTGCACGTGTCATCAGATGTGTCCCATGTGTTTGTTGTTAACGGTCATCTCATGATTAATTACTTGAAACACATTGCTATGTACCAGGAACTGTCTATGTATCCATCCATCCATCATCCGTCCGTCCGTCCGTCCATCCATCGATCCATCTATCTATCTGTGTGCTTGTTTCTTTGTGTGCGTGCGTGCGTGCGTGTCCGTGTGTGCGTGTTTGTGTGTACATTACTATTTGCTTGTATGTACATTTGGGCTTACGTACTGCGTTGTAGATTGTAAATACTGTTGCAGCCAGTTTCTGTCCTATAAATGGATAATATTGTCGTGTTAAATGTGCATATCAAAACTTGCTCTTGAGTGTAACTTTGTGTAATAACGGATTTGTGAATATGTGAACTTGATCTCGTCGCTATGTGGCTGAAACAATGCCAGTGTGACTATAACATTTTAACGCATCCACACTTGTGTATCGCCAACATAATTCGTTCTATGTGACACTAGTCTGTAAAGAATCGTCGGCCCTAGCTTTATAGGTCCTTCTCTTTTGTTCATTTGGTATTTGACAGTGTAACTTTTAGAATAAATACAGCCGTAGTCTAATAAGTGGTTGGGTTTTGTATATACCTCAAGAGTACCGACATAATAGTGGCGTGGGACATTAAATGTATATCTAAACAAAAACGTTCAGGCACACAGTTACTGAAAACATCGAGGGTTATATATCTTTCCACAACAGTACGTACACATGTTTTACGCTACTGCCGAGTTGATAGTCATCGATCTACTACCATGCAATTAATGATATCATCAATTCACGTCCGCCACATTGTATGTGTAGAAGCACCGGCTTAGTGATTCAATACCTTATCTAAGTTGTTATCAGGTGTTTATGCAATAACAATAGCATTTTAACAATCGCAGCACGTTATTTGATATTACACATAAGCGTTGGCCATAAAGTGCGAAAAACGAATTCAGCGTTTACAAATACAAAATGTTAAGGAGGGTCAAATTGTTTAAAAATCCCACTAGATAGCTTTCATGATGAACAATCACAGATTCTATCTCGTGGGATTTTTACACAATTGCTTTCGGCACATTCATAATCATATAAGGACCATCTGTATCAGGTAAAATCAATTCCACAACCAACAGGACACAGATCCTCTGTCATCTTAAGAGGATTATCATTTGTTGCTTCACTAAAGGATAGAGAGGAGATATTATCTTTTAGACATGCCAAAACAGCATTGATTCGTTCAAATATGTGCCAAAAGTTCATGTTAAACACTGAATTGTCTGCAACATGATACTGTGTTACGTTTATTTTCGATTTAAAGAGTTTCACCTGATCTCATCTCGTGTGAATATCACATATGGTGAGCTGCTGTGCCGACATGACTTGGTATCCAACAAAAGATCATGCACACTGGCCAGTAGAAAGATCGTTGCACAGTTCTAAAATGTCAATAATTATAGGATTATTCGAAGTGACGCTTTGAAGTCCCGAATGCAAGAATGAGTCTGAAAAGACGATGACTTTTTAGAATGGTTTTGTTGTAAAAAATGCGTTATATCTTCAGCGTAATTTGTTGTATTCAAATTGAATTATCGATGATCAGCTCCTGCTGTAGTGTCATGAGCTTGCCGTAGGGCAGTGTGTGATTCAAGAAAACTACCTGTAATTCATTGTAAGCTTAACCATTATCAGAGTTAAAATCGACTGATTTCTTTCCCTGACGATCTTGGTATTTTTCGCACTGGGGGTTGTAATTTGATGTTCTGGAATGTTTTGCCAAACTTTCGCCAAGGTTGTTGGTAATTTCATATGTATTTGTTAATGGAGTATCTCCAGCAGATTTTGATACTTTGCCCATAACCATTTGAATCTTGTTCCACACCTTGGGCGGGAATTGATTTTGGATAGATCTTTTCTCCTTGTGTAAAGGTATGTGTTGCCCTGTAGATTGTCATTTTAACAGTATACAGGATGTCGGCGGAAGTATTTGGCCTTCTTCCTACTTTTTCAAACTTGTTTACAATCATTATCGAAACATGGTTTGTGTATATTCGGGTTTCCAGAGGAATTCGAACTGCTGTCGTCTCCAATTTCTTTAAGTTACATCTGAAAATAGTTGTATAGGATCCTTCAGTTGTCAGGTTGTAGTGCACAGAGTTTGAAAAAGTACCAGCTGGCCTTTCTAACGTTTTCCTTTTGAAGGTGGGTCATCAACGAGATTGATAGTAATAAGGCTACTTTATTACTATTCCACAAAGGTCATCATGGTCTGACCATTTTGATTCTTTTATAATACTTCAATACTTATGTAAGAGATCAAAAACAGTAAGAGAGTGTCCTCATGTGGTATGATGCAGGTCCTTATAAGACATATCGTTGCAGATGCATAAGTCAGTGTTGAACATAAAATCTTCAGTAACTTTTACTTGTATCAGAACTTTTCCAAAGGGGGTTATGGCCGTGTGTGTCACTCTGGCGTTCAGCTGATCATATAAAGTCTGAAGATCTGACAAACAGACAGTTGCAGAAGCAGGAAAACACAGCAAACATAAAATCAACACTATGTTCAAAGTTAAACACAGCTTGAAGACTTATATGTCAAGTGAAACAGATCACTTTATTGACTGATGTAAAATTGATCAGTAAATGTCTTAAAGACAAAAAGCGATTTAAGGTTTAAAATATTGTGTCAAAAACTGATTTTAATTAAATTTATTCTCAAGACCTCTGCAATTCCACTGAATGATATTTTGTATATTCGTGGTGCTTCATGGCATCATGCGAACGTGGGGAAGGCTTTGTGTTACTCCTATTTGTACCATGTGGACATAAGAATTGACACTTCTGACATGGAGAGGAATATCTGGGCAGACAATGTATTCATTCGTTGCCAGGTAACTGCAACTCGTAACTGATTTTTATTGTTGCAGCTGGCTATCTGGCTGCAGACACCATCTGGCATATTAGACAAGAGGAATTGTAAACTCCAAACACGTAATACAAACGTCCTGGCCATATGATGACAGCATACATCGACGACAGATAATCTATGGGGAAGGTGTTGATGATTGACGTCGAAATATGCATTGCATGGGGCATTTCCGTATTGTCCGTTTTGACACAATAGCCTCGTCCTGAGAGAGAGGCCTACAATTTACGCAGACCAAACCTGACCATCCTTAATAGGTTGAGGTGTGGCTAATACTGCAATAGTGTGCTTTCCACGCAGTATGCAGACGTGTGTGTAGAGCTGGCATTCCCTGTGTGCAGAGGAGCAGTGTGAACGACTCCGGTACAGGAAGGTGTGACTTCCAATTATGACATCCAAATGAGAGTCTCTTTGACCTAACTGCATCAATATAACTTCCAAGACATGAATTCGTCGTACATGTGCTTGGTTATGTCAGATTCACAATGCAACGTTCAACATCGGAGGATATAACAGGGATATTCTGTGTAGACTTTGCAATTGCAAGGGATTCATATTGTCAAGAAGTAAATCTGAAACTTCTGTTTGCCCTTGCGAGTTGTCATCTGATAATTAAGTACTTCAAGGAAATTGATCTGTATCAGAAACTGTAAATATATACAAGTGTATGTGCATTGTACGTATTGCTCGTTTTCTAATTTGGGTGTTTAGTCTGTGTTCTAGACTGTAAATAGTATTTTTACTAGTCTACCAATATTTGAAATTGTAAACAATATTGGTTTAGCCAGTGTTCTAAATTGTCCATAGGTAATGTTGTGATTTTAAAATGTGTATATTAAAACTTGCTTTTGATTGTGACTTTGGGTAAATAATGGATTTGTGTATATGTGTAAACATGGTCTCGTCGCTTCAGGGTTGAAATAATGGCGATGCGAAGTTAACTGTTACTCAGTCACTGACACCCTGTTCACCTTTAATTGATTATGTTGTAGTGACTTCATTGTTTCATAAGACTATATGCTAGTTAAGTCTCGCCCATGCCCATAGCACTTTTAGACATATAAGGCATACTAGGTATTCTACAAGTACCAATGCTAGGATACCACATTCGTACTTTGGGTTTGTTGATATCATGTTGACAGTACCTCGGAAATATAATTTGGAACACACTATATTTCCTGAATAAAGACATATATTGTTTTCAATAAAAGGAATTCGTTCATTTTGCACTCAAAGGGGAACACTAGTTAGAAAAAGTTTGAATATAACTTAATTTCAAATTGATAGGGTGACTTCTAATGCATCAACGATACTTGAAGACATGTTCTAATTTCCCTGTAAGCTTTGAGAATTGTTCCCATAAATTTCAAAACTAGGAATGCAAAAGTCCTTCAGAATTGAACTACACTGCAAAAAGACCTTATGTCTTCAGGGAAAGAAAACCGAACTGTCTTTATGACTTTTAGACAGTCAGGATAAAGGCTTTGTCACATCAGCACATACCATATGACGCCTAACATGCAGACTATGCGTGGGAGCATAGCTGAATGAATGACAAGCCCACTTTATAACTGTACACCGACCCTACAATTCCTGGCACAGACACATTTAAAATAATTGCATAGGGCAACCAAATGGAAACTGAAAGAGAACGAAAGTCGTAGCGTTCTCGTTGTAATAGCCATTATCGCAGGTGGAGACTGAGCTGTAACGTGATGGGTTTGGGGGGAGGCAGGTACTTTAATTTTATTTACAACTGTCATTGTGACCTATCTTGTCACTGAGCAATGTGGCGGGGACAGATAAAGTGTTCGCTCGTTTTCCGAGCTCCCGAGTTCAATTCCTTGGGTACAATGCGTGAAGCCCATTTCTGGTGATCTTGCTGGAGTATTGCCCAAAGCGGCGTGCTCACTCACTCACTTTTAGCGCCTTACATAATTATCTGGCAGTCTTTAAACAATTGACCAACAACCCAGAGCTTAACATCATGACCATCATTCCACGCTCCTTGGATACAATGACATGCATCGACCGATTCAGTGGGACGATTATATGAAGCATTTAGTCGCCTCACATGTATGACCACTCCTAACCTGGATCTTTACTGGGTAAAAGGAATATAGGCTATTGGTGAACTCCATTCCCTCTGTAGGGCCATAACGTTTTTTTGTGTGCTCAGCTCCTAGTTCCTAACTAACAGCTTCCTCTGGTTCACTGTGTATAACTAGGTACTAAGAATGTTGCGTCTGTTCCAAAGAGGCTAATATAACAAGACCATGTGGTCCACGTCCACCTCCATAATCCACAACCCTCTGCAGCAGTGGCCGACAGGATCACCTTATCCTTGACCTTAGAAGACAACAGTATAAAGCTGCAGTTCCAGAACCTATAGTCTGTTTGCGGTGAAAACGTACCGATGAATTTCACTTTAAACAAAAATGTAAATCAAATAAAGATAAATTAAGATTGCGAATCCTCATAATTCAATTATGCTCATAAGTCTCAGATTTTTATTCAACTCAGGATAAAAGTTGTTTAACAAACAATCATAGTTTCAAATCGGTATTATTGGTTTGTATTACAAGGGGGTAGATTGTTATTCAACTTAGGAAAAAAATTGTTTAACAAACGATCATTGTTTCAAACCGCTTATATTGGTTTGTATTACTAGGGGGTAAGCGCAGTAGCTGGAACAGTGAAACAAATGCACGTGTGGTACGTGATGAGCGTTAACTTAGACCAACCCTCCTTGTTCTCGGTGTTTCATTTAATGTGCATACCCCCTTGTAATACAAACCAATAATACCGATTTGAAACTATGATTGTTTGTTAAACAACTTTTATCCTGAGTTGAATAAAAATCTGAGAATTATGAGCATAATTGAATTATGAGGATTCGCAATCTTAATTTCACTGTATTCGATTTACATTTTTGTTTAAAGTGAAATTCACCGGTACGTTTTTACTGCAAACAGACTATAGTATGTCGAGCCTACTGCACCCATCACCAGTCAACGACAAAACAGTTGTATGCTGTGTATTGCATGTGGTGTGCAGTATATTGAGATTCGTTTACTCCATACTGCATGTCATGATTTAATGTTATCATGTTGGAAGCACTTCATTAATCTGATGATTAGAATGAGCCCGTAAATATTGGATCATCAACTCCTTTTCCCTTAAAATGGTGAAATGTATGTTGTGCATGGAACTTTGCGTTAATGAATGTAGGATACCGATATAGAGACACTGGATATACTTTTATAGTCACCGTGGGCAAGTCGTTAAACATATTGACTTGACACCAGTATTCCCGTTACACCATGAGAATCCAGGTTCTGTTGCCCATCAGTCTTCACCTTAATGGATGTACGATACTTACACAGTAACATAAAACCACTTCCTCATTTACTGTGGATGTTATGAGGCCATTGAAGTAGCCAGTGGTCAAACGTTGACCCTTCCGCTCTATTCTCGGTGCAGTATGAGAATTCAGATTCTGTGGCCTCTACGACTTGAATGCACGACGCTTTGGTGTTATCTGTGATCCTTAACTTTTTATGATGTTAGCATTTACAAAAAATACTTTATTTAATTTCTGACAGCTAAAGAGTTCAAGTTGATCTGATTTGTCACAATCTTACATTACACGTCTTGATATAAAATCATTAACAGATCACTATCAACATAGCACGTATTAATGTTGTATAATGGATATCAGAATAACATACTTGAGTCTTCGAATGTTCTGATATTCATTCAACCATGAATACAAACCCACAATGCCTGCAAGTGAATCTTTCCTAACATGACATGCGGAAGGACCTCGAGATGTCATGACTGCAAGATATTCCAGTACAGAATCCATGGATATCCCACAGGTGAGGCAAGACTACTAACGAAGCAAGCCAACTAAGATGTTGTGTTCAGAGAGGCACATCAATTCAGTTCATTCTAAAAGATAACGGTAAACCAGCTACAACCAACAGAGAAGATGATTCAGACGTTGTCTACCACATTCAATGCGAATGTGGTTCCTCGTACGAACGTGAAACGTCCCGTCCCCATAAACAAGAGAAACAAGAAACATCAGGCATCTGTGGTGAAAAATAACAATATAAAAGTCATTTCCGATCATACTCAAGATCATCTGAATCATACCGTCCTTTGGTACATCATCAACATCCTCAAAGCCAACGAAAACTAAACCGCAGATGTCCAAACTGAGATAGCGTTGTGCTCTTCCATGTGATGACGCCCCATACCAAAATCTAGCTAAAACCTGAAATGTACAGTGTTTCTCTTACTAAATTTCTATCGTGGAGTTCTTCCACAATATATTGACAAATATACACAGTAACATTGAGTGAGTATGATTTTACGTCGCTTTAAGCAATATCCCAGCAACATCACTGCGGGGGACACCAGGAATGGACTTCACACAGTGTACCCATGTGGGGAATCGAACCCCGGCCTTCGGCGTGACGAGCAAACGTTTTAACCACTGGGCTACACCCACCTATTGAGGTTACTCTAACACTTATTTTGTTGCATACACAAGTTCTTTTCATTATTACAAAGGGTCAGTCCACAACTCCTTTCTGTAAATATCAGGCCGTACTTCTAAAACGTGATTACTGTGTTGAAACTGTCTTGTGTACCAGAATCGAGTTCTGTTTAGTTAAAAGGTGGCATTCGTCCTTAATGTAAATCCTGTTTGGATTATATTTCTTAATTTATCTCTTAGATAACCAAAACGTTATTTCAAGACGATCAAATAAAGTTCTTGTGCGTCTATTGAGAAACAACAGACAGGCACATTATTTGTACATCTTACTGAAGAAGACCTTTTAGTTTGTGGGAAAATGTAGGTTAAACTGTCGATTCCGCCACTGGTGGTCGGCATTCGTCAAGGTAATATCATTTTGCAGACACAACTGGTTGAAGGAGTTCGACTAATTGAATAAAACAAATCAGATTACTCTCTCTTCCAAGAAACATTATTTAGGATGTGTCAACCAGATCTTAATAAAAATCAAGGGAATTAGCTCTGTTGGTCAAACAGTTCTGTTTGACTCCGAAGCTAAGCCAGTAAGAGAAGATGCAGAAGAAAAGTATAAATATCATGACATGACTGGTCACCAGGAAATTGAAGAGTTTAGACACTCGTTTGATGCCAGGCACCGAAGCATCCTTAACGTACGAAAGTTACGGCCTCTGTTATTAAACAGTAACGAAATTGGCTGTATCCAAACTAACGTTCAAGTTTCTTCTTGGTAATAGACACATTACCAGACATGTATTCCATAAATACACTATTCAGCTCTGTCATAAATGCGCGACCATTACAGGTCAAAGATGTTAAGATACCGATTATGTAAACATGTTACGCCTGATTTCTGCAATGTTGGATAAATCACAAACGAACACATCGTATACTTGCTGTTAGTTCCAACCCCATCTCGTCTCCAGACACCTAAATGGTCGTTCAATCAGGTATGACAAACGAAGCAATAACGTTAGAAGGAATACGTAACCCTGGCTGACACACCGTTATTAAATGTTCTGATAATACACGCATCTTAAATGTGGTCCCGCTTTATTTTCTTGCTGCCAGACCAGCAGAGCTAATGGTTATTGAACACAACATTCCACGCCTTTGGGGTACGCTGGTCAACATGAACTGCACATATTTACCGAGCCAGACCACTCTACCCTTTTGGCTATGTTACCACCGGCTCGCACGCGCACATGCACACACGCACGCATATATACATACATACATACACATATATACGTGTGGTGTTTATATATACATACATAAATGAAAACAGAATGCCTTTTTCTCCAACATGTTTCGTTCTTTACTCTTCAGGGAGATTGTAGCGGTTACAGTATGACCACTGACATTTTGTGCGTATATATATATATATATATACTGAGGGAATCAATAATCTTATTGATTAAGTTAATTTGCCAACACTGAACACATTGGTAGTACTCCTGTATTGAGAAGTATTTCAGAAATAATATGTGAACTACAGCAGAGCATCTTCTTTCAACGACGATCTCAGAGAACGTCGCTTGACTCTTGCTTGTAGTTTCATGATGGACAATTAGCAAATATTTCAAAAAGTCATATGGTACATACGTAGAGGGCATTTACAATTTCCACACATCAGTTACCGAAACGATGTCCGATGCCATCCCCTTTTTTACCTGTACCATATGTTCCCGCGTCTGCTCAGGTGACCACGTGACTTGCCTCTGCATGTGTTTGTCAATTTGGTAATGCAGGATACGCCAACCTTTTATGAAGCACGGCTTCATCGTTATTGGAGTACTGTCAGAAGTCACGCTCATGCTCTTCTTCAGAACGTGTACCACCCACGCAGGATTCAGTAAACATCATACATTCAAAACGACGATCGGTCATACCTACTTGAATTGTCAGACAAAGTCAATTTGCGACCATTATCATATTGACCACAGTCTGTACGCCCGAAACTCGGCATAAAACAGATAAGAATGAGCGTCCTAAGTATATCCCTTGTGATGAGAGGTTCACAGTCAAGCATATTTACTATGACTGTGGGGGTCTTCGCCATTGCATTCATATTGAGACATTCATATTGTCGTGCATTATTAAATCTGAAAGATCTGTTTTCCTATGTGGGCGGGCGTCTCATCGTAAGCAGCTTGAAGAAAATTGGTCTGTATCTGAAATTGATGTAAAAGGGTTTGTCAAGACATTGTCGAAGGCACTGTCCGGATGTTGGAGTACGAAATGATGACCTTTCTTGTAAACAAACACGGATATTTGTAAATCAGAAACGACTGGCCTAATGCAAGCTGTTCGGTGGGCTCTTCATATGTTACACATACACAAAGAACGTAATCAAGCACCCCCTGTATGTTTGCAATGATAGGTTTTGAACACGTACATAAAACTTCTCATGGTGACCACGATGGGAAAACATGAGATTTCTGACACGTATGATCCTTTGACTCATAAAAAACGACAAATTTATTGGAATACATTCTAATTTTATGATGACAATTGCTCGTTTTAAAACAATCCAAAACACTGTTTTTCATACAAAACCATGTCTGTACAAGTAGGGCGCTGTAAAATTTACTGTTGAATTTATTGGTGAATGTGAACATTCAAAATACAATACAAATACATTTGCTACACCTTCAGTGGTTGTCATATTCTCGTTTGACGTATGCGTGTGAGTGAGTATGGTTTTACACCGCGTTTAGCAATATTCCAGCAATATCACGGCAGTGAACAACAGAAATGGGCTTCACACATTGTACCCATGTGGGGATACGAACCCGGGTCTTCGGCGCTTTAGTCACTAAGCTGCCCCACCGACCCTATCATACCAACTCCAGGAATCTATTTTGGTCAAATACAGCGCCATAATATTTGAAAGGCTTTGTCGATATGTCAATAATTCAGGTGGACAACCCAGTCAACTAATAAAAATTGCGTCATCTTCGTCATTTTGAAATGCAGATGAAAACACTCTGTTTTCAAGAGCTAGGTTTCCTGCAGATTAAATACGCTATATTTATCATATTCTGACAAGCTTATTACTGCTATAAAAATGGTTAATTATGTTTAAGGTGAGTGTGCAAACCAATATATTAAGTAGTTTAAATAAAGCAGTGAAAGTCGGTAGAATAAATATGTACATAGTGAACTCAAAAACAGCTAATCGAACGGTTTTCAAACTCTGTGCACTGCATGCGTCATATTATGACGTCATACGATTGTTAGCGATATATATGTAGCTTCTCGGCGGGGAGTTTGAGTTTGTACCGTTGCAGCGGGTAATATTGTTTCCAGTTGTCACCTTCCTGACCAATGAAATTAACTATTCTACATGAAGGTAAGATAAAACACCATCTAGTGCTGTAATTGCTCATTTGTAGTTATTTTGTAATGTTGGTTAGTCTTGGGTATAGCCACTAGAGGCCAAAGTGATGGCGTAAGTTCTCCTGGGAATCAAAGGCACCGTTTCCCCTTGATCCCTAGCAAGGTGGTTTTGACTTGGTCGCTAGTCTCACATATTCTAGTTTGAAAATAGTTGCATCAGTCTGAGGAAATAATGTATTCTATTTTGTTTTGTATTATACCTAAACTGTGATACTGAACTTACTGTTTTACTGTTCTTTGTAGACAGACTTCTTAATATTATTGAACCTCTTCTCATCGCTATATGGCTGCGATATTGGCGATGCGATGCCAATTTTGGAGCTCATTCACTCACAGGCAGAACGAAAACAGGTTCTACGGGGTTTCAAAACAAATTAAAACTTCAAGGCCGTAAAAACTTAAAATCAGAAAGAATAACGAAGAGACCCTCACTAATTCTGTTCGACAGGGGTGCATCGTTACGCAATTGAGAGAGTGAGCGTGGTTTTACACAGCTTTTAGAATCGAATCAATCCGGGTCTTCGGCGTGGCGAGCGAACGCTTTTAACCACTAGGCTACCCCACCGCCTGTTAGGCGGTTGAAGCCAGGAAACAGAAGGATATTTACATACAGTGCTTTGAAATATTCACTCCATCCATCTGCAATGCCTTTAGGATCGCGAGTGATAATTCCTTCTTGAAAACACATGTCACCACCCGTGTCGGCTCGGTGACCTTTTCTTATAGAACTTATAGCCTTCCTGAATGCAGATTTACCCATTTCCGCATATGCGTCAATCTCGCTCAAGACACTGACACCATACAACTGCTGCTACTGGTTGGACAGTTTGCATCTGGGATCGACTGGTCCAGTTGCACTTTCTAAAGACTCTAATTAATATATCATAACATTTCAACACTTGTGGCTACCAACTTAGGCTTTTAATATTCAATTAATTTTGTATCTCCAAATCTGGAGGAATTAAATAAACCTACCTACCTACCTACCTGGCTTTTAGAATCGAATCCGGGTCTTCGGCGTGGCGAGCGAACGCTTTAACCACTAGGCTACCCCACCGCCAGTTAGGCAGTTGAAGCCAGGGAAACAGAAGGATATTTACATACGTAGATCAGCATTACGTATTTACAATTACATGAGGACCCGTGAAGATCCGGGTTAGAATTTATGTTCAGTAACCCATACTTGTCGTAAGTGGCGACTGACGGAATCGGTGACTTATGCCATCCTATCCCAGTTACATGGATTGATGTTCATGCGGATGATCACTGGATTATCTGGTCCAGACTTGATTATTTTCAGACCGCCGCCATATAACTGGAATATTGCTGCTAAACTAACTCACTCACTCGCTCACTATTTAAATGTGTCTATACTATTGCTCACTGACGCAGCAAAACATCCATCCACTCACTCTAGTGATACAGACTGTTACTCCTATCCAAACAGTAAGGGACATTTCTGCGAGGATGCAGAGCTGAAGCAATGACCCTCACTCACTCACTACAATTACATGAGATTGGAGCTTACGCAAAGTATTCTCAACAAGCTAGCGGGTTGAACTCGAAGCTTTAGCCTCCAAAGAAATGCTCACTGTATTTGACAAACGCAAAGAACCACTCGTGTCACCACAGACCACAACATATAACGATAAATGTACTTTCCGCACGCATTAAAGCCATGAGTACCATTCTGGGTAATTAGAATACTTCCAAAGGTACATAGAGGGTACTTAAGGTCATATTATGGCGTCGTTAGACTCTCTGTCGTTACCTCTAAATACACAATGCTTTGAAAGGCCTACAATTTTATGGTCTTTAGTTTTCTCTAACCCTTGGTTATGTCTGTGAATCTGAACATCGAATGTCACAGAGGCACCGAAAAGATTCCAATCTCTCACGTAACTTTAGATAAGTCTGTCAACCGTGTGCACTAGACTAGGTTTCCTCGGGCTCAAGAAAGTCATGTCCCCTATTATGGTAAAGTGACATGAAGAAAATACAATTTACACTAAACACCACTCGAAATTTGCTAGAAAACAAAAGGGTCATATATAAAACTTGCCTTCAATTTATGATTTGACATAACATCAAATCTTTGATGTGATGCCATAACTGGGTGTTTCTCCTTATGTTTAGTGGCAAACGTTAGGCAGACAGACAGACAGACATACAGACAGGGACATACACCTCTTTATCTTTAATTCTTGCTATTTTCATTTTTGGTTAATATGCTCTAATTAGGGACTGCATATACCATGCTAAGAGTTTGGATATGTTTTATTGTTTCCAAAGTAACATACATTGTACCAATCATCCGTTATCTGTCTGTCATCATCCTTCCTTTCATTTCCTTTGGGGATTCCAGTATAAACTGACACGCTTTCACATAACTGTGCAAAGCAGCTGAACTCATCTGTCTCATACTTTCACTCAGAGAGAGGAGTTTGACTGGATCGAAGTTACTTTAACTAATCTACTTCTGGTAAGCCAACTGGTGTGCTTAAGCGTCAAATGGGATCCCCTGCACTCCGTGGCCTTGTAGAGATAATGGACAGACAATAGCAGTTCCAGTACTGAATGACCTCCCATATATAATGGTTAGACCATGGAGGTTTCAGCACTGAATGACCACCTTCAGACAATGTTGGTTCCAGGGTGTCCGAACCACGCGTGCTACTATGAACCTAGACGATTTTATGGTTCCATTTGGAACACATGGTCAACAAGTCACAATGATAAACATACATTGCTTTTTGGATTTTTAACCCCGCAGTATTCTAGCTATATAATGGCGAGTTGTAAATAATCCACTCTTGACCAGACAATCAAGTGATCAACATCATGAGCATCGACCTATGCAGTTGAGATACGATGACATGTGTCAATCAAGTCACACCACAGTCTGACCAATCTCGATCCTGTTAGTCGTTCTTTACGACAAGCATGGTGAAGACCAATTCTACCCCGGATCTTCACGGATTAGATATACATTGGCTACTTCGTCTAAATTCAGAATGAAGTTGCCAAGGTAATTTTCGACAATGAGGTTTTATTCGAGCGAGAAAGATACAGACAGGGCCCACACATGTCTACAATTAATATCAATGCGGACGTCTCTTTTTGAGACAATTTTGAGGGAATCCGACATTATGACGGAGTTTTACATATCTTTGACGCGATACACTTAACGTCGAAATGAATGTCTCTTGAGGAATGTTAATGCTGGATCCATGAATATGTATCCAGTGAACTCTATTGAAAACGCATAAAGAAAATATGTCAATAGCTGTCAGAGCTCGTTCAGCGTTTTAACAGTTCTGGTGTTTAAACTGGTGACAATGTTCTTCTTATAATTTTTCTTTTAAAATTCTAAAAGACAAAACTTCAAACACACAACTCCTTTCTTAAAACAAACAGGCGATATTTGATTATAGTAGACAGAACGTCGTTTTAATACACAAAGAGAGGCGGAATCATATAAATATTGACTATGCGAGATGTCAGATCGTAAAACGATAAATGCCGAATTTGATGCCACACTGTCTGATTATATTCAGCGCCGTTAGCCTGCCAGCAGTATCTTCTATGATTAAAGAAATAAAACCACTAAGCCGAGTCGTCAGCTTATCGTTGAAAAGGAAAATACAGGACATGAATACGTTACAATTGATCTCAACTCGATATATGATATACTTACCTTATGTACGTATGCTTGTTTTCTTTTTGGTTGTTGGAGGTTGTGGTGGTGCTGTTCTTGTTGATAATGTTGTCGAACTCTGCAATAGTTCAGCTTATGATATCGGCAGTCTGTAAGACCTTCACATTTGCCACGGGCACCGTGCGATAAATTAGACTACAATTTTCCGTGGAGGCTTCTACAAAAATCGTACGGAGATCTTACGGTGATCGTACGCAGATCGTGCTGAGGTTGAGCGGAGATCGCATCGGCGATCATGCAGTAGCCAAAGTGCGATGCCACCTTCCACAGACTATAGACTTTACGATTTTTCAAATTTGTCAAACCGTTTGACAAAATCGTTGAGGCTTCGGCGCAAGTAGAATCGTGCAATAATCGTACTACCGATATTTGTCGCCGCACGGCGATCGTAAGGAAATGGATCTACGAGCAGTTTACGGGCGCCGTAGACCCATCGCAGGCCAAATGTGAACCAGGCATAAACAATCGAGTCTGACCAGACAACGCAATCGATCAGTAAATATCTTCATTGTTCGCGTACGATGACAAGAAGCAACAGCACCAGATTACCTAACGGCCTGACCCCGTTAGGTGACACCTTTAAATACTTCTGCAAGAGTAGGGTGCATGTCATACTTAACACATCAAATTGACATTTAAATAAGCGACAATTCTCTGTTTATAGTTCAGCCTAAATCTTTCTCCAGAATGTTATATGAATTCGATACAGCACGACATAACTATACTTGAATTTTCTATTTATGAGAAAATCTAATGTCCTTTGACGTAAGTAATGAAAGTGTAGGATTTGTGTTAATGTCGATAACCTGCTTCTTGAGCTTCGAATCCTCATCGAGCTGGGTTTTTTCAACGAGTGCTTGTGAGAAAGTTACACTTGACCCTAGGGGGCTAAAATGAGAATGTAAGTGACATTTTTACATTGCTGTCGAGAAGGCTTCTGTCTTTGAAACGTGCAGAAGAAGATAAGTACATCGTTTACATCGCTATACCGACATCCCCCCATCCCATGACAAAAAGAATTATATTTTTTCGAAAAAGATCTCGGAATTCGAAAAAAGGAAAAATGAGGGTAATTGCTTAAGCTCTGCATCCTTCGGAAGAATTGTCCCTTCCTGAAACATGAATAGGAGTATCTGCGTTTCGCATCACTGGAGTGAGTGGATGGATGGTTTGCAATATTACAGACATTATTTAAATAGTGAGCGAGTGAGTGCGTTTAGTTTTACGCCTCACTCAGAAATACTCCAGCTATATGGTGGCGGTCTGTAAGTAATCAGACAATCCAATGATCAGCAGCGAGTGTCTGTAAACAGTAAATCCCGTGCTTGACATCATGGTCATCAATCTACGCACTTGGGATACGATGACATGTGTCAACTAAGCCAGCAAACCAGACCACCTGATCCCGTTAGTCGCCACTTACGACAAGCATGGGTTACTGAAGATCAATTCCTAACCCGGATCTTCACGGGTCTTTAAATAGAATTAGTCGGTGCTGGTCAAGGCCTACAAAAACAGACAGGCTGCACACTGATACCTGCAATTGCGGTTCCTGAAATAGCTGCTACGGAAAGCTACAATCAGTATGGCTCACAATGGCTTATTTGTTCTGAATTCAAATTGGTAGTTGCCTACTCGTATCCTACACGATTCACATTGCATTTTGACAGTGAAGCATCTCCGTTCATAGATTGTGCCATAATATGAACAGGAAGAAACAAAATACTTTGACTGTTGATTCCAAAATGGACTACGGTCATTCCTTTAGTCCACTTTCGTATAGACGCACAGCGCCATGCAGTCGGACCCACTAATAATACATCGATAAGCCAACCAATTCCCCTTGGCACCTGATAACTACGACCATCTCTTTGAGGCTGAATATACTCAGATGGCTTACTGAACCAAAAGAAATGATTGCGCGTTCTTGTCCTATAAATGAACAAACGTTTTTATGCTTCATCAATCTGAAAAGAAATAACAGTTCACGCTCTTGTAAGCTAACATATTCATGAGTGTCCATACCCAGACAGAAATTTGACCAAAGATGCACATACTTAGCTGGTCCTTTATAGAACAGTTGTAGGACCCGGTTATTCTCGGCTTTGGTTCCGGATATTGGAGATCTTGCATAAAAAACATTCCCTGACCAATGTCGCGTAATGCGAATGATAAAGTTTGATCGGAAATATCCGAGAAACCCCAAAACCCAATAGCCGTCAACGCTTCTCAACAAGCACAACATTATTTCATTACAGTAAGTTTTGGACACGTACAATTCCTAACATTAGCGGTAATGATTTAGAACCGACAAGTCATTGAGAAAATGCGACACCGTCGGGAATGTACTAATTCTCATCATATTGGGGCCTTTAGGATTACTTCCACTTCAAAATGAAGCAAAAACATCTCCGGAAAGA